>NC_053024.1:677770071-678144161 GCF_003073215.2 Triticum urartu
GATTTGGTCCGTGCATTTCTTCACCAATCCATCCTAGAAGGTACTCTCCCCCGATCCCCTTCTTTCTATCCATAGAAAATATGATATTTTGAAGATTTGGGAATCCTTGTTTGATTAGATTAGATTTGAATCTTGCATGTATTAGAACTCTGCATGTATTACAACCCTTGTTTGTTTGATTTGTGGAACCCTAGTTTAGTTTATGAAAGAGTTATTTGTATGAAGTAGGCATAGTTTATGGAAAAGTTATTTGTATGAAGTAGGCCTAGTTATTTGTAAAATCCTAGTTTATTAGTTTTGTTTGATTTGATATGGTTGGATACATAGATTGGTATGGTTGCATCTAGTAGGCGTACTTTAGTTTATTTGTATTCAAAAGATAATCGTGTTGACAAGAAAGCTTTCTTTCAAAATTGTTAGGATGGTTTGGCTTCTCGATGATCACTGGGACAAACAACACCGGTCGTACGCTATGGCGGTGGAGCAGCGGGTAATAATGATAGTGGCCTGTTTTATGAATTTCGTATTTATTTCAAACACAAATGCCCCATATGTAATGTTATGAATTGTTTGTTTGTAGGCTCTTGCACCTTTGAAGCTTCGTTCTCACGGGGTCACCCTTGGGTGGATGCGCTATGATGAGCGATACACACCATATGTAAGGGAGACAGGACTTCTCCCTTTCATTCATATGGTCAAATGGTTGACGCCACCCAACAATGCTCCAGCACTCACCGCGCTTATTGATCATTGGCGGTCGGAGACACATAGTTTCCATCTACGGACCGGGGAGATGACAGTGACGCTCCAGGATATTGCTATGATCACCGGTCTTCCTATCGATGGGAATCCTCTATGTATGAGCACCGATTCCGATGGGTGGCGCGCGCAGATGCATGCCCTTATCGGTATGGTTCCTCTGGAGCCTCCGGAACCAGCAGCAGAAAACAAGAAGAAGGAAAGAGTCGCAGCCGGTGCTACTTTCACGTGGATTACTGAGCACTTTGGTACTTGCCCACCGGAAGCTGATGAGGACACGGTCAAGACATATGCTCGTGTCGACATGTGGTATGTGATATCCAGGACTATGTTTGCTGATGGCACAGGCAAGAATGCTCCATGGATGTGGCTGAAGGCATTGACCGTCTTCGATAGCAATTGGAGTTGGGGTTCGGCGACACTGGCTTACTTGTATAGACAGGTATGAAGTTGTTTCCTTTTCACTTCATTGCTACATTATGAATGCGATTTTGCTCTTAATTGAACCATGTTTTCTTTTATGTGCAGTTGGATGAAGCCTGTTGTAGGTCATCTGGAGGTATTGGTGGTTGTTTGCTCGCACTTTCCATATGGAGCTGGGAGCGTTTTCCGGTTGGACGTCCGAAGAAGGTGAAGTACGATGATTGGGACGACAAAGGCGACCTACTACGGCTACCCACTTGGGCTTACAAGTGGGATGTGATAAATGAGACGACAGATGATCCCTCGGTCATGTACAAGTTGTACCAGAGCGATCTTGACGCGATCACGCCTGAGCAGGTGAATTGACATTGCATAAGTGATTATGATGCTTCTATTGCAAGTCGATATCAATTTTGCATTCTATCCCATTTTGCAGGTGATATGGGAGCCGTATGGAACAGGAGATAGTTTTGGTAACCCTTTAGAGTTCAGGCTGAATCCGATGTGCACTAGGGATAGGGATCTCTGGCGTATGCGGTGCCCACTCATATGCAACTGGGCGGTTGAGCTTCACCTCCCACATCGAGTGCGCCGTCAGTTTGGTTTGTTCCAGGCACATCCGTTGGAGTGGGAGGACACGGACAAGTTGCTACACGCGTAAGATATAATTAACCTTGAGTACTTAGTAGCTTCTCGGCGGTTTTGATGCTACTAATATTATGTTTCTAACTTGCAGGTTGGATAGGAAAAGGCAGCGGAAGATTAAGGATTGGGACAAGCATCACAGAAAGTATGTCGTACAGTTTGCGCTTAGTGTGGAGCAAGTTAGGGCTGGAAAAGGAGTCCAGCTTCGTGAGCACTGTCGTGTAGCATTCAACAACTATCTCACATGGTTTCTTGCAAGTACCCATGTGGAGGTATGCAAGCCGGCGTATGCTGAGGAGATTTTGAAAGAATCCACTGTTTTTGATGAGGTAGCCCAACACCAGTACAACGCATTAGTCAGGAAAGGCAACTCAGTGATCCCTTCAGCTCCAATGATGAACTTTGTGGTATTTGCCCTCTTTGCTTTTCATTCACACTATTCACATCTTCGCTTGCCTAACACGTTAATACCATTTCTGTTCATAGCGTGCCCAGATCAAGAAAGCAGCTGATGAGACCGAGACTATTCTTGAAACAACCCCGGCTGGCAAAAGCGATGGAGAAGGTGCACTTCGAGCATTCATCAAGGTTCACATCTCCTTCAAACTAGCACTTAACATGTGTTGCTACGTTCGATGTCTCATTCACTTGTACATGTTGCAGCGCCAGGGCCAAAAGTTAAGGCGGCTATCAAACCTTTTTGGTTGTCATGACCCCGAGTATGTATCACCAGAACGGTCTAGGTCGGCGACACCATCAGATCCTGCTTCGGGCCAGAGCCATGGTGATCATTTGGAGGATGAGGATGTGGGTGTGGTCACCCAAGAGGTATGGCATGAGCATATATATCCAATTGTTGATGCATTGCTAACTATATCCTCACACACGATCTTTCCATATCTTTTGTTGATGCATAGGTTGCTGATGATGATATGACCTTGGGGACGTACCAGGTTAGGTCTGCATACATGCTAAAGCCTAGGACGGGAATCAACAAGTACACACCTGAAGACTTCACCCAAAGAGGCAAAAGGACGGTCGGCACCTCGCGGATGGCGGTTTTGGATGACTATTTGGATGACGATGTCGATGACGTGGAGGAACCGGAGCCAGAGCGGGAGCGTGTTCCTCTTCCTAGAAAGATCAAGAAGTTAGCCAGCAAAAGGGGGGGAGCAGCCAAAAAGCGCTCAAGGAACTAGCTCTTCTTAGGAACCAGCCATCGTCCTTTATTTGTAATGTCGGTGAACTTGGAGTTGTTATGTCAGTGAACTTGGAGTTGTGGTAGCTCTATATTGAACTTGATCCTCTTTGTATGTCTTAGTTATGTTGAACTTGGAGTTGACGTCTTAGCAATGTTGAACTTGATCCTCTATGTTGCACTTGTTGTCTTAATAATGTTCAACTGTGACTGAAATGTGAACTTAAAGTTTTTGACTGCTTATTCTAGGAAATGTTGCAATGTATCTGAAAATGACCAAGTTTACAAGCTACAGCCGTTGCAGCGCCTAGCTTGCAAACACTTTGCTTGCTCTCTGTTTAGCTCAGCCCAAGGGTGCAACGCCTCAGCATGTTCTTCCCATCCCTATAAGCATTCAAACAACACAACGTAACATTGCTTCTATGAGTACTAATTTAAGGATTAACACGGAATACAAACCCTAATATATATATCAAACAACAACCCTAACCCTAACCATAACCCTAACCCTAACCATAACCCTAACAATAACCCTAACCCTAACCATAACCCTAGCACCAACATAAGAACACCCATAAGAATAACCCTAACATACTAACAAAGCCTAGTCATAGGAAATTGACAAACAAAGATCTCACATCTCCATGCAAATCTCTAGATCCAAACAAAATTAGGGTTTCCCCAAACTAGCATTACTTGGATCAAAACAAGGGGACCGGAGAAGATTACCTTGAGGGAGGGTATGACTTCGAAATCTACAGACAAATTCTTCAAATTTGTAAGATTTGGAAGAGGATTTGAGAGGGGGAGAGAGTGGGAGAGGGGGCAAAGCTCGGGTTGGGGTGTGTGGGGTGGGGGAGTGAGGGAGGGGGGCCAAACCGCTGGATAAGTCATAGTGCAACGCCTACGGGCCGGGCGCTGCACATTACATGTGTGGCGCCTAGCTCGGAGGCGCTGCACTACTGGGTGCGGGTCCAAGGGTTGCTACGGTGGACAGGCGTGCAACGCCCCAGAGCTGGGCGTTGCACCGTATGGTGTGGCGCCTGCGTGGCGGGCGCTACACAAAAGGGTCAGTGCTGTAAAATAGTTTCACGGGCAGTTCATTCCGTGAATTAATTTCGTCTTAAGGTTAAAATTGTCAAATTTGCCCCGTTGCGTAGCACAGCTCGGATGACACCCCCTCTGATCGCCTTTATCGCTAATGATATACTGTTCCTGGATAGGATAGGATAGTTGTTCCTCATGCTCTACGGCACACGCGACAACCAATTCGACTAGTAGTATTACCTATGCTTTGCTCACCTAATACTCAAGTAAAAAGGATTAGACTATGCTCTTTGTCGAGCATTATGCGTGGCGCGAGCAAAACAAGCCAGGCCTGGGGTTTGCAGTCCCCCAGTGTCAGGGCTGGGCTGTCCTGCCTCCTGATGCTTGATTGGAATCTCGCTCGTGTCTACGGTACTACGAAATGCCACAATGATTTGTGGCATCCATCTTCAATTCGATCAGCGACGTGCCCATCTCGTCTGAAAGGGACCGGCCTCCACTGATCCCGGCCCTCATCTTACTCTACGCCGACATCCCTTTTGCATTTATGCCACCACATCACCGCATCTATCTACCTCGTCATCATCCGGACAATCTAATCTGCCCGACCCGAGGATGAATAGCCTGCTCGTCACGTGACGGACGGACGGACGGCAGAAATCACAGTACATCCGACGTCCCCGGAGCTATGTTGTTCAAGATTCTCTTCGACTTCTGTCCGTCCGGCGGGCCAACTCTCGCGTCGAGAAGTGCGTGTACCACGTTCTTCCCTCGACCATCCCGTGTGGTGTCTCCGGCCGGCCGTCCCGTCGTCGTCCGTCCTGGACGTGACGGCGAGATGCGCCTTGTCGTTGCCGCGCGCGTCACCGTTCGGCCCCTCTTCTTCGTCTCACGAGAAATGCGAAAACCAAAGCCTTTTGGCACGGCATGGGATGGCGCCACCGCTGCGGCGGAGCGGCGGCGATTGGCATCGCGCGCCCCCAAGGTCACAGCTGCTTGCTGGCTGTGCGACGGGCGACGGGTGCGGAATGTTGACGCTCGGCCCGTCCACGCCGCGCCGCTTGCTGTTTTTTCGGCAGCCTTGACGGACTCGGTGGCGGTCGGAAGGGTGCACCAAGACCGAGGAAGAGTTGATCAACACTTAGGGGTTGTTTGGATAGCGAATATTTAGCGATGGATTTGTACAGAACGAGTTTGTAGCTGGTTTTTAGCAAAACCGGTTTTATCCCTTTTTTATAGAATAATCAGTTTAAAGAAAATCATGTTTGGGGTTAGGAAAGTGCAAATCTAGTTCTTCCTGTTCCATGTTTGGTTACGGACGGGGCCTATTCTGTTGCCTCGTAATATTCTCTGCACTTTTTTTTTTCCTTCTTTGATTGACAATTCCCAAGGTACAGCTGTTAATTCCTTGTCGCCGGTGCATCATGCAGCCACCCCAATTCGGCGGATCGCTCCCCATGTCTACTGCTCATCCTCTGCTTGCCTCCCGTCAGGCCTCCATGATTTGGCACGCAGACGCCAAAGCTTCCTTTCAACGCGACTACCTACCGCCATTCTTTGGTCCTCCTACGAGCTCTGCCCGACGAGACGAGGTCGGCCTGCGGGCGTGTAGCCCCTCGACACCGGCAGCGGAGAGTTTATGCGAGTGCTTGATGCGGTTGGCGGTGACGCCCTCGGCGGTAAGCCACACGGGGGAGCTAGTGTCGTGGATGGAGGCCTGCTAATCACAGGAACGCCATATCGGCATGCTTTCCGCGCAGTCGCAACAAGGAAGACGAGCGTGAGGAGATACGAAGGAAGAAGAGAAACTGTATGGGATCGGGTATATGTAAATCGCGTTTTTGGAAAAACCAATAATACTCGTTTTTCCATAAACGCAAAATTCTGGGTTTTACGAGAACTGAGTTTCCTATATCCACGGTTTGTTACAGCGGCTAAACAAGGTTTTATTCTGTTAGTCTGTTTTCCTAATTTATAGCGATCGGGTTTTGTATATTCTGCTTATCCAAACAACCTCTTAGGGCCTCTTTGATTCACAGGTTTTTAAAAACGCGAGAATGAAAAAAGTATAGGATTGAAGTGTCATGCCCACTTAAATCCTATAGGATTAGCAAGAAGTGTTTGATTTCACAGAAAAACAAAGGAATTGTAAAAGAGGTTGGAGTGGATGTTAGATTTCCTATGAAATGTAGTACAAAAGATTTCATTGGAAAAATTCATATGGAATTCATCCTATGAATCAAAGGATAAATATAGAAAAAATTTCAAAAGATCTCGATCCTCGAAAATTTCTATAGAATTCCTTTGAATCAAAGGAGCTCTTAACTGGGATCGATGTTGACGCTCGGCTTGACTTGACATTCGTCCGCTATTGCCAACAGCCGACTTTGCAGTTCCAAAGACAAGCGACATGCTTTGCTCGGGCTTTTTTTAGACACAACTTTGTACTGTACTAAAATGGGCGATCTTACCCCTATTAGGGATCTCCAACGGCGACCCGCAAATTTCCTCTGGCATCCATCCGCGCACTCAGATACGGGAGGCCGCCATCCAACCGTAGCTACATTAATTGCAAACTCTTTTTGAACAGACTGGATGAAATTCATGCAAATTTGGTCGGATTTTTCATATAAACATGACGGATTTCATACAAACCGGACGAAAACGGTTACATTTTGAACATATTTCCAACTAAAGAGATAAAACTGTATGCACGTACGGTCGCGCGGAGCTTCACTCCCACGACATGGGTACACTACACTAGTCTACAGCGGCCGCGGCGCGCATCTTTTTGTTTTCCCCATGTTCGGCAGCTTGCTAACCGGACTGCCGGGAGTCCCGAAGGCATATTCTTCCCCTGTATCTTCCTTATGTCTGGCCGTGCTTCTCATCGGAGTGACAAAGAGGATGCTTCAGTCGGAGGGGGAGGGTGCTTCTGTGGAGCTCAGGCGGGTGCCTAGGATGGTCTGAGCTAAAGAAGAACCGGCCAGGTCAGCGGCAGTGGCCTTCCTGGGACCCAAGTGGCGGCAGCCTCCCGTGTTCTACTTCTCCTCCATGATCGCAGTAGGTGTGGACGTGCTGCCGCCACCTCGTCGACATCCGCGTATGTAGGATCGAAAGTATGTCTAAAGGGGGGTGATTATGCTACTTGACCAAATAAAAATCTAACTTTTTTCCAATTTTAGTTGTAGGCAGATTTTAGCAATTATGACAAGTCATGTGATCAACCTACACAACAGCGGAAAGTAAAGCATTGCACATGAAGGAAATGGAAGGGTTTGGAGAAGGCAAACGCAATGGGGACACGGAGATTTTTGGCATGGTTCCGATAGGTAGTGCTATCGTACGTCTACGTTGATGGAGACTTCAACCCACGAAGGGTAACGGCTGTGCGAGTCCACGGAGGGCTCCACCCACGAAGGATCCACGAAGAAGCAACCTTGTCTATCCTACCATGGCCATCGTCCACGAAGGACTTGCCTCACTCAGGTAGATCTTCACGAAGTAGGCGATCTCCTTGCCGTTACAAACTTCTTGGTTTAACTCCACATCATGTTGGAGGCTCCCAAGCGACACCTAACCAATCTAGGAGACACCACTCTCTAAAAGGTAATAGACGTTGTGTTGATGATGAATTCCTTGCTCTTGTGCTTCAAATGATAGTCTCCCCAACACTCAACTCTCTCTCTCTCTCTCACGGATTTGGCTATGATGGAAGAAGGATTTGAGTGGAAAGCAACTTGGAAAAGACTAGAAATCAAGGTTCAAATGATAGGAATGAAATCTCTTGATCTCAACACATGAGTAGGTGGTTCTATCTCAGAAAATGAATGGTGGAAGTGTAGGCATGTTCTGATGGCTCTCTCTATGGAGAAGAATGGGTGGAGGGGTATATATAACCTCCACATAAAATCCAATCGTTACACACTTTTGACCCAACTCGGTGACACCGATCAGAAATCTCGCAAGCACCGACATGTGTAAAAAGATATGAACGTTAGGAATCTCGGTGGGACCAACTGGAACAACTCGGAGGGACCGATGTGCAATGGCTAGGGCAAACCTCGTCTCAGTGGCACCAATTAAATCAACTTGGTGGGACCGAAGTGAAGCAATAAGGCAACAGAGAGTTGGCAAGCCATCTCGGCGAGGCCGATTGCATCAACTTGATGAGACCGAAGTGAAGCAATAGGTAGCACGGAGTTGGCAAGGCCATCTCGGTGGCTGAGGGAGTCCAGGATTAGAGGGTCCCCGGGCGTCCGGGCTATGTGACATGGGCCGGACTGATGGGCTGTGAAGATACAAGATTGAAGGCCTTCCCACGTGTCCGGATGAGACTCTCCTTTGCGTGGATGGCAAGCTTGGCGTCCGGATGTGAAGTTTCCTTTCTCTATAAACCGACTCTGTACAACCCTAGGCCCCTCCGTGTCTATATAAACCAGAGGGTTTAATCCGTAGAGGCCAGGGCAAATCATACAGGCTAGACATCTAGGGTTTAGCTACTATGATCTCGAGGTAGATCAACTCTTGTAACCCCTATACTTATCAAAGTCAATCAAGCAGGAAGTAGGGTATTACCTCCATTAAGAGGGCCCGAACCTGGGTAAACATCGTGTCCCCTACCTCCTGTTACCTTCGATCCTCAGGCGCACAGTTCGGGACCCCCTACTCGAGATCCACCGGTTTTGACATCGACATTGGTGCTTTCATTGAGAGTTCCACTGTGTCATCAACAGAAGGCTCGATGGCTCATTCGATCATCTACAACGATGCCATTTCCGGGGAAGCTTTTCTCCCCAGCCAGATTTTTGTATTCGGTGGCTTTGTTCTGCGTGCCAACTTGATTGGCCACCTCGAACAGATCGACAGCTACGCCCCTGGTCATCAGATCAGTTTCGGGAACCTAAATTATGTCGCTGATATCCGAGGAGACTTGATCTTCGAAGGGTTCGCAGCCCCGACCACTGCTCTAGCCTCAGATCCCGAGCAAACCACCAGGTTCGAAGATGGGAGTTTGGAGCCCACCGGACTCTCTCCTGCAAATCGTACTATTGAGGATCCGAAGGCGATTGTGTCCACGGCGGATTCGGGATTAGATCGGGTTGTTGGGGAACGTAGCAGAAATTCAAAATTTTCCTACGTGTCACCAAGATCTATCTATGGAGAGACCAGCAACGAGGGGAAGGAGAGTGCATCTACATACCCTTGTAGATCGCTAAGCGGAAGCGTTCAAGTGAACGGGGTTGATGGAGTCGTACTCGTCGTGATTCAAATCACCGATGACCAAGTGCCGAACGCACGGCACCTCCGCGTTCAACACACGTGCAGCCCGGTGACGTCTCCCACGCTTTGATCCAGCAAGGAGAGAGGGAGAGGTTGAGGAAGACTCCATCCAGCAGCAGCACAACGGCGTGGTGGTGATGGAGGAGCGTGGCAATCCTGCAGGGCTTCGCCAAGCACCACAGAAGAGGAGGGAGAGAGAGATGCAGGGCTGCACCAACGAGAGATTGAATCGCGTGTTGTGGGCTGCCCAATGCCTCAATATATATAGGGAAGGGGAGGGGCTGCGCCCCCTCTAGGGTTCCCACCCCTAGGGGGGGCGGCAGTCCTAGATGGGGAACAAGGGTGGCGGCCAAGAGGGGATGGGAGAGGGAGGCGCACCAATATGGGCCCTAAGGCCCATATCCCCTAGGGTTTGCCCCCTTTCCACCTCTTAGGCGCCATGGGCCCTTGTGGGAGGCGCACCAGCCCACTAAGGGGCTGGTCCCTCACCACTCTTGGCCCACGCAACCTTCTGGGGTTGGTGGCCCCACTTTGGTGGACCCCCGGGACCCTCCCGGTGGTCCCGGTTACGTTACCGATAAACCCCGAACTCTTCCGGTGACCAAAACAGGACTTCCCATATATAAATCTTTACCTCCGGACCATTCCGGAACTCCTCGTGACATCCGGGATCTCATCCGGACTTCCGAACAACATTCCGGTAACACATTACAAACTTCCTTTACACCCTAGCGTCATCGAACCTTAAGTGTGTAGACCCTAACGGGTTCGGGAAGACATGCAGACATGACGAGATAACTCTCTGGTCAATAACCAACAGCGGGATCTGGATACCCATGTTGGCTCCCACATGCTCCATGATGATCTCATCGGATGAACCACGATGTCATGGACTTAATCAATCACGTATACAATTCCCTTTGTCTAGCGGTACGATACTTGCCCGAGATTCGATCGTCGGTATCCCGATACCTTGTTCAATCTCGTTACCGGCAAGTCTCTTTTACTCGTTCCGTAACACATCATCCCGTGATCAACTCCTTGATCACATTGTGCACATTATGATGATGTCCTACCGAGTGGGCCCAGAGATACCTCTCCGTACACGGAGTGACAAATCCCAGTCTCGATTCGTGCCAACCCAACAGACACTTTCGGAGATACCTGTAGTGTAACCTTTATAGCCACCCAGTTACGTTGTGACGTTTGGCACACCCAAAGCACTCCTACGGTATCCGGGAGTTGCACAATCTCATGGTCTAAGGAAATGATACTTGACATTAGAAAAGCTTTAGCATACGAACTACATGATCTTGTGCTAGGCTTAGGATTGGGTCTTGTCCATCACATCATTCTCCTAATGATGTGATCCCGTTATCAACGACATCTAATGTCCATGGTCAGGAAACCGTAACCATCTATTGATCAACGAGCTAGTCAACTAGAGGCTTACTAGGGACATGGTGTTGTCTATGTATCCACACATGTATCTGAGTTTCCTATCAATACAATTATAGCATGGATAATAAACGATTATCATGAACAAGGAAATATAATAATAATCAATTTATTATTGCCTCTAGGGCATATTTCCAACAGTCTCCCACTTGCACTAGAGTCAATAATCTAGTTCACATCGATATGTGATTAACACTCAAGGTCACATCCCCATGTGACTAACACCCAAAGAGTTTACTAGAGTCAATAATCCAGTTCACATTTACCATGTGATTAACACTCGATGAGTTCTGGGTTTGATCATGTTTTGCTTGTGAGAGAGGTTATAGTCAATGGGTCTGAACCTTTCAGATCCGTGTGTGCTTTACAAATCTCTATGTCATCTCCTAGATGTAGCTACCACGTTCTATTTGGAGCTATTCCAAATAACTGTTCTACTATACGAATCCATTTTACTACTCAGAATAATCTGGATTAGTGTCAAAGTTTGCATCGGCGTAACCCTTTACGACGAACTCTTTTACCACCTCCATAATCGAGAAAATTCCTTAGTCCACTAGTTACTAAGGATAACTTTGACCACTGTCCTGTGATCCGTTCTTGGATCACTCTTGTACCCCTTGACTGACTCATGGCAAGGCACACTTCAGGTGCGGCACACAGCATAGCATACTGTAGAGCCTATGTCTTAAGGATAGGGGACGACCTTCGTCCTTTCTCTCTATTCTGCCGTGGTCAAGCTTTAAGTCTTAACTTCATACCTTACAACTCAGGCAAGAACTCCTTCTTTGACTGATCCACCTTGAACAACTTCAAGATCATGTCAAGGTATGTGCTCATTTGAAAGTACCATTAAGCGTTTTGATCTATCCTTATAGATCTTGATGCTCAATGCTCAAGTAGCTTAATCCAGGTTTTCCATTGAAAAACACTTTCCAAATAACCCTATATGCTTTCTAGAAATTCTACATCATTTCTGATCCATAACATATACTTATCAGAAATTCTATAGTGCTCCCACTCACTTCTTTGGAAATACAAGTTTCTCATAAACTTTGTATAAACCCAAAGTCTTTGATCATCTCATCAAAGCGTACATTCCAACTCCGAGATGCTTACTCCAGTCCTTAGAAGGATTGCTGGAGCTTCGCATACTTATTAGCATCTTTCAGGATTGACAAAACCTTCCGGTTGTATCACACACAACCTTTCCTCAAGAAAATTGTCGAGGAAACAATGTTTTGACATCCTATCTGCAAGATTTCATAAATAATGCAGTAATCGCTAATATAATTCCAACAGACTCTTAGCATCGCTATGAGTGAGAAAGTCTCAGCGTAGTCAACTCCTTGAACTTGTCAGTAAACATCTTAACGACAAGTCGAGCTTTCTTAATGGTGACATGTACCATCATTGTCCGTCTTCCTTTTAAAATCCATCTGTACTCAACAGCCTTACGACCATCGAGTAGTCCTTCCAAAGTCTACACTTTGTTTTCATACATGGATCCTCTCTCGGATTATATGGCCTCAAGCCATTTATCGGAATCCAGGCCCACCATCGCTTCTCCATAGCTCGTAGGTTCATTGTTGTCTAGCAACATGACTTCCAAGACAGGATTACGTACCACTCTGAAGTAGTACGCATCCTTGTCATCCCACGAGGTTTGGTAGTGATTTGATCTGAAGTTTCATGATCACTATCATAAGCTTCCACTTCAATTGGTGTAGGTGCCATAGGAACAACTCTTTGTGCCCTGCTATACACTAGTTGAAGTGACGGTTCAATAACCTCATCAAGTCTCCACCATCCTCCCACTCAATTCTTTCGAGAGAAACTTTTCCTCGAGAAAGGACCCGATTCTAGAAACAATCCCATATTGCTTTCGAATCTGAGACAGGAGGTATACCCAACTGTTTTGGGTGTCCTATGAAGATGCATTTATCCGCTTTGGGTTCGAGCTTATCAGCCTGAAACTTTTTCACATAAGCGTCGCAGCCCCAAACTTTTAAAGAAATGACAGCTTAGGTTTCTCTAAACCATAGTTTATACGGTGTCATCTCATCGGAATTACGTGGTGCCCTATTTAAAGTGAATGTGGTTGTCTTTAATGCCTAACCCATAAACTATCATGGTAATTCGATAGGAGACATCATGGTATGCAGCATGTCCAATAGGGTGCAGTTATGATGTTCGGACACACCATCACACTATGGTGTTCCAGGCTGTATCAGTTGTGAAACAATTTCCACAATGTCTTAATTCTGTGCCAAACTCGTAATTCAGATATTCATCTCTATGATCATATCATAGATCTTTTATCCTCTTGTCACGACGATCTTTCAACTTCACACTGAAATTACTTGAACCTTTCAATAATTCAGACTCGTGATTCATCAAGTAAATATACTCAACATCTACTCAAATCATCTGTGAAGTAAAAACATAACGATATCCACTACATGCCTCAGCACTCATTGGATTGCACACATCAAAATGTATTACTTCCAACAGGTTGCTTTCTAGTTCCATTTTACTGAAACCGAGGCTTTCAGTCATCTTGCCCATGTGGTATGATTTGCATGTCTCAAGTGATTCAAAATCAAGTGAGTCCAAACGGTCCATTTGCATGGAGTTTCTTCATGCATACACACCAATAGACATGGTTCGCATGTCTCAAACTTTTCAAAAATGAGTGAGTCCAAAGATCCATCAACATGGAGCTTCTTCATGCGTTTTATACCGATATGACTTACGTGGCTGTGCCACAAGTAGGTGGTACTATCATTACTATCTTTTGGCATGAACATGTGTATCACTATGATCGAGATTTCAATAAACCATTCATTTTAGGTGTAAGACTATTGAAGGTATTATTCAAATAAGCAGAGTAACCATTATTCTCCTTAAATGAATAACCGTATTGCGATAGACATAATCCAATCATGTCTATGCTCAACACAAACACCAATCTCGATGGTAGAAGGAGCGTACAATATTTGATTATATCAACATTGGAAACACTTCCAACCCATATCATCAGCTCACCTTTAGCTAGTCTCCGTTTATTCCGCAGCTTTTATTTCGAGTTACTAACACTCAGCAACCGAACCGGTATCTAATACCCTGGTGCTACTAGGAGTACTAGTAAAGTACACATCAACACAATGTATATCCAATATACTTCTATCGACCTTGCCAGCCTTCTAATCTACCAAGTATCTAGGGTAATTCTGCTCCAGTGGTTGTTCCCCTTATTACAGAAGCACTTAGTCTCGGGTTTGGGTTCAACCTTGGGTTTCTTCACTAGAGCAGCAGCTGAATTGCCGTGTCATGAAGTATCCCTTCTTGCCATTGCCCTTCTTGAAACTAGTGGTTTCACCAACCATCAACAATTGATGCTCCTTCTTGATTTCTACTTTCGTGGTGTCAAACATCGCGAATATCTCAAGGATCATCATATATGTCCCTGATATATTATAGTTCATCACGAAGCTCTAGCAGCTTGGTGGTAATGACTTCGGAGAAACATCACTATCTTATCTGGAAGATTAACTCCCACTCGATTCAAGCGATTGTTGTACTCAGACAATCTGAGCACAAGCTCAACAATTGAGCTTTTCTCCTTAGTTTGTAGGCTAAGAAAATCGTCGGAGGTCTTATACCTCTTGACGTGGGCACGAGCCTGAAATCCCAATTTCAGCCCTCGAAACATCTCATATGTTTCGCGACGTTTCAAAAACCGTCTTCTGTGCCTCAACTCTAAACCGTTTAACTGAACTATCACGTAGTTATCAAAACGTGTATGTCAGATGTTCGCAACATCCACAGACAACGTTCGAGGTTCAGCACACTGAGCAGTGCGTTAAGGATATAAGCCTTCTATGAAGCAATGAGGACAATCCTCGGTTTACGGACCTAGTCCGCATAATTGCTACTATCAACTTTCAACTAAAATTTTTCTCTAGGAACATATCTAAACAGTAGAACTGAAGCGCGAGCTACGACATAATTTGCAAAGACCTTTTGACTATGTTCAGGATAATTAAGTTCATCTTATGAACTCCCACTCAGATAGACATCCCTCTAGTCATCTAAGTGATTACATGATCCGAGTCAACTAGGCCGTGTCCGATCATCACGTGAGACGGACTAGTCAATATCGGTGAACATCTTCATGTTGATCGTATCTTCTATACGACTCATGCTCGACCTTTCGGTCTTCTGTGTTCCGAGGCCATGTCTGTACATGCTAGGCTCGTCAAGTTAACCCTAAGTGTTTCGCGTGTGTAAATCTGTCTTACACCCGTTGTATGTGAACGTTAGAATCTAACACCCGATCATCACGTGGTGCTTCGAAACACGAACTGTCGCAACGGTGCACAGTTAGGGGAGAACACTTCTTGAAATTGTTGTAAGGGATCATCTTATTTACTACCGTCGTTCTAAGCAAATAAGATGTATAAACATGATAAACATCACATGCAATCAAATAGTAGTGACATGATATGGCCAATATCATATAGCTCCTTTGATCTCCATCTTGGGGCTCCATGATCATCTCGTCACCGGCATGACACCATGATCTCCATCATCATGATCTCCATCATCGTGTCTTCATGAAGTTGTCTCGTAATCTATTACTTCTACTGCTACAGCTAACGGTTAGCAATAAAGTAAAGTAATTACATGACGTTTATGTTGACACGCAGGTCATAAATAAATAAAGACAACTCCTATGGCTCCTGCCGGTTGTCATACTCATCGACATGCAAGTCGTGATTCCTATTACAAGAACATGATCAATTTCATACATCACATATATCATTCATCACATCCTTTGGGCCATATCACATCACATAGCATACCCTGCAAAAACAACTTAGACGTCCTCTAATTGTTGTTTGCATGTTTTTACGTGGCTGCTATGGGTTTCTAGCAAGAACGTTTCTTACCTACGCAAAGACCACAACGTGATATGCCAATTGCTATTTACCCTTCATAAGGACCCTGTTCATCGAATCCGATCCGACTAAAGTGGGAGAGACAGACACCCGCCAGCCACCTTATGCAACTAGTGCATGTTTGTCGGTGGAACCGGTCTCACGTAAGAGTCGTACGTGTAAGGTTGGTCCGGGCCGCTTCATCCCACGATGCCGCCGAATCAAGATAAGACTAGTAACGGCAAGATAATTGACAATATCGACGCCCACAACTACTTTGTGTTCTACTCGTGCATAGAATCTACGCAATAGACCTAGCTCATGATGCCACTGTTGGGGAACGTAGCAGAAATTCAAAATTTTCCTACGTGTCACCAAGATCTATCTATGGAGAGACCAGCAACGAGGGGAAGGAGAGTGCATCTACATACCCTTGTAGATCGCTATGCGGAAGCGTTCAAGTGAACAGGGTTGATGGAGTCGTACTCGTCGTGATTCAAACCACCGATGACCAAGTGCCGAACGCACGGCACCTCCGCGTTCAACACACGTACAGCCCGGTGACGTCTCCCACGCCTTGATCCAGCAAGGAGAGAGGGAGAGGTTGAGGAAGACTCCATCCAACAGCAGCACAACGGCGTGGTGGTGGTGGAGGAGCATGGCAATCCCGCAGGGCTTCTCCAAGCACCACAGAAGAGGAGGGAGAGAGAGAGATGCAGGGCTGCACCAACGAGAGATTTCATCGCGTGTTGTGTGCAGCCCAATGCCTCTATTTATATAGGGAAGGGGAGGGTGCGCCCCCTCTAGGGTTCCCACCCCTAGGGGGGGGGGCGGCAGCCCTAGATGGGGAACAAGGGTGGTGGCCAAGAGGGGATGGGAAAAGGAGGCGCACCAATATGGGCCCTAAGGCCCATATCCCATTAGGGTTTGCCCCTTTCCCACCTCTTAGGCGCCATGGGCTCTTGTGGGAGGCGCACCAGCCCACTAAGGGGCTGGTCCCTCACCACTCTTAGCCCACGCAACCTTCTGGGGTTGGTGGCCCCACTTGGTGGACCCCCGGGACCCTCCCGGTGGTCCCGGTACGTTACCGATAAACCCCGAAACTCTTCCGGTGACCAAAACAGGACTTCCCATATATAAATCTTTACCTCCGGACCATTCTGGAACTCCTCGTGACGTCCGAGATCTCATCCGGGACTCCGAACAACATTCGGTAACCACATACAAACTTCCTTTACAACCCTAGCGTCATCGAACCTTAAGTGTGTAGACCCTACGGGTTCGGGAGACATGCAGACATGACCGAGACGTTCTCCGGTCAATAACCAACAGCGGGATCTGGATACCCATGTTGGCTCCCACATGTTCCACGATGATCTCATCGGATGAACCACGATGTCAAGGACTTAATCAATCCTGTATTCAATTCCCTTTGTCTATCGGTACGATACTTGCCCGAGATTCGATCGTCGGTATCCCGATACCTTGTTCAATCTCGTTACCGGCAAGTCTCTTTACTCGTTCCGTAACACATCATCCCGTGATCAACTCCTTGATCACATTGTGCACATTATGATGATGTCCTACCGAGTGGGCCCAGAGATACCTCTCCGTCACACGGAGTGACAAATCCCAGTCTCGATTCGTGCCAACCCAACAGACACTTTCGGAGATACCTGTAGTGTACCTTTATAGTCACCCAGTTACGTTGTGACGTTTGGTACACCCAAAGCACTCCTACGGCATCCGGGAGTTGCACAATCTCATGGTCTAAGGAAATGATACTTGACATTAGAAAAGCTTTAGCATACGAACTACATGATCTTGTGCTAGGCTTAGGATTGGGTCTTGTCCATCACATCATTCTCCTAATGATGTGATCCCGTTATCAACGACATCTAATGTCCATGGTCAGGAAACCGTAACCATCTATTGATCAACGAGCTAGTCAACTAGAGGCTTACTAGGGACATGGTGTTGTCTATGTATCCACACATGTATCTGAGTTTCCTATCAATACAATTATAGCATGGATAATAAACGATTATCATGAACAAGGAAATATAATAATAATCAATTTATTATTGCCTCTAGGGCATATTTCCAACACGGGTTCCCCCTATCATTGAAAGGCCGGACTCGCCCCCGGATTCCGAATCCGAACTCTCGAAGTCTGTGCCAAGAAAGCATGGCCAGGAGGCCTTCGCCCCCGCGGACTCTCGTTTCCCTGTACAAACCTCGCTATTAAACGAGGCTCTGGACCTAATGCGATCCCTCGCCATAATAGAGGAATCACTTCCGGACTACGCCTAGCCCAGACTAGGGGCTGAGAGCGGGGAATTTTACGTCCTACCCACCACCCATTTCATAGCACTGTCGAAGATTTAAACGACATGCTGGACTACGCCTCTGAAGATATCGACGACATGGACGACGATGCCGGAGACGAATAAGGCCAAGACCCACCGATTACCGGACGTTGGACGGCCACTTCCACATACGATGTGTGTATGGTGGACACACCCAAAGAGGATGACGATGATGGCAGGAAGGATCCGATTGAGGACAAACCTGCTGAGGCACCTCCAAAGCATCGACGCCGCTCAAAATCGCGTCGTGACAAAGACAGCAACACCGACACCGGAGACGATAACACTCCAGAGGATGCCGAAGACCCCAAAGCCCCCGTCGAGCCCACATCCGAACAGGATGATGTGGCGGGGGGGGGGGGCAGGTTAACACCGATGACCCGGTCGGGAACAAGGACTCGGAGGATAGTAATTAGCTACCACTCTCCGAGGACGATGTCAGCCTTGGGAATGAAGACTTTATCGTGCCAGAGGAACCCCTCGAGCAAGAGCGCTTTAAGCGCCAACTAATCGCCACTGCAAGAATCCTAAAAAAGCAGCAGCAATGGCTCCAAGCCGAATAGGATACGCTCAACAATAGATGGACTCAGGTCCTAGCTACCGAAGAATATGGCTTTCAACACCCAACAAAAACTTATCCGAAGCGCCGGCTACTGCCACAATTCGGCGACGAGGCCGTCAAGCCCATACCATCAAGACATAATTGTGCTAATGAACCAGACCGACCACCACGTGGACGAGATAAAGTGGCCACCTATGCCGAACATCAACCTGCACCACCTCATCATAAGGGCAAAGAGACAACGGCTCCAGGACACACCTACGATCTACGACAAGACCTGAATAATAGAGCAGGCCAAACAAGATCAAACTACGGATCAAGGGGGCGTGCCCCAACACGAGCAGACGAGCGTCAAGCTTGGTCTGACAGGCACCAGGGCCGAAAACCGCATACAGACTTCATCCGAACTACGTCGCGACATCGCCCGATACAGAGGCGCCGCACACCCCTTATGCTTCACTGATGAGGTAATGGAGCATCAGTTCCCAGAAGGGTTGAAACCCGTGAACATTGAATCATACGATGGTATGATGGATCCCGCAGTATGGATCGAAAATTTTCTTCTCCACATTCACATGTCGGTGACGATCTCCATGCCATCAAGTACCTCCCCCTAAAACTCAAGGGACCAGCACGGCACTGGTTAAACAGCCTCCTAGAAAACTCTATTGGTAGCTGGGAAGATCTAGAGGATGCCTTTAGAGACAACTTCCAAGGCACCTATGCTCAACCTCCAGACGCCGATGACCTTAGTCACATAGTCCAGCAACCCGGAGAGTCGGCCCGGAAACTCTGGACCAGGTTCTTAATTAAAAAGAACCAAATTGTTGATTGTCCGGACACCGAAGCCCTTGCGGCCTTTAAACACAGCGTCCGTGACGAGTGGCTCGCCCGACACCTCGGCCAAGAAAAACCGAAGTCTGTGGCTGTTCTCACCACACTTATGACCCGCTTTTGCGCGGGAGAAGATAGCTGGCTAGCTCGTAGAAGCAACAACACCAGCGACCTTGGCACCTCCGAAGCCAGAGACGGCAACGACAAGCCACGGCACAACAAACACAAGTGTCGAAACAACAATGAAGATACTGAGGATATGACAGTCAACGCCGGATTCAGTGGCTCTAAACCCGGTCAATGGAAGAAGCCATTCAAAGGAAACAAAGATGGACCATCCAGTCTGGACAGAATACTTGATCGGCCTTGCCAGATTCATGGCACCCCTGACAAGCCTGCCAATCATACCAACATAAATTGTTGGGTCTTTAAACAGGCCGACAAGCTAAACACCAGACATAAAGGGAAGGGGCCGCTGATATGCCTCCAACGTATCTATAATTTTTTATTGTTCCATGCCGTTTTATTATCAATATTGGATGTTTTATAATCATTTTATAGTCATTTTATATCATTTTTTGGTACTAACCTATTGACATAGTGCCAAGCGCCAGTTGCTGTTTTTTCCATGTTTTTTACATCGCAGAAAATAAATATCAAACGGAGTCCAAATGACATAAAACTTTACGGAGATTTTTATGGGCCAGAAGGAAGACAATGGGCCCTGGTTGCACCTGGGGGGTGTCCCGAGGGGGCACAACCCACCAGGGCGCGCCTGGAGGCCCAGGCGCGCCCTGGTGGGTTGTGCCCACCTCTGGTGCCCCTGGACCGCCTCTTTGCTCTATAAATACCCCGAATATACCAGAACCCTAGGGGAGTCGACGAAATATTCATCCAGCCGCCACAGAGTCGAGAACCACCAGATCCAATCTAGACACCATCTCGGATGGGGTTCACCACCTCCATTGGTGCCTCTCCGATGATGTGTGAGTAGTTCTTTGTAGACCTTGGGGTCCGTAGTTAGTAGCTAGATGGCTTCATCTCTCTCTCTCTCTCTTGATTCTCAATACAATGGTCTCTTGGAGATCCATATGATGTAACTCTTTTGCGGTGTGTTTGTTGGGATCGATGAACTTCGAGTTTATGATCAGATCTATGTTTTTGTATCCATGAAAGTATTTGAGTTTCTTTGATCTCTTTTATGCATGATCTCTTATAGCCTCGTATTTCTTCTCTGATGGCCAACTTGATCTATTTATCTTGCCATGGGAAGAGGTGCCCGGTAGTGGGTTCGATCTTACGGTGCTTGATCCCAGTGACAGAAAGGGAACCGACACGTATGTATCGTTGCTACTAAGGATAAAAAGACGAGATCTATATCTACCGCCATATAGATAAACGGATCTTGTCTACATCATGTCATCATTATTATTGCACTACTCCGTTTTCCATGAACTTAATACACTAGATGCATGCTGGATAGCGGTCGATGTGTGGAGTAATAGTAGTAGATGGAGGCAGGAGTCGGTCTACTAATCTTGGACGTGATGCCTATGTAACGATCATTGCCTGGATATCGTCACAATTATTTGAAGTTCTATCAATTGTCCAACAGTAATTTGTTTACCCACCGTTTGCTATTTTTCTCGAGAGAAGCCACTAGTGAAACCTACGCCCCCCGGGTCTTCTTTCTCATATATTTGCCTTGCGATCTACTTTTCCTTTGCATTTTTATTCAGATCTATTAAACCAAAAATCCAAAAATACCTTTCTGAAATTTATTTTATTTGGCGTTCGATCTATCAATATTTACAACTTTATCTCCCGTCACTCGCTGTTTCGGGCGCCGTTATCCGAAAGGGATTGACAACCCCTTTAACACGTCAGATTGCGAGGTGTTGTTATTTGTGTGCAGGGGCTGTTTACGTTGTGTTGCTTGGTTCTCCTACTGGTTCGATAACCTTGGTTTCATAACTGAGGGAAATACCTATCGTCGCTGTGCTACATCATCCCTCCCTCTCCAGGGAAATACCGACGTAGTTCCAGCTACCATCAAGGAGAATTTATGGCGCCGTTGCCGGGGAGGATCTTCAACATAACCAGGTTCCTAATCACAAATCTCATCTCCTCGAAATTTACATTATTTGCCATTTGCCTCTCGTTTTCCTCTCCCCCACTTCATAAAAATTTGCCATTTTATTCGCCTGTCTTTTTCGTTTGCCATTTTTCTTGCCAGATCTGTTTTTGCGTGTGAGATCTTGTTTGCCATTATGGATAATTCCTCCTCTATTTCTTTCACTCCCGAGAACGAGGTTATCAACTTTAAACAAAGGGGAGGAGAAAGCTTAAAAGATGCTTGGTATAGAATTTGCAATGCTCATAATAGATCTATCCGTAAGCAATCTATCGTTGTGCTTTTGCGTTGTTTTTATGTTGGCATCACCACCTGGTATAGATTCGTCCTTAATACGGTTACCGATAGAAATTTCTTAATGAGTTCTCCTTTTGATGCTCTTAATGCTATGGGAAATTTAGTGGGCTCACCACCTCTTATGGCTAATGAAACAGTTTTGACTCTTGAGCATGTTATGGAAAGATTAGATGCTATTGAAAAGAAAATGGTCACCGAAGATCATATGGAAATTATACATAAAAGATGCATAATTTTGACACTAATCTTGGATCAAAAGCGGGCGATATTTTTAAGTTGTTAAAAGAAAGGGGTACTTTAATCCATGAAAGAATAGAAGAAAGTCCGTCTCGGATCGATAAATTGGAAGGAATCTTTATTAATCTAAGCACGACTTTTACTACCACCAAAATTATTGAGGAAACTCCCGTAAAGAGTAGGAGATCCAAAAATAAGGGTGCAACTCCTAGTGATAGCAATAAAGGAGATCTTAAGATGATTAGTATCTACCCGGATTTTGTTGAAGTGATAAGAGATCCTTTTTGCAAGAATGAAATCTTTGAATTTATTCCCAGGAGTGTTGTTATTGAAAATATTTATGCCAAATCTGTGAGGCATTCTAAGTGTTTGATTGAAGAGTTGGACAAAGATGACAAAACTTAGATCCTTGCTTTATGCCTAGCTAAGGGCGTAAAACTATAGCGCTTGTTGGGAGGCAACCCAATGAATAAAATTTATTTTTGCTTTTTGTTCTTGAGTGTTAGCACAATTATGCTACTGTTATGATTGTGTTTTTATGTTTTAATTAGTGTTTGTGCCAAGTAAAGCCTTTAGGATCTTCTTGGGCAATAGTTGTTCGATCTTGCTGAAAAAACAGAAACTTTTACGCTCACAAAATTAATATTCATTTTTACCAGAGAGCGATGAAATGCCCATTCCAATTGCAGTAGATCAATATACAAACTTATCATGTCGTCCTAATTTTTCAGAGTTTTTTGAGTTACAGAAGTATTCGAAATAGTCAGATTGCTATAGACTGTTCTGTTTTGACAGATTCTGTTTTCTTTGTGTTGTGTGCTTATTTTGATGGCTCTATGGTTTTCTTTGATTAGTTTTTGCCATAGAAAAGTTGGAATACAGTACATATAATACAAAAACAAAATATGAATTGATTTGATACAACACTTATAATAGTGGTTTATTATTCTTATACTAACGGATCTCACGAAGGCTTTGTTGAGTTTTGTGTGATTGAAGTTTTCAAGTTTTGGGTTATCTTACAATGGATGAAGGATGTAAGAGCCTAAGCTTTGGTATGCCTCAACATCCCAATCTATTATCCAAGAATGAGCAACCAACTAAGCTTGGGGATGCCCCCGAGTGGCATCCCTGCTTTCTTCCAACAACTATCGGTATTTTACTCGAGACTATATTTTTATTCGTCACATGGTATGTGTTTTGCTTGGAGCGTCTTGTATGATATGTGTATTTGCTTGTTTTATTTTGTGTTTTAAGTCATCAATCCTTGCTGGACACACCTATTTGGGAGAGCCAAAATTATGTCATGACTTGTTAGAATTGCTCTCTATGCTTCACTTAAATCTTTTATGAGCTAGGACTTGCTCTAGTGCTTCACTTATATCTTTTTGAGCACGGTGTGCTTTGTTATTTTTGAAGAAATGCTCTCTTGTTTCACTTAGATTTATTTGAGAGTTAGTAAAATTTTGAAGAAATTCTCTCTTGCTGCACTTAAATTATTTTGAGAGAAAGAAAATATGTTATGCTCATGATCTTCACTTATATTTGTTCGAGCTTATGAGAAGCAACACATGAAAATTAGTGCCAAAGTGATAGATATACAAGAAGGATAAAGAAAAAGGAAATGTCATGAAGATCATTGGACAAAATAAACTTGATTCTTAATAATAGTATTGAGATATGATGATGTGATATGTGAGTTATGTTGATGAGTAATTATGCTCTAGTAAGAATATTGGTGTTAAGATTTGTGATTCCCCATGCATGCACGAAAGTCAATAATCATGCAATGAAAATTATATCCTACTTGTGGTGCATTATTCGGTGTTAATTATGCTTAATGCTTGCTTATGAGATTATTCGTTTCTTGGTTGGTCGCTTCTCAATCTTTTTGCTTGCCTTCATTTTGCACTAAGTATGACCTCTACTTGTGCATCCAAAATCCTTTAAACCAGTTTTGCCACGTGAGTCTACTATATCTACCTATATGCGGTATTCTTTTGCCGTTCTAAGCAAATTTTCATGTGCCATCTCTAATTTTCAAAATAAACTTCTCTTTTGTGTTTTTGTTTCGCTCGCGGAGCGGTGAGGGGTGGCTAATATTTTCCATGCTAGATGTGTTATTATCAAGATGAGTGTTTATTCACTTGTCATTGCACGAGTGTAAGGCAAAGGTATTAGGGATTCCCAGTCCCTAAATGCAAAAACAAATGAATTTACTTTATGTTGTCAAATAATAAATTCCTTGGAAAGTGTTGGTATGGAGGGCACCCGTGGATACAGTTAGCCATGGAAAGTGAAAGTTATGGTGGAAAAGGAATAAACTTTATTTTTTGTTTGGGAACCGCCTATGATATATCTAAGCATGGAAAGTATTGGGAACTCTAAGTCGTTTTCGTTGGTGGGATGGATACACCTTTCAAAATGTTTTTATCTCAATTTTGTTCGCTTTGAGCTCTCGCACCTCTACAAATCCCTATTTCCCTCTGCGAAGGGACTTTCTTTTACTTTATGCAATTTTTATTTTTGAAATTTGAGTCTCCATATTCTCTCATAAAAGCACCAACTAGGAGGCAATATGATCATGCTCAAGTATTGGGTGCAGTTAATATTCGAGTGTGTTTCATGAATGGATCAATGTTTGAGCATGATGGGCTAGGGATAACTTATTTTAGCATTGATATTTTGAAAGACATGGTTGCTTGTTGATATGCTTGAGTATCTAAATTATTATGTCAAAACTAGAATATTGCTTTGAATCACATAAAAGTTCAAATGTCCATGCTATAAAGAAAAGAATATGATATGACTTGATGAAAAGCACTCCACATAAAAAGTCCAGTTTTTATCACTTACCTACTCGAGGACGAGTAGGAGTTAAGCTTGGGGATCCTGATACGTCTCCAACGTATCTATAATTTTTGATTGTTCCATGCTGTTTAATTATCAATCTTGGATGTTTTATAATCATTTTATATCATTTTTTGGTACTACCAATTGACATAGTGCCAGTTGCTAATTTTCCATGTTTTTTACATCACAGAAAATCAATATCAAACGGAGTCCAAATGCCACGAAACTTTACGGAGATTTTTATGGGCCAGAAGGAAGGCAATGGGCCCTGGTTGCACCTGGGGGGTGTCCTGAGGGGGGCACAACCCACCAGGGCGCGCCAGGAGGCCCAGGCGCACCCTGGTGGGTTGTGCCCCCCGAACCGCCTCTTTGCTCTATAAATACCCCAAAAATACCAGAACCCTAGGGGAGTCGACGAAATATTCATCCAGCCGCCGCAGAGTCCAGAACCACCAGATCCAATCTAGACACCATCTCGGATGGGGTTCACCACCTCCATTGGTGCCTCTTTGATGAAGCGTGTAGTTCTTTGTAGACCTTCGGGTCCGTAGTTAGTAGCTAGATGGCTTCATCTCTCTCTCTCTCTCTTGATTCTCAATACAATGGTCTCTTGGAGATCCATATGATGTAACTCTTTTGCGGTGTGTTTGTTGGGATTGATGAACTTCGAGTTTATGATCAGATCTATGTTTTTATATCCATGAAAGTATTTGAGTTTCTTTGATCTCTTTTATGCATATGATCTCTTATAGCCTCGTATTTCTTCTCCGATATTTGGGTTTTGTTTGGCCAACTTGATCTATTTATCTTGCCATGGGAAGAGGTGCCCGGTAGTGGGTTCGATCTTACGGTGCTTGATTCCAGTGACAGAAAGGGAACTGACATGTGTGTATCATTGCTACTAAGGATAAAAATATGAGATCTATATCTACCGCCATATAGATAAATGGATCTTGTCTGCATCATGTCATTGTTCTTATTGCATTACTCCGTTTTTCCATGAACTTAATACACTAGATGCATGCTGGATAGCGGTCGATGTGTGGAGTAATAGTAGTAGATTGAGGCAGGAGTCGGTCTACTAATCTTGGACGTGATGACTATGTAATGATCATTGCTTGGATATCGTCATAATTATTTGAAGTTCTATCAATTTCCCAACAGTAGTTTGTTTACCCACCGTTTGCTATTTTTCTCGAGAGAAGCCACTAGTGGAACCTACGGCCCTCGGGTCTTCTTTCTCATATATTTGCCTTGCGATCTACTTTTCCTTTGCATTTTTATTCAGATCTATTAAACCAAAAATCCAAAAATCCCTTGCTGCAATTTATTTTATTTGGCGTTTGATCTATCAATACTTACAACTTTATCTCCCGTCACTCGCCGTTTCTGGCGCCGTTACCCGAAAGGGATTGACAACCCCTTTAACACGTCGGGTTGCGAGGTGTTGTTATTTGTGTGCAGGGGCTGTTTACATTGTGTTGCTTGGTTCTCCTACTGGTTCGATAACCTTGGTTTCATAACTGAGGGAAATACCTACCATCGCTGTGCTACATCATCCCTCCCTCTCCTGGGAAATACCGACGTAGTTCCAGCTACCGTCAGCCGCCCAGCGAGGACGACGATGAAGAGCCTCGCCCAACTAACACGGGGGGGGGGGCAAAAGAAATCCCCCCGAGGTAAAAACAGTGAACATGATCTACGTCACTCATATCCCCAAATGGGAGAGCAAGCACGCGTGAAGGGACGTTTATGCCATAGAGCCAGTCGCCCCAAAATTTAACCCATGGTCAGCCTGTCCGATCACTGATACGTCTCCGTCGTATCTACTTTTTAAACACTTTTGCCCTTGTTTTGGACTCTAACTTGCATGATTTGAATGGAACTAACCCGGACTGACACTGTTTTCAGCAGAATTACCATGGTGTTATTTATGTGCAGAAACAAAAGTTCTCAGAATGACCTGAAACTTCACGGAACATTTTCAGAAATAATAAAAAATCTTTGCAAAAGATGAAGACTAGGGGGCCCACACCCTATCCATGAGGGTGGGGGACGCGCCTGCCCCCCTAGGGTGCTCGCCCCCTACCTCGTGGCCCCCTGGAGCTCCTCCCACATCGACTCCAACTCTATATATTTGCTTTCGGAGAGAAAAAAAATCAGAGAGAAGGATTCATCGCATTTTACGATACGGAGCCGCCGCCAAGACCTAAAACCTCTCGGGAGGGCTGATCCGGTGTCCGTTCGTGGCTCCGGAGAGGGGAATCCGTCGCCATCGTCATCATCAACCATCCTCCATCACCAATTTCATGATGCTCACCGCCGTGCGTGAGTAATTCCATCGTAGGCTTGCTAGACGGTGATGGGTTGGATGAGATTTATCATGTAATCGAGTTAGTTTTGTTTGGGTTTGATCCCTAGTATCCACTATCTTCTGAGATTGATGTTGCTATGACTTTGCTATGCTTAATGCTTGTCACTAGGGCCCGAGTGCCATGATTTCAGATCTGAACCTATTATGTTTTCATCAATGTATGAGAGTTCTTGATCCTATCTTTCAAGTCTATAGTCACCTATTATGTGTTATGATCCGTTAACCCCGAAGTGACAATAATCGGGATACTTACCGGTGATGACCGTAGTTTGAGGAGTTCATGTATTCACTATGTGTTAATGCTTTGGTCTGGTACTCTATTAAAAGGAGGCCTTAATATCCCTTAGTTTCTGCTAGGACCCCGCTGCCACGGGAGGGTAAGACAAAAGATGTCATGCAAGTTCTTTTCCATAAGCACATATGACTATATTCGGAATACATGCCTACATTACATTGATGAATTGGAGCTAGTTCTGTGTCACCCTAGGTTATGACTGTTACATGATGAACCGCATCCGGCATAATTCTCTATCACCGATCCATTGCCTATGAGCTTTCCATATATTGTTCTTCTCTTATTTACTTTTCCGTTGCTATTGCTATCATCACTACAAAATACCAAAAACACTACTTTTCCTACTGTTACCTTTTGCTACCGTTACCACTACTATTATATTACTTTGCTACTAAATACTTTGCTGCAGATATTAAGTTTCCAGGTGTGGTTGAATTGAAAACTCAGCTGCTAATACTTGAGAATATTCTTTGGCTCCCCTTGTGTCGAATCAATAAATTTGGGTTGAATACTCTACCCTCAAATACTGTTGCGATCCCCTATACTTGTGGGTTATCAAGACTATTTCTATGGCGCCGTTGCCGGGGAGCATAGCTCTATTCTTTGAGTCACTTGGGATTTATATCTGCTTATCATTATGAAGAACTTGAGAGATCCAAAAACCAAGATTTATCCCTCAACTACGAGGGGAGGTAAGGAACTGCCATCTAGCTCTGCACTTGATTCACCTTCTGTTTTGAGTAAGCTTGCGACACCTAAACCCGCTTCTGCTATTCGTTCTGATATGTCGCATGTTATTGATGATGCCACTTCTGCTATGCATGATACTTATGATGAAACTACTTCTATGCTTGATACTATTGTGCCACTTGGTGAATTTCTTGATGAACAACTTGCTAGGGTTAGATAGAGTGAAAATATTGAATATGATAATATTGATGAAAGTGATGATGAAGACTCTCCCTCTAATGAATATGAATCATCTGCTATTCCTGAGGGTTATGTTTTTGAAAAAGAAGCTGCTTTAGCTATTTTAGCTTGCAAAGATAGATACGAACTCAAGAGGTTATTAGCTAAATGGAAGCATCAATCTCTTAATGCTAGAATGAAACCTGACCCTGCTTTTGCTACTTCACCTATCTGTGTTACTGATAAGGATTATGAATTCTCTGTTGATCCTGATATAATTACTTTGGTTGAATCTGATCCTTTTCATGGCTATGAATCTAAAATTGTTGTGGCACATCTTACTAAATTAAATGATATAGCCACCCTGTTCACTAATGATGAGAGAACTCGTTACTTTTATATCCTTAAAATATTTCCGTTCTCATTAAAGGGTGATGCTAAGATATGGTTTAATTCTCTGGATCCTGGTTGTGTGCGTAGTCCCCTGGATATGATTTATTACTTCTCTGCTAAATATTTCCCTGCTCATAAGAAACAAGCTGCCTTAAGGGATATATATATATATGTATATATAATTTTGTGCAAATTGAAGAAGAGAGTCTCCCACAAGCTTGGGGAAGGCTTCTCAAGTTACTTAATGCTTTGCCTGATCATCCTCTTAAGAAAAATGAAATACTTGATATCTTTTATAATGGACTAACCGATGCTTCCAGAGATTACCTGGGTAGTTGTGCTGGTTCTGTTTTCAGGGAAAGAACACGGGATGAAGCTGAAATTCTATTGAATAATATGTTGACAAATGAAAATAATTGGACACTTCCTGAGCCTATTCCTAAACCAACTCCGAAGAAGAGAGGTGTTCTATTTCTCAGTCCTGAAGATATGCAAGAGGCAAAGAAATCTATGAAAGAAAAAGGTATTAAAGCTGAAGATGTTAAGAATTTACCTCCTATTGAAGAAATACACGGTCTTAATTTACCGCATGTTGAAGAAACATATGATCTTAATCCATTACCTATTGAAGAAGTACATGGTCTTGATAACCCGACACAGGTAGTAAAGGTAAATTCTCTCTATAGATATGATAAAGCTGAAATCCCATTTACTAAGTTTGCTAGCCCATGCTTAGATGAGTTTGATAAATTTATGGTTAAGCAAGAAGACTTCAATGCTTATTTTGGTAGACAATTGAAATACAATTCAAATATGCTTGAACACTTGGGGGATTATATGGCTAATGTCAAAGGTGAACTTAAACTTATTAGTAAACATGCTTCTATGGTTACCACTCAAGTAGAACAAGTACTTAAGGCTCAAAATGATTTACTCAATGAATTTAATAGTAAGGATAATGATAATGCCGTTAGAGTTATGACTAGAGGTGGTAAAATGACTCAGGAACCTTTGTATCCTGAAGGCCATCCTAAGAGAATTGAGCAAGATTCTCAGAGAAATAATATAGATGCACCTAGTCCTTCTAAAAGGAAGAAAAAGAAAAATGATAGGACTTTGCATGCTTCTAGTGAACCTATTGTAGATACACCTGAGAATCCAAATAATATTTCTATTTCTGATGCTGAAACACAATCTGGTAATGAACCTGAAACTAGTGATAATAATAATGTTCATGATGATGCTCAACCTAGTAATGATAATGATATAGAAATTGAACCTGTTGTTGATCTTGATAACCCACAATCAAAGAATCAATGTTATGATAAGAAAGACTTTGTTGCTAGGAAACATGGTAAAGAAAGAGAACCATGGGTTCAAAAACCCATGACTTTTCCTCCCAAACCATCCAAGAAAAAGGATGATGAGGATTTCGAGTGCTTTGCTGAAATGATTAGACCTATCTTTTTGCGTATGCGATTAACTAATATGCTTAAAATGAATCCTTATGCTAAGTATATGAAAGAAATTGTTACAAATAAGAGAAAGATACCGGAAGTTGAAATTTCCACCATGCTTGCTAATTATACTTTTAAGACTGGAATACCAAAGAAACTTGGAGATCCAGGAGTACCCACTATACCATGCTCCATTAAAAGAAATTATGTTAAAACTGCTTTGTGTGACCTTGGAGCCGGTGTTAGTGTTATGCCTCTCTCTTTATATCGTAGACTTGATTTGAATAAGTTGACACCTACTGAAATATCTTTGCAAATGGCTGATAAATCAACTGCTATACCTGTCGGTATTTGTGAGGATGTGCGTGTTGTAGTTGCAAACGTTACTATTTTAACGGACTTTGTTATTCTTGATATTCCCGAGGACGATAGTATGTCTATTATTCTTGGAAGACCCTTTTTGAATACTGCAGGGGATGTTATTGATTGCACTAAAGGCAATATCACTTTTCATGTTAATGGTAATGAGCATACGGTACACTTTCCGAGGAAACAACCTCAATTTCATAGTATCAACTCTATTGGAAAAATTCCATCGATTATATTTGGAGGTTTTGAATTTCCTCTTCCTACTGTCAAGAAGAAATATGATATTCTTATTATTGGGGATGTGCATATCCCCGTTGAGGTAACATAGTGTTATTCGAAATTTCTCCGGTTCCATGTTATTCGGAATGAGTTCGTTAACAAGACTTGATCAACCTTGTTAGTGGATTCCTTTTGATAAGCATGAGATGGATGGAGCTAGAAGGCACAACCTTGTGTACCCTCCTTTTACTTTCTGTTATTTATATTAAATAAAATAAAAATAGTATTTCTCTGTCTGTTATCTGAATTGTCCGTGCAATATAAAAATACCCTGAAAATAAAAGTTCTCCAAATGCCCTGAAATTTAAATATGATTTTTTCTTGAATATTTGAGAATATTTGGCACTGAGAACACAGCAGGTGGGGCATCCACCTGGCCACGAGGGTGGAGGGCACGCCCTACCCCCCTGGGCGCGCCCCTGCCTCGTGTGCCCACGGTGGACCTCCTCCACTTATTCCTGCACCCACACACTCCTTCTTCCTCCCACAAACACGAATATCCAGCTCAAGCACGAGTTCAAGCTCATTTTGCTGCCATTTTCGATCTCCTTGCTCAAAGCACCTCTCACAAAACTGCTTGGGGAGATTGTTCCTTGGTATGCGACTCCTCCATTGGTCCAATTAGTTTTTGTTCTAGTGCTTTATTCATTGCAAATTTGTGTTGCCTAGGTGACCATGTTCTTGAGCTTGCATGTCAAATTTATATGGTCAAAAGTAGTTCTAATGCATGATATAGGCTCTAGGCACTTGTAGGAGTAGTTGCTATCAATATTGTTGAGTTTGGTTTACTTTTATTTTGAAGTTACTAAAAATTTCAGAAATTTTTCAGAGGAAGAAATATGCTTAGGAAAATGTACCAAGGTGGTTCTTCAAGGAAGCAAGGACCCAGGCTTGCAATGCATGATGCTGATGAAGAACCACCAAGAGACGCTCTAGTGCGTCCTTGTGAATGGCCTTCGGAAAACTTTATGGATCGAGCGGGAATTAAGGAATAATTTAACGCATATTTGCATAACGCTGATCTTGTGAGCTTTGAGGAAGAAAAGTGCAGCCAATATCACTATCTCACTAGTTCCTTTGTGAAGAGGTTTGAATTTTCATCTTCACGTAATTCTCCAACTATCCTGTTTGATCTTTATGAAAATTCTTACACTATGGACTTAGAGGATTTTACCACTTCTTGCAAACTTCCACAATGGGGTAGTGTCAGGGAACCTCGCAAATCTGAATTTAGAGATTTTCTTGCTAGTATAACTGTGGGGAATCTAGAGATATAACACAAGCTACCATAGGGAGCATTCACTTTCCTGCTATACATTATTTTGCTCTCTTCATAGGTAGATGCATTAATGGTAAAGATGAGGCATGTCACATGTGTGTGCCTGACCTCAGTATTCTTAGGAGTGCTGTGTTAGGAGATAAATCTTATAATTTGGGAGCCATTGTTGCACGTAGGTTGCATCTTAATAGATTTAATGAAGATTTCTTTGGTGGAATTTATGCAACCCGCATAGCTAATTTTCTTGGTATAGCCATACGTGAAGATGATATTGAGTTGCCCCCTACTTATTTGGATTATGATGCTATGGTTCACCACTAGTTTGTTGAGAGGAATGAATCACCTCTCTAGTATCACTTAATCTTCGACAGACGCCGTGCTGTCCGTATTACTCTCCCTGCTCCTGCCTTCTTTGATTATCAGGCAAAAGGAACATATGTTATTATCAGAGAGGAGGCAGATGAGTACAAGAGGAGGGCGGAGGCCGCTCATCGCCACGCTGCAGCTCAGGAGGCGATAGCCGCTACATCTCAGTACGACCCCAACTATTATTATGGATATCCGCCAGGCTAGCCGTGGCCATAGACCAACTTAGGCCAAAAGCCTAAGCTTGGGGGGGTATGTATTTCTCACCGACATTATATTCATGTTCACACACTCATTACTAGATGGCGGTGCTCATACTTTTTCATTGTATCATCCATGCTAGTTTATTTTCCTTTTTACGCTTTCTTCTTGTGTGTTTAATAAAACCTTAAGAAAAACAAAAAAATTAGTTGTAGTTTTTAATTAGTTTACTTTCCATGCTTGTAGTAGTAATTAAAAAGAAAACCCAAAAAGATTTCATGTTCTTCTTTTGCTTGTTGGGAGCTTTCCCATGTAAATAGTTTTATTTCTTTTCTTTTCTTTGGGGGTCGATAGGAGAAGACCATAATTAAATTGTTGAAGTGGCTCTTATATGCATTATTGTTGATCTGACAAAGAGCACATATTGCCTTGTCTTCTCCTGTTTATTGAATGCTTGCAGATTCCAGCTTAGTCCAATGCACGTGCACTATTATTATTATTACCCACATCGTTCGGTCGTGCAAGTGAAAGGCAATTATGACGATATATGATGGACCGACTGAGATGAGAAAAGCTGGTATGAACTCGACCTCTCTTGTTTCTGTAAATATGATTAGTTCATCGTTCCTGATTTAGCCTATTATGAATAAACATGTTTGCAATGACAACTAGAGATCATAGTTTCTTGTGCCATGCTTAATTAACTAGGAGCTTATAATGGTTTACCTTGCGTGCCAACATGCTATTAAAATGGTTGTGATGTGGTATGATAGGGTGGTATCCTCCTCTGAATGATTTAAGTGACTTGACTTGGCGCATGTTCACGCATGTAGTTGAAACAAAATCAACATAGCCTTCACGATATTTATGTTCATGGTGGATTATATCCTACTCATGCTTGCATTCGGTGTTGATTAATTTTAATGCATGTTCATGACTGTTGTCTCTCTCTGGCTGGTCGCTTCCCAGTCTTTTGCTAACCTTCACTTGTACTAAACGGGAATACTGCTTGTGCATCCAACTCCATAAACCCCAAAGTTGTTCCATATGAGTCCACCATACCTACCTATATACGGTATCTACCTGCCGTTCCAAGTAAATTTGTATGTGCCAAACTCTAAACCTTCAAATAAATATCCTATTTTGTATGCTCGAATAGCTCATGTATCAACTAGGGCTGTCCGTATCTTCCATGTTAGGCGGGTTATTCTCAAGAGGAGTGGACTCCACTCATCACTCACGAGAAAGTGGCCGGTCACCGGGATGCCCAGTCCCATGCTTTATGCAAATCAAATCAAAATAATTGCAAACAAAACTCCCACTGGGACTCTTGTTAGTTGGAGGCACTCGTTGTTTCGAGCAAGCCATGGATTGATGCTTGTTGGTGGAGGGGGAGTATAAACTTTACCATTCTGTTTGGGAACCGCCTATAATGTGTGTAGCATGGAAGATATTGCCATCTCTTGGTTGTTATGTTGACAATCAAAGTATACCGCTCAAAATATTATTCACCTCTATTTCAAAACCGAGCTCTGGCACCTCTACAAATCCCTGCTTTCCTCTGCGGAGGGCCTGTCTATTTACTTTCATGTTGAGTCATCATCCTCTTATTAAAAAGCACCAGTTGGAGAGCACCGCTGTCATTTGCATTCATTACTGTTAGTTTACATTGAGTATGACTTGTCTGGATCTCTTTTACCATGAATTACAATGTCTAGTCAGTCCTTGATCTTTAAAGGTGCTCTGCATTTATGTTTTGCAGTCTCAGAAAGGGCTAGCGAGATACCATCTTGTTATATCATATTATGATTGTTTTGAGAAAGTGTTGTCATCCGAGATTTATTGTTATTGCTCGCTAGTTGATTATGCCATTAATATGAGTAAACATGAGACCTATGCGTTATTGTGAATATGGTTAGTTCATAATCTTTGCTGAAAACTTGAATGCTGGCTTTACATATTTATAACAACAAGAGCAAACAGAGTTTGTAAAAGTTTTTCTTTATCACTTTCAGTTTGTCAATTGAATTGCTTGAGGACAAGAAAATGTTTAAGCTTGGGGGAGTTGATACATCTCCGTCGTATCTACTTTTCCAAACACTTTTGCCCTTGTTTTGGACTCTAACTTGCATGATTTGAATGGAACTAACCTGGACTAACGTTGTTTTCAGCAGAATTACCATGGTGTTATTTATGTGCAGAAACAAAAGTTCTCAGAATGACCTGAAACTTCACGGAACATCTTTTCGGAAATAATAAAAAATCCTTGCAAAAGATGAAGACCAGGGGGCCCACACCCTAGCCACGAGGGTGGGGGGCGCGCCCCCTACCTCGTGCCCCCCTGGAGCTCCTCCGACCTCGAGTCCAACTCTATATATTTGCTTTCGGGGAGAAAAAAAAATCAGAGAGAAGGATTCATCACGTTTTACGATATGGAGCCGCCACCAAGCCCTAAAACCTCTCGGGAGGGAAGATCTGGAGTCCGTTCGTGGTTCCGAAGAGGGGAATCCGTCACCATCGTCATCATCAACCATCCCCCATCACCAATTTCATGATGCTCACCGCCGTGCGTTAGTAATTCCATCGTAGGCTTGCTGGACGGTGATGGGTTGGATGAGATTTATCATGTAATCGAGTTAGTTTTGTTAGGGTTTGATCCCTAGTATCCACTATGTTCTGAGATTGATGTTGCTATGACTTTGCTATGCTTAATGCTTGTCACTAGGGCCCGAGTGCCATGATTTTAGATCTGAACCTATTATGTTTTCATCAATATATGAGAGTTATTGATCCTATCTTGCAAGTCTATAGTCACCTATTATGTGTTATGATCCGTTAACCCCAAAGTGACAATAATCGGGATACTTACCAGTGATGACCATAGTTTGAGGAGTTTATGTATTCACTATGTGTTAATGCTTTGGTCCGGTACTCTATTAAAAGGAGGCCTTAATATCCCTTAGTTTCCGCTAGGACCCCGCTGCCACGGGAGGGTAAGACAAAAGATGTCATGCAAGTTCTTTTCCGTGGGCACGTATGACTATATTCGGAATAATGCCTACATTACATTGATGAATTGGAGCTAGTTCTTTGTCACCCTAGGTGTTACATGATGAACCGCATCCGGCATAATTCTCTATCACCGATCCATTGCCTACGAGCTTTCCATATATTGTTCTTCGCTTATTTACTTTTCCGTTGCTAATGCTATCATCACTACAAAATACCAAAAACACTACTTTTGCTACTGTTACCTTTTGCTACCGTTACCACTACTATCATATTACTTTGCTACTAAATACTTTGCTGCAGATATTAAGTTTCCAGGTGTGGTTGAATTGACAACTCAGCTGCTAATACTTGAGAATATTCTTTGGCTCCCCTTGTGTCGAATCAATAAATTTGGGTTGAATACTCTACCCTCGAAAACTGTTGCGATCCCCTATACTTGTGGGTTATCAATCACTTTTGATCGAAGAGACCATCCGACCAGTATCCGTCATGGAGATTCGGCATCATTGGTCCTCGACCCAATCATCGATAGATTCCATCTTACGAGAGTCCTTATGGACGGCGGCAGCAGCCTTAACCTGCTTTATCAGGACATTGTCCGCAAAATGGGTATTGATCCATCAAGAATCAAATCCACTGAAACCACCTTCAAAGGAGTAATACCCGGCGTCGAGGCCTATTGCACAGGATCCATGACACTGGAAGTAGTCTTCGGTTCATCGGATAATTTCCATAGCGAGGACTTGATCTTCAACATCGTCCCCTTCCGTAGTGGCTATCATGCACTTCTCGGACGAACCACTTTCGCCCGTTTCAACGCAGTCCCGCACTATGCTTATCTAAAGCTCAAGATACCTAGACCACGTGGCGTTATAACAGTCAATGGAAACATTGAGCGCTCCCTCCGCACTGAGGAGCATACAGCGGCCCTCGCAGCCGAAGTGCAGGGTGGCCTTATCAAGCCAAATACTACATCGGCAGTCAAGCCACCGGACACCGTTAAACGAGTCCGGTCTTCCATAGAGAATGACAGTTCGACTTGTCAAGACCTAGATTAGCAATTCGACCTCCTCCCAAGCCCCAAGCTGACAGTGGCATATGTACCACACGTACATAACTACACATTAAAGATACCATGGGCAAGGATGGAGGCACACCATAAATAAAGTCCACAATACGAGTCGACCCTATTCGGACCCTCATATTCTTCCTTTTCTTCCTCTTATTTTTATTTTTCAGGTTGTTTTCGATGGTGCCAAGGTCCCTTTTCCATGCCCCTTATGTATACTCAATCGTTGATCCTCTCAAAGGATCATACACCAAGGCGAAAAGCAGTGCAGACATGTGGTAGAGTGTCCAAAGGATCTTCAATATCATCTTTTCCTTTTCAGGACCTGTATACAGCTTTCCCTTGTGCTCGGCATGTAAAATAGCATCGATGCTTGTCGCATTCTCTGTATAAATACGTTTTGACGTTTCAATCAGACTATAATGGAAATAGTCTCGCCCAACCCTGTTCGGTGTTGGCTTATTTACTAATCTATATTCCCTCTTCACGTCAGATTGTCATATATACCTCGGCACGATTCAAATCACCAGGGGCTATATCCGGCCATGTATATTCTTTAAAGCAAAAGAAGTACGAACACCTTTTATAGCATACTTCGGCGTCCCGAATATGGCATTATATGCATCGGCTCCGAATCATGTCTTTGGTCAATAGTTGGGTTGCCCGGCTCCTATGATTACCACCTTATGTTCCGCTTGTTCAGCTAAGGTAGTAAAGGGAGAACTACTGCGATTGTGTTTCTGGTTCATCCGGTCAAGCACCTCAGTAGAGAAAGCCAAAAACTGACTGTCATGATGCGGCGAGAGCTGGTCAGGAATTCGGTGACTTACTAAATCTCTAGTGATTTCTCCCGTATTATACGAAGGACGGGCTCTCCCCAGTCACGCGCTTAAGGCATCCAATTTTGGATAGCCACATATGCACCAGGGGCTATCTTACAGTCCCATTGTCAAAGTCCTATGGCTAAGTGAGAGTGATAAAGCTGCATAGTCTGATTGCCTGGTTCGCCGCACTAACACCTCCTTCACGGACCAAGACGTTGGGTCAAGAGTGGCTATGTGCTATCCCGAACACCCCTATAGTATCTACGTGGGGACTGAAGCCGACGACTGGCAAACTCTCAGGAATAAAAACGGCCACACAAGAGGGAAAATACTTTAATATAAAAGGCACAAATATATTACAAAAGCCTTGGTTTATAATACAACATATGGGCAGTTAGGATACACTCATTCGAACATAATATCCTTCGAGCACTGGCCCTCTATCAAACGTGCACCCTCTAGGACGTCTTTAAAATAGCGCTCCGGCTTGCTGTGGTCCTTGCCTCCAGGCGGACCCTCAACTGCCACGATGGCGGCCTTCATTTCCGCCCAGTGCATCTTGACACGGGCAAAGGCCAGTCACGCACCTTCTATACATGATGGCCGCTTGACCGCGTCAATTTGGGGCAGCGCGTCGATGAGTCGCTGCACCAGGCTGAAATAGCTGCTTGGGACGGGTTTGGCTGGCCACAGCCGGACTATTACGTCCCTCATGGCCGATCCGGACATCCTATCCAGCTCGGCCCACTGCGCTATCTGGTCATTCAACAGCGCTGGGCGCTCCTGTGCCGTGAACTGTGACCAGAATAGCTTCTCCGTCGCGCACCCCTCCTGGGCCCGGAAGAACCGTGCGGCGTCGGTGGCACTCTTCGGAAGTTCCGCAAAGGCATTTGGAGCATTCCACAGTCGAGTGAGCAAGGCATACTTCTGATTGCCGAATTTACTCTGTAAAAGAAAGGGCTTACCAGCCGCTATCTGTCTGGCCTGCTTGATCTCTTCGTGCGCCGCTCGGGATTCGACCCGTGCCTCCTCGGCCTCTTCAAGAGCCTTGGCAAGGTCGGTCGCCTGGGCTTTATTCTTCTCGTCCAGGGACTCGCACTTGTTGGCAGCGTCCTTCAGCGCTTGCTCCACTTCGGTCACCTGCTCCTCGTATTGGCGGCGGACGGCCTGTTCGGACTCCAAATCCTCGGCCGCTTTATCAGTGGCCGCTTTGTTCACCCTTGCTTGCTCCTTGGCCTGGTCAAGTTCACCTCTGAGGATCTCGACCGCAGTAGCGCTGCCTCCAATCACACACATAGTAGCGCATGAGCTTCAACTCAAAGTCTGGATATTAATATAGGTATGAACAGATATTTTGAAACATATCTTGCGCTTCATCAAACCTCTTGTCAATGTGGACGAGATCCTCATCAGCCAGCCCCAGCTTATGCTTGAGCTCGGATACTTTGGTGGCCTGGGCGGTTGCCGCTAACAATGAAGCTTGTTCCTCAAAATAGACAAGCACATTATCTCCCGCGAATATTATCGATCCTCTGTTCGGCCTTTTTTCCAAAAGCCGAACAGAGTCTCAGGGGCTACTATCTATATACAGGCATATTTTTCATATAAAAAGCGGTCAAGAATATTACATCACATACCTCGAAGCCTGTTAGCAGACTAGTGAAGGCTTCGTTCAGCCCGCTCTTGGCGGACTGAACCTTTTCAGCCACCACACCCATCAGGGTGCGGTGCTCCTCCATGATGGAAGCACATTGCAGTGCCTCCATCAGTATGTTCAGCGCCTCCGGATTAGTGGAGGTCGCCGCTGGATTTAGCACTCCCCCTCTGAAGGGGTCGTTTATTTGGTTACAGAGCCACTTGGGTTTCCGGAACGGTGTTCGGCTGGGGGCCGGATCGGTCAAGGCCCCCGTTGTCAATCTCCATGGGGATTTCTTCCCCCGTGTTCTAGGCAGCCAAGGCATTACCCCCTGGCACCATTTTGGCAGCCTCCCGTACCGCTCCGTTTACCGGAGAGGCCCTTCGGGACAACACTTCAGTGTCATCCGTGGCGATAGGCGGGGAGGCTCGCGGGGCGACTCGCTCTCCGTCATCCCCGGATCCAAAGAATTCCCCTCCGACGATTGTTGTGGGAGATCACGGGCCGGACTACATCATATAATGTGTTAGACCACAGTCATAAAGACCGGACTTATGTAAAGCATCCTCAGGTACTTACGATGCGGCAAGGGGCTTCGACCTGGGGCGCCACTCGGGGATGGCTTCGGCGTTCGAATCCAAGCCGTCTGGGAGAGATATTTCCCCCCTTTTGGGCGCCTCCGCCTCTGGGTCTTCGGAGGCCGCCCTTTTCTTCTTCCTCCCCTTCTGGGGAGAATTGCTTTGTTCCTCCTCCTCCTCTTCATCTTCATCCTCCTCGTGGGAGGAGTGAGTTTTCGTCTCGCCAGACACTGCGTCCGAGGTACCTTTACGGCGGAGGCCCTCTTTGGCCTCCTCCTTCTCCTTCTTGGCCTTTTTCTCTGGCGCCTGATAGGGCGCCGAGACCAGCATCTTCATTAATAAAGGATCAACTGGGTTTTCGGGCAGTGGAGCTAGACATCTGATCCACTCCGCCTTCTTTGTCCAGCCCTGTTTAGTGGATGGAATTCTCAATACACCCCTTTGATTGACAAACTAAGTTATGTTCGGAAATTTAGCACTTACCGGGGAGGTTGGATGATTGCAATCAAGGCCGATGTCCTCAGACGTCTCTGGCCATGACTTTTGAGTCTTGAAGAGAAGCTTCCCGATCACTTCGTGCATCGTGCTAAAGAACCGCTGCTGGGTCCGCGGCCCTTCCGGATTGAACTCCCACATACGGAGAGGCCGGCGTTGGCAGGGAAGAGTTCGGCGGATGAGCATCACCCTGATCACGTCTGTGAGGCTAGTGTTCTTTTCTATGATACTTTTGATGTGCTTTTGTAGCATCAACACCTCGCCGGATGATCCCCAGTCCAGACCCTTGTTGGTCCATGATGCAAGCTGCAGTGGGGGTCCGGATCGAAAGGCAGGAGCGGCCGCCCACTTGGTGCCGCGGGGTTCAGTGATGTAGAACCACTCCTGCTATCATGTCCTAACGGTCTCTACAAAAGCCCCTCTGGGCCAGATAACTTTGGGGAGTTTGCTCACCATGGCGCCGCCACAATCCGCGTGCTGCCCGTTGACCACCTTCGGCTTCACATTGAAAGCCTTGAGCCACATGTCGAAGTGTGGGGGGATGCGGAGGAATGCCTCATACATGATGATGAATGCCGAGATGTGGAGAAAGGAGTTAGGGGCTAGATCGTGAAAATCTAGCCCATAATAGAACATGAGACCACGAACAAAGGGGTGGAGGGGAAACCCTAGTCCGTGGAGGAAGTGAGGGATGGACACAACCCTCTCACCGGGCCTTGGAGTGGGGATGACTTGCTCTTTGATGTCCTTCTCCGTCACAGAGGAGGCCACCCATTTGCTTTGAGAGCCGGATCTGGACATGGTTAGAATGTTTGGTAGTGATGGAAGGGGCTAAAGCTTGGGCGCTGGTGCTCGAGAACGGAAGGGCTGAGGAAGAAGAAGGCATGGGGTAAAAGGATGGGTCCTTGTCCCCTTATAAAGGCAGTGAATATCAAGCGCTCCCTCACAAGCCTTAAAACTAACCTACTCCTAAGGGGCCATGCGAACTGCATGTTTGGATTACCCAAACCCGTATTGATAAGGATCCCGCAATAAGGGGACACGATCTCTGCTTTGACAAGATGTGTCGATGAAGATCGTGCCTCGAAACACGAAGTGGGAGGCTAAAACGGTTCGAAATAATAATAGGGCCAAATGTAATGTCTCGCCAAAAAAGCTGTCAGTAGACATGACTTATTTTATTTAAATATTCCGTCCTTGTGGTTCAGGGTTGTAACTGTTATATAGAGCCGGATATAGTTCTCTTGTTCAATTGCTTTGGAGTATTCAGAGGAGGAACCCGCCTTGCAATGCCGAAGACAATCTGCACGGCGGAGACATCATCATTGAAGCCTAGTTCAGGGGCTACTGAGGGAGTCTGGGATTAGAGGGTCCCAGAGCGTCCGGGCTATGTGACATGGGCCGGACTGATGGGCCGTGAAGATACAAGATTAAAGGCCTTGCCCCATGTCCGGATGGGACTCTCCTTTGCGTGGATGGCAAGCTTGGCGTCCGAATGTGAAGTTTCATTTCTCTATAAACCGACTTTGTACAACCCTAGGCCCCTCCGGTGTCTATATAAACTAGAGGGTTTAGTCTGTAGAGGCCATGACAAATCATACATGCTAGACATCTAGGGTTTAGCTACTATGATCTCGAGGTAGATCAACTCTTGTAACCCATATACTTATCAAAGTCAATCAAGCAGGAAGTAGGGTATTACCTCCATTAAGAGGGCCCGAACCTGGGTAAACATCGTGTCCCCTGCCTCCTGTTACCTTCGATCCTCAGACGCACAGTTCGGGACCCCCTACCCGAGATCCGCCGGTTTTTGACACCAACAGTGGGACAAAGATCCATATCGGTGGATCCGATTTGTTAGGGTTTGGCGGCGGCTAAGTCTAGATGAACTCGGTGCCTCCGGATAGGAGGTTTCGGTGGGGCCGAGTTGGAATGTAGGGTTTGGACATATTGGATAGAGAAAATGGCTGAGGATTTTGGATCAATATCACTAAGCACTTTGAGCAAGTAGATCATTAAGAAACACCTCATCCCCTTTTAATAGTATTGGCTTTCCTATGGACTCAATGTGATCTTGGATCACTTAACCAAAAATGAAGAGTCTTGAGCTTTTTGCCAATCCATTTCCTTAGCATTTTGAGGGGTACACAATCACTAGTCATTGCCATGTTAATCATTGAACATTCTGAAATATTTAATTTGAATGGACATTACTTCAATGAGATATATGTTGTTATGAATTACCAAAATCACTCAGGGATTAGTTGCACTTTCAATCTCACCCTTTTTGGTAATTGATGACAACATACAGATCGAAGCTTTGACAAATGATTAAATGAAGGAAATACATCGTCGCTCTGAGAAGTATGTGATAAGCAAGAGCTCCCCCTAAATTTGTGCATTATTAAAAATTTGTATTCGAATGCAAATGCACAATCGATTAGGATCATGGGTCACTCTTCCATGTCACATACAACTTGGTGGAGCGCACAAAATGATATGAAGGACCTTAATGTAACGTTAAGTGGCATGCATGTCACGACATGGTGGTTATGTTGTAACGTTAAGTGGCATGCGTGTCACGACATGATGGCCGGAGCCACATCATTGCCACCTTAATGTAATAGATATAAGATAGACTACATGTTACACAGAGGACCCGGAGCCTCACCAGGAGTAGGAGAACAAAATCGTAGCCATGTAGTAGTTTCAAAATTGTTATCACAACAATGATTCCGAAGAAAACTTCATGAAGACCTCAAACGACCATGGAGACGTTCCTGGTGTCTAGGGCTATACCATATCATGTTTATCCCTTTTGTTGTTTGCACCATTTGATTGCGTAGTAGTCAATTATTAGGGTGATCTCTCACAGTAAATATCAAGTTAAAAGGTGCTCTTCCCAGTGTTGCTACTGTCTATAACACGTAGCATTCTGGAGTGTGTCATGTCCACATGAGTAGAAACGGGATGTGAGGTGCAAGACGTGTGGATGGTCAGACCATGTGAGCAAATAGTACTCAGTTGTCTAGCAGAATCGTTTTGAGCTCAGAGCACGAAGCATCGAAAGATGAACACAAGTCATATGGAGATATGATTGGCAAAAGCTTTCCCACCGGTCAAAATTCTCGTCAGCAGTGATGTCCACAAGGTGGAGGGCATGCCCCCGACCTTGTGGGCCCTCGGTGACCCCCTGACCTAGATCTTCCTCCTATATATTCTCAAATATACCAAAAACTTCCATGGGAGTCACGAAACCACTTTTCCACTGCTGCAACCTTCTGTACCCGTGCGATCCCATCTAGGGGCCTTTTCTGGCATCCTGCCAGAGGGGGATTCGATCACGGAGGGCTTCTACATAAACATCATTGCCTCTCCGATGAAGCGTGAGTAGTTTACCACAGACCTATGGGTCCATAGCTAGTAGCTAGATGACTTCTTCTCTCTCTTTGATTCTCAATGCTCTCCTCGATGTTCTTGGAGATCTATTCGATGTAAAACTCTTTTGCGGTGTGAGGGAGTCCTGGATTAGGGGGTATCCGGATAGCCGGATTATATCCTTTGGCCGGACTGTTGGACCATGAAGATACAAGATTGAAGACTTCGTCCCGTGTCCGGATGAGACTCTACTTGGCGTGGAAGGCAAGCTAGGCAATACGGATATGTATATCTCCTCCTTTGTAACCGACCTCGTGTAACCCTAGCCCCCTCCGGTGTCTATATAAACTGGAGGGTTTTAGTCCGTAGGGCAACATATAATCATACCATAGGCTAGCTTCTAGGGTTTAGCCTCTCTGATCTCGTGGTAGATCAACTCTTGTACTACTCATATTATCAAGAATAATCAAGAAGGGCGTAGGTTTTACCTCCATCAAGAGGGCCCGAACCTGGGTAAAACATCGTGTCCCCTGCCTCCTGTTACCATCCGTCTTAGACGCACAGTTTGGGACCCCCTACCCGAGATCCGTCGGTTTTGACACCGACATTGGTGCTTTCATTGAGAGTTCCTCTGTGACGTCGCCGTAAGGAAGGATGCCTCATCTCGTTCTTAAAAACAACATTACCGCTAGGCGAGCCCTGGCTGTCAGCCAAACTCTCCGGCTAGGCAGTTTCATTATGACCGCCTGTTCGGCTGCTGCACCGACGATGACTTCTCGGGTCATCGAAAACAACCTCCACGTCGGCTCGGAATTCACCGAGCAGATGGATCCAATGGATCTCTCTTCCCTAAACAAGCTCTTGGATCGCATCGCCGCCTTGGGAGTTGCTACAGACCATGATCGGATTGGGCTTAAACCCGATCAAAGGGAGATTAACTCTCCACCGGTCACCCATCATGTTGCGGTGGTGGAGGAACAATGCGGCGATTCTTCCTCTATCTTGAGGACTAACTATGTCCGAATTCCTGAGCTCTCCGAGCCGGATACCCGTTTACGAGAGGACATCACCCAAACCCTGAACCTAGAGTCAGGCAGTGGGCCAGACTCATTGGGTAACATCCCGGAATCCGAACTTCCAAGATCGGAAACTCCTCGGCCCCTGGGTCTCAGTTCGGGTAGGGGTTCGGACTCAAAACCACCCACCCACCCAGACATAAACGATCTTTCCCACATTAGGCAAGAGCCCCATGAAACAGTACATCATTATTGGGCCAGATTCCTCCTTGTGATAAGGTTAAGGACTTCCGTGAGGAAGACGCAGTCTCACTTTTCTGCAATAACTGCACGGACAAGGGAATCCTTAACGCCATAAGTCGCCGTGACATATCACGCTTCGCCGACTTGGCGTCCATAGTACGAAAGTACTATGCGATGGAAAGTGCCTGGAAAACCGAAACGAAATTTTGGGATAATCCGGCTCCGAATATACACCCAGTCCGAGGTAAAAGGGTGCGCTATCATAAGACACCCGAGTTAATTACAAAGAAGCAAAAATCCTCTACAGGGCATGGAACCGTATTGGAGGGATGGCTTAACGGACCCTGCAAAATTCATAGCACAGCAGATACCATACCAACGCACAGCCTTAGAGCATGTTGGATACTCCGGCATGTGGCCAAAAGTGGTGAGGATCTTCTTATCCCAAATACCACAGAGCACCACCCCACGGATAACAATACGGTATTAACAGTTTTTGAAACCTTCGCATCAAATAATAGGCGCAAGCGAACACTCCGCAGCCTCACCGAAATCTGCCACGTAGCAGCAATGAATCCATGGAGTGACACGACTATTACCCTCAATGTCAGTGATGAACCTAAATTCCGAACTGCTCGAGCACCAGCTGCACTGGTCCTCAGTCGAATTGTGGACGACTTTCGACTCACCAAAGTACTCATGGACGGCGACAGTGGATTAAACCTCATCTATGAGGAAACTCTTCAAAAAATGGAAATAGACTGGAACCGCATTGAGAAAAGCAGTACAACCTTCAGAGGAATCATCCCTAGTCGGGAAGCACGCTGTGCTGGGAAAATCACACTAGATGTGGTATTCGGCACGCCGGAGAACTATAGGTACGAAGAAATTACATTCCAAGTGGCCCCGTTCAGTAGTGGATATCACGCCCTCTTAGGACGGGAGGCGTTCACGATCTTCCAAGCCATACCCCATTATGGGTACATGAAGCTCAAAATGCCCGGGCCCAACGGAATCATCACTCTCGCCAGTGATCCGGACACAACACTCCGCGCCGAAAACAAAACAGCCGCATTGGCCCTCGAGGCATTATCCGAAGCCCTTTCAGCCGAGGAATTAACTACGCTACGCTCCACGGTGGACAGGGACGACGTAATACTTGACAAGAGATCCAAGTCCACCTCTTTTAAACCAGCGGATGAAATAGTCAAATTCCAAGTCCACCCAATGGACCCTACAAAACAGCCTCCATCGGGGCACAGTTAAACCCTGCTGTGGATGCCGCACTAGGAGATTTCCTGCACGAGAATTGGGACATATTCACATGGCACCCCTCAGACATGCCAGGAATCCCACGCAGGCTGGCCGAGCACATCCTCAATATCCTAAAGGGATTCAAGCCGGTCAAGCAGGCTCTTCGGCGTTTCTCTGAACCTAAGAGACAGGCCATGGGAGAGGAACTAGCCAAGTTATTGGAGGCCGGATTCATTAGAGAAATAAAACACCTGGACTGGCTAGCAAACCTAGTGATGGTACCAAAGAAGGACAAATCCTGGCGCCTATGTGTCAATTTCAAGGACCTCAACAAGGCTTGCCCAAAGGATCCCTTCCCCCTCCCCCGCATTGATCAAATTATTGATGCTACCGCAGGACACGAGTCATTGTGTTTCCTCGACGTATACTCCGGCTACCACCAAATCAAGATGGCGGAGTCCGACCAAGCCGCAACGGCATTCATAACACCATACGGCCCCTTCTGTTTTAACACAATGCCTTTTGGGCTCAAAAACGCCGGCGCAACATATCAGCGCATGATCCAGACATGTCTGGAGAAACATATCAGCAAAATAGTAGAGGCATACATAGATGATGTGGTCATTAAAACCAAACACGCCGACTCTCTAATAGATGACTTGAGGCTCACATTCGACAACCTCCGAACATATGACATCAAGCTCAATCCGGAAAAATGCGTTTTCGGCATACCAGCAGGAAAGCTCCTGGGCTTCATTGTCTCCAGTAGAGGAGTTGAAGCTAATCCGGCCAAAATCCGAGCTCTGTCATAGTTGGCTATCCCAACGGACCTCAAACAAATCCAGAAACTAACTGGATGTGTGGCGGCTCTAAGCCGCTTTATCTCCCGCTTAGGAGAAAAGGCATTACCCCTTTATCGCCTCCTTTGGCGCACCGAACACTTCGAGTGGACGGACGCTGCCACAGCCGGATTGGAAGAAATAAAATCCATACTGGCAACCAACCCAATCCTGGTCGCGCCAAACATCAGTGAACCAATGCTGTTGTACATTGCGGCAACTCATTAAGTCGTAAGCGCAGTGCTCGTCGTCGAACGAGAAGCTGACGGACATAAATTCCCTCTTCAAAAGCCGGTATACTATGTATCCACTGTCCTCACTCCATGCAAATCACGGTACCCACATTATCAAAAGATAGCCTATGCGGTATTCATGGCATCCCGGAAGCTGCGACACTACTTTCAAGAGTGTTCGATTACAGTAGCCTCGGAAGTGCCACTTAACGATATTGTAAACAACCGCGACGCTACGGGCCGGATTGCCAAATGGGCCATTGAGATCCTCTCGTTCGACATAACATACAAACCTCGGCGAGCCATTAAATCGCAAATATTGGCCGACTTTGTCGCCGAATGGACGGAAGCCGAACTCCCTAAAGAGTACGGCGCATACCCCAATTGGATCATGCACTTCGACGGTTCTAAAATGCTGGCTGGTCTAGGGGATGGCATTGTCCTGACGTCCCCAACCGGAGATACCGTTCAGTACATACTGCAAATACTGTATATAGACTCCAACAACGCAGCCGAATACGAAGATCTGTTGCATGGTCTTCGGATGGCAGTCTCCATAGGCATTTAACACCTGGAGGTGCGTGGGGATTCAAACCTCGCAATATCCCAAATAAATGGAGACTTTGATGCCAAGGATCCGAAAATAGCGGCCTATCGAAATGCCATCCTAAAGATGTCAGCTCGGTTCGAGGGGCTCGAATTTCACCATGTGGCTTGGGAAAACAATCAGGCGGCGGATATCCTCGCCCGCATCGGCACAAAACGCGACGCGGTTCCCCCCAACATCTTTTTGGAGAGGTTGTTTAAGCCATCAGTGGTATGGGAAGGGGACACCGGTAACAGTAGTCCGGACCCGGCCAAAACACCCGATACCGAAAACTCTGACATAATCGGAGGCTCTGCCACCGAAATAACACCTTCAGCCCACGTAATAATGGCCGTCATCGCCCCGTGGACAGAACCATTCCTGGCCTACCTAACTAGGCAGGAACTTCCCAAGGACCAAAATGAGGCACGCTGCATAGTGCGGTGATTTAAAGCCTACAGGGTCCACGAGGGAGAGCTATATAAGAAAAGCACTACCGGAGTCCTTCAAAGGTGCATCTCCGAAGAGGAAGGGTGGACGCTTTTGGCAGAAATTCACGCCGGACTCGGTGGCCACCACACCGCAACCCGGTCCCTTGTAAGCAAGGCCTTCCGTACAGGTTTCTATTGGCCGACGGCCCGGGCAGACGCGCAGGACTTGGTCCAACGCTGTGCCGGTTGCCAGCTTTTTGCAAACCAAAGCCACATGCCACCCACCGCCCTCCGAACAATCCCCATTACCTAGCCTTTCGCAGTCTGGGGGCTTGACATGGTTGGACCCCTTAAAGGGGGAACCCATAAGAAAAAAATACTTACTCGTTATGGTGGATAAATCACCAAATGGATAGAAGCCAAACCTATTAAAACAGCCGAATCCGGACCGGTGATAGACTTCATATCCGGGGTCGTACACCGTTATGGCGTCCCCCACAGCATCATCACTGACAACGGCATGAATTTCACAGCAGACGAGGTAAAACTCTGGTGCACCAACATGGGCATCAAGCTCGATTATGCTTCCGTCTATCACCCACAAACCAACGGCCAAGTTGAGCGAGCAAATGGTCTTATCATGAGCGGCATTAAACCCAGATTAGTGCGGTCCTTAACGGAGTCTAACACGCACTGGGTAGAGGAGCTTGACTCCGTACTCTAGGGGCTGCGGACCACGCCGAATCGTAGTCCCGGATATACACCCTTCTTTATGGTGTACGGCGCAGAGGCAGTCCTGCCCTGTGACATAATTCATGACTCACCTCGAGTGCGCATGTATGAAGAAAGAGAAGCCGAGCTTGATCGGTAGAATAGTCTGGACACCTTGGAGAAGGAGCGCGACGTGGCAAAAGCCCGTTCCGCATTTTATCAGCAACAGGCTCGTAGATACCAGAGCAGAGAAGTACAGGCCAAAACTTATAACGTTGGCAAGTTAGTTCTACGCCTGCCGGAGAAGAAAAAGTCCAAGCTCGAGCCCAAATGGGAAGGTCCCTTCATTATTGACCAAGTGCTGACCGGTGGAGCGTACCGTCTTCGGGATGCATCGAATAATCGACTTGAGCCAAACCCGTGGAACGCAGCGAGGCTCCGCAGATTCTACGCCTAGCGTCGGACTATATGTTCGTCTCCTTCCTCTGTCCATTTTTTGAATATATATTATCTGTCTTTTTTCTATTTTTTCCTTTTATTCTTTCTCAAGGCCTTCAAGGGCCAACTTGTGCCTAGCTTGCACACTACAGATGCGCCAACCGCGCTCGTTATACCCGGGGGCTTCTTACACAGAAGCTTAATTATCTATCTGGGTTTCATGCCTAACACATGTGTTATTCTTCCGCATGTACCTTTTCTTCACCATTATATGCATCGATATGACTTAAGTTTTGGCCAAGCTGGGTTGCCTGGCTCTTGTATTTATGCCCTACGTTCCCGTCAATTTGGCTAGGGCATAAGGGGAGCACCTCTGCAATTGTTACTACCGGGTCAGCCGGATGTGTACCTCAGACTGGGTGAAGCCGAAAGCTAGCGTTCTTAAGGGAATATTCGGTCGGTGAACAAAAGATGATTTTTATTTATTTTCCATATGTGCCCCTAGATGTTTTTTGCCTGCGTTTCCCCTCGTAGTCCGGACATGCACTTTAGGGCATGCGTACCCAGGGAAAGGAACCCTTAACGGAACTATTCTCCCTGGAAGATGTTTCTTACTACCCATGTAATATAACATAACTAGTTGGGCACTTGTCTGTTCAAGCACTAATGACCCCTACGCCTGGTCTTCACACATACCCCGGTTCTTATATAACTGAGTGGGTATTCGGATACACTCTGGACTATCGGGTCCCGAGGTTGAAGCGAAAAGTTCCGCCATGACAAATGATCTACAATCCGGCTAGAAGGCATTATACATGTCACTTTAATCACATAGTCATGTAGACTGACTAAATTCCTCTTCTATACCGTCCAACAGGCGGTCTAGCCCACAATCCTGTTGAGAATACTTTGCGGCTAATTCTACTTGCCCATAGACTAAGTTAACGGGGATCTCTTTCCCGTCGGTCCCCACAGGTCCAACCTCGGCCATGTGATTTGGGTCAGCCTTGGTATACCACGTCTTCACCATGGCCCAGGCTTCCCTGGCACCTTGACGGCAGGTAGATATCTTCCATAACCGGAAGCGTCGCCGTGCTCCCTTGAGCTTCTCCACAAGCTCTCCAACTCCTTCTGGCGGGGAGATGGATGGCCACAAGGCCTGGGCAATACCTTGCATCACCTGCCGAGCTTGTTCGTGCAGTTGTGAGAGCTCGGATAGAAGATCACCCGTAGACCCGGGCATCTCCTCCGCGGGACGACCCGTTAGCATACCTGCAGACATAACTCTGTTAGCCGGCTACTCCGCCGTCCCCTTTATTAAGGGTTCGTTCAAGCACTTACTAAATATGCCGTGTCGAAGCCGCTTATTCTCCTTCTCGGAGTCCGCAAGCTGGGCTCGAACATCTTTCAGTTCCACGCTCAGCTTGGTATTGGCGTCTTGGAGATTGTTTTTCTCCCGCCTGACCTCAGTCAGCACGCGTTCGCCAGCCTTTAGCTATCGTACGGTGTGCTGCTCCTCCGGATTCTCTCCGGATTCATCTGCAACATCTATTGTTAGATTTGCAGCCATGTCGCATGCTATATGGAACCTATCATTCTTTGAAAGAAATGTTACCTGCCGGGGACTTTTTAGGTTCCTTCAATGCGGCAACAGCGGCCCGAAGTTGGGTCTTGCATTCCTCCAGCTCCTGTGATAGTCGACTATTCTTCTCTGTAAGAACCTGCACAATAAGATGATCCTTAAATCAGTTCTGCTAACTGTTTCAAGTCTCAGGGGCTACTGATACATATAATTATTAGATTTGCTTACCCGTACATCCTTTACATACTGATCCGTGGCTCTGGCTAGACCATCTTGAGTGGCACGGAGGTACGCCTCTGCAGAATTGAAGGCATCAAATGCCTCTGGTGAGAAGCAAGCGTCGCGGAGTATGGCCCGGCGACGCCTATGATTCATGGCGCTCTCCACTTCTGAATTTGTAGCGGATAGCCTATCCGCATCCTTTGTAGGGGGAGTATCCGGCGTCCGCCCCATGCCGGCTTCCGCCTCTATGTCCGGTCCTGGAGCCCGACTGGTGGAAGCATGATCGGCAGCCTCACCAGACATATTCCGGTGAGCGTTTTTTCTGTTAAAGAAACATGGACGTCATTACATTTCAAGAAAGACGACAACCACGGAGCGGGGTTTCTGTCATACATCTGCGCCGGCGTCTCCGTCCTGACCGCCTTTTCTTTTTGGCCTGCCCGGCCTCGGTGCCTCTTGTTGGTGAGTTGCTGGGGGTTCGGCATGGCGTCCCGAATGCCTTCCCTGTAAAAACACCATATGTATATGGTAGGTGAAGTGTCTAAAAGGGGATCCTAGTTTTTGGAGTTGGGATTTTTGTTTTTTCTTACGTGCGACGCAAGAAACAGTCTGGGATAGTCGGCCGTAATGGCCACCATGGCGTCATCACAGCTTAATTGATAGAACTGCAGGTCTATCAGTTCCACAAATATGACCGGATCTTCTTCAAGTCCGGCATCAAGGGCCCGGTCAGGGTCCTCTGGTTGTGGAGATGGGCTGCTGACCTCCCTTATGGATTTTCACAGTTCCTTCCGCAAAATGGCAAGGTGAGTACCTATGATAAAGAATGCGGGAAGAATGAGAGTAAGGAGATATATCTCACCCAGCTTGGAGGGTTGTACATGAAGAATCCATCCCGGGGCTTGATGCGGATGAACTCCTCTTCTTCTCCCTTGAACAATTCCGACATAATTTTTGCTAAAGAGGCAGCGTTGTCCGGACCCTTACGCCCGCAACGGGTGGCGTCATCCTCCCCGTTAAAACACCACAAGGGGTGCCCTCGATATTGAAGTGGTTGCACTCCCCGCATTATGCATATTGACATAACCTCGATTATTTGTCAATCCTGATTGAGCCTGCGCTTTAATCCGGTTCATCAGGTAAAGGACTTCTCCGTTGTCTTCCTCCTGGGGGCTCCATGGGCGCCAACTTCGGCGTTTCTTCAGAGGAGCATTGCTGAACTCAGGAAGACCCCGCGGAACAGGGTCCGGAAGGGGGACGTCCTCCATATAAAAGCATTCCGATGGCCAGTCTTCGGACGTCTTCTTCAGAGTACCGGACAGGTATCCGGTTTCGGCGATGCGCCATATTTCGGCTCCGCCCACTTGATAAAGTGACTCCTTCTGTGTGCGAGGGATGAGGCAAAATAACCTTTTTCACAGCTCGAAATGAGCCTCGCAGCCCAGGAAAATAACTCACGGAGGGCAACATAGCCGACGATGTGCAAAATGGAAGCAGGGGTGAAATTGTGCAGTTGGAGGCCGTAAAACTCCAGGAGCCCGCGGAGGAACGGATGAATCGGAAATCTGAGTCCCCTCAATGAATAAGGGACAAGGCATACCCGCTCCCCCGTAGAGGGGCTTGGGAAGCTCTCCGCTTGCTCCCCGCCATTGTAGGTGGCGAGCCCGGCTCGGACGGGCACCATATACGCCGGAGGGAGAAATCCCTTAGTCTGCCGTTCGACTAATCGACTGTGTGGGACTGAACACCTCTCCCAATCACCGGGCTTAGGGCTATGGGGGCGGGAGGAGGGGCTGCGGAGGTCGGCCATGCCGGAGTGGATCTTTCTGAAGCACGCTCCGATGGATTCTCGCTGGGGGAGGATGGTATGGATTGGATCTAAGAATCCCCATCCCTTTAATAGACAATTTATTTATCTAGCTAGGGGGGCGAATGTAAAAATGCCCTGGCGCCTCGCATTCATTCGACACGTGGAAGATAGCCCTTATTGGGCGCAGAAGCAAAGAGGTTCAACATTTATGGGATCGGACACTGCTTAACAAACGTTCGAAATTTGGAGAAGAACCCGCCTTGCAATGCCGAAGACAACACTGCGCCGGACTCATCGTCATTGAAGCCTGGTTCGGGGGCTACTGAGGGAGTCCTGGATTAGGGGGTATCCAGACAGTCAGATTATATCCTTTGGCTGGATTGTTGGACCATGAAGATACAAGATTGAAGACTTCGTCCCGTGTCCGGATGAGACTCAACTTGGCGTGGAAGGCAAGCTAGGCAATACGGATATGTATATCTCCTCCTTTGTAACCGACCTTGTGTAACCCTCGCCCCCTCCGGTGTCTATATAAACCGGAGGGTTTTAGTCCATAGGGCAACATACAATCGTACCATAGGCTAGCTTCTAGGGTTTAGCCTCTCCGATCTCGTGGTAGATCAACTCTTGTACTACTCATATTATCAAGAATAATCAAGCAGGACGTAGGGTTTTACCTCCATCAAGAGGGCCCGAACCTGGGTAAAACATCGTGTCCCCTGCCTCCGGTTACCATCCGCCTTAGCCGCATAGTTCGGGACCCCCTACCCGAGATCCGCCGGTTTTGACACGGACACGGTGTATTTGCCAAGATCCGATGAATTGTGGATTTATGATCAGCTTATCTATGAATATTATTTGAATCTCCTCTGAGTTCTTATATGGATGATTTGATATCTTTGCAAGTCTCTTCGAACTATCAATTTGGTTTGGCCAACTAGATTGGTTTCTCTTGCAATGGGAGAAGTGCTTAGCTTTGGGTTCAATCTTGCGGTGCTCGATCCTAGTGATAGAAGGGGAACCGACACGTATTGTATTGTTGCCATCGAGGATAACAATATGGGGCTTTCATCATATTGCTTGATTTAATCCTGCTACATCATGTCATCTTACTTAATGCGTTACTCTGTTCTTATGAACTTAATACTCTAGATGCGGGCAGGAGTCGGTCGATGTGTGGAGTAATAGTAGTAGATGCAGAATCGTTTCGGTCTACTTGACACGGACGTGATGCCTATATTCATGATCATTGCCTTAGATATCGTCATAACTTTGTGCTTTTCTATGAATTGCTCGGCAGTAATTTGATCACCCACCGTATTAGTTTCTATCTTGAGAGAAGCCTCTAGTGAAACCTATGGCCCCCGGGTCTATTTTCCATCTTATAAGTTTCCGATCTATAATTCTAGTTTCCTATTTACTTATTTTACAATCTTTTACTTTCCGTTCCAAAAACCAAAAATATTACTCTACCGTTTATCCATCTATATCAGATCTCACTTTACAAATAACCGTGAAGGGATTGACAACCCCTTTGTCGTGTTGGGTGCAAGTTGGTGTTTGTTTTTGTAGGTATTCGGTGGCTTGTTGCGTTGTCTCCTACTGGATTGATACCTTGGTTCTCAAAAACTGAGGGAAATACTTACTCTAATTTGCTGCATCACCCTTTCCTCTTCAAGGGAAAAATGAAAGGATCGAGAAGAGGTGTCTAGAGGGGGGGGTGATTAGACCCTCAACAAAGAAAAATAGCAGTTTTTAGTTTCTCTAAGTTAAGGTGGAGTTTTAGCACAAGTTTAAACATTCATAATACATTTCAAGCAAGCATGGCAAGAGTATATGAGCAGCAGAAAGTAAAGCATGCAAGTTGCAAGAAAGTAAAGGGATGGGATTGGAGTGTGCAAACGCAATTGGAGACACGGAGATTTTTGGCGTGGTTCCGATAGGTGGTGCTATCGTACATCCACGTTGATGGACACTTCAACCCATGATGGGTAATGATACGTCCATTTTGCATCATGCTTTTATATCGATATTTATTGCATTATGGGCTGTTATTACACAATATGTCACAATACTTATACCTTTTCTTTCTTATTTTACAAGGTTTATATGAAGAGGGGGAATGCCGGCAGCTGGAATTCTGGGCTGGAAAAGGAGCAAATATTACATACCTATTCTGCACATCTCCAAAAGTCCTGAAACTCCACAGAATTATCTTCAGAATATATAAAAAATATTGGACGAAAGAAGTACCAAAGGGGGGCCACCCACCGTCCACGAGGGTGGGGGGCGCGCCCTACCCCCTGGGCGCGCCCCCTGCCTCGTGGCCCCCCTGGTGGCCCTCTGATGCCCATATTTGGCTATATGGAGTCTTTCATCCAGAAAAAAAAAATCATAAGCTAGCTCACGAGACGAAACTCCGCCGCCACGAGGCGGAACCTTGGCGGAACCAATCTAGGGCTCCGGCGGAGCTGTTCTACCGGGGAAACTTCTCTCCGAGAGGGGGAAATCATCACCATTGTCATCGCCAATGATCCTCTCATCGGTAGGGGGCCAATCTCCATCCACATCTTCACCAGCACCATCTCATCTCAAACCCTAGTTCATCTCTTGTATCCAATCTTTGTATCCAAACCTCAGATTGGTACCTGTGGGTTGCTAGTAGTGTTGATTACTCCTTGTAGTTGATGCTAATTGGTTTACTTGGTGGAAGATCATATGTTCAGATCCATTATGCATATTAATACCCCTCTGATTATGAACATGAATATGCTTTGTGAGTAGTTACGTTTGTTCCTAAGGACATGGGAGAAGTCTTGCTATAAGTAGTCATGTGAATTTGGTATTCGTTCGATATTTTGATGAGATGTATGTTGTCATCCCTCTAGTGGTGTTATGTGGACATCGACTACATGACACTTCACCATTGTTTTGGCCTAGAGGTAGGCATTGGGAAGTAATAAGTAGATGATGGGTTGCTAGAGTGACAAAAGCTTAAACCCTATGACAGTGTCCTGGACCAGGGGGTACTCACCACGTCGTCTCCCAGTCAGTTAGATTGGGCCGAGGACCCCCATGGCCGTATACTCATGGGCCAATTCGGACAGGTCTCGCATATAAGGAAGATTCCACAAGACTTGGTGGTCAAGATAAGGACTCCTCCCCCACTGGCGTATTCGGCTAGGATTCTTGTTATCCTAGGCCTCTGGTGCATTATATAAACCAGGGCCAGGCTAGTCGATAGATATACAACAATCATAATCATAGACTAGCCTCTAGGGTTTTAGCCTCTTTGATCTCGTGGTGGATCAACTCTTGTAATACTCATATCATCAAGAACAATCAAGCAGGAAGTAGGGTATTACCTCCATCAAGAAGGCCCGAACCTGGGTAAACATCGTGTCTCATGCCTCCTGTTATCATCGATCCTAAACGCACAGTTTGGGACCCCCTACCCGAGATCCGCCGGTTTTGACATTGACATTAGTGCTTTCATTGAGAGTTCCGCTGTGTGATCGGCAAAAGGGTCGATGGCTTGTCTGCAGGTCAACTGCGATGCCGGCATCTTCGTCGCCGGCTCGACTGGTCACCTTGGCTCAACTGAGGACCGTGCTCCATCTCCGATCGTTATGTTTGGACGAGGGCCTTCATCAACATCAACTCCGATCTCTATCAAGATAATGGAGGAATCATCCATGGAGCTCGGGGGCTCAACGTCAACATTGCCCTCGGGCGACCGTGCTGTTTTTCCAAACAGCGAACTTGTATCGGTTGCCACCACCTCTTAGAGCATCGCTTTGACGATCCCTTTGGTGGAATTGTGCAGAATTGAGTCTACAACAACCTTGCAAAATTTCGTGGAGTTCCGATGGAGGAATCTTCGGCAATCTACGATATACCGGAGCCATGTCAAATCTGGACGGGAATCTGGACGAGTTTAGGGCGTGGTCTCCGGCACCTATCTCGGACGTCATTTGGACGATCCAACCGTTGATCGGCTGCAGAATTCCTATATCTAACACCCCTCAAAATTTCAGCTTGATCCGACCGTCCAAACTCCGGGAACCTTCCGATTAGTGCATCACTTTTCGGGTCTGTTTTCTGTGCGAATACGGATCCGACCCGAATTCATGTTTCTTTATGAACGTGATATGGGACAATCTTCTTAAAGGAATTTTCTCCTAGGGTATTGTACGTTGTTTTTAAATGTGTGCCCATAAACTTTTAAGCCTCCTCTGAGGTAATCTTCACTATCATACTGGTGTCAAACCAGTCCGGCAATACTGCTCCACGGCTACCGACCTGCGCTAGACACGTCGTCGCCTTTTGAGCCGAGCTCAACTACTTCGAATCATCATCTCGGCGAGCGAACAAGAGTTCGGAATCACCATGGATAAATCATCACCAACATCGCCGCCTCATGGAATACACGGTGCGGGAACACAGGCATCGCCGCATGGTCACTTCATCAAGCCGGCATTGACCGCGTCACAAGTTACGACCCGCGTCGGCATGGCCGCACTGTTGCTTCTTCAAGCCGATGTCCATCACGCCGAACTGCTTCAACACCTCGGCTGACACGACAGCTGCAACGTCTCCTTACCGAACTGCTTCGTCTCCTCGGCTAGACCGAGGGCTTCACCATCTCTTCATCAACTTACTTCGGAGACTTCGCCATCACCAGCCGACCAGCTTCATCACATTAGCTGAACCACGAGCTTTTCCTCAGCGAGCCAACCTTTGCTAGCATCGCCATGCCACCGCTTCATCACCCATCAGGCAATGGGTGTGCGGATCGAGCCCCAATTGTGGGAGTAACCTTTCTCCAGATTGCTACAACAGATAAACCAGGTGCTATTAATCCTAGTATTTTTTTGCTTGGTTTTATTTTTCCCAAGGAATTATTACTCCGGTTTGTTTCATCATCTATACACATGTCTATCAAATGGTGGCTGCATTAACAACGGCCGCGTGGTGGTTCGGTCAGTTTTTGTATACAGTTCGGCGAATGCCGCATCTGGAACTTAGACCGGCCTGCGAATTCGGGCTTGGCCACGCCTTCACCGCGTCACACCGACGCCCTGCATCGACATGATTTCGGCGCCAGGCGACATCTCTTTCAATAAATTATTTTTGCGAAAAGCAATTATCCTTTTTTGGACCGCACTATTTTATGTGTGTAGGTGATCGACTTCGATTACGTCACGTGGTCTCTTCGACAAGCCGACGCCATCATCCTAATCAGCGTAAATCGGATCGCGTGATCACCTTGTTGGTCGTGTTGCCATACCGGCGTGTTCGGTTGCCTCGGGGACTTCGGCATCGCCGAGAGAGCTCTACCTCATCGAGTGTTCGGCACACATGCCATATTTCTTTTATTACTCACTTTGCATAAATTATTGATTATGCAACAATTTTTTTATTATTCCTATTATCTCCGGCTTGCACTATTTTCTGTGCACAGGTAGATAATCCGGGCAGCGCTGTCACCGCGGCGTACCGATGTACCAAGTCACCTCGGCTGGCCGGGGGCTTCGTCATCACTTCATTAACACACTGGGGGCTTCGGCATCACACTGCCGGCCTGCTCCGTCGCCGTGGTCGGACTGGGGTTTTCACCTCGCCCATCGACTATGCTGTGTCACCACTTCATCAAGCCGAGTTCTTTACTCGGACATCTCGGAACTGGCTTGGGGGCTGGGATCTCGTCCCGCCACAATCTCGGCCTGCGTCATCAACATCGAGCACATTAACCAGCTAAGTCGCTTTCATGCTCAAAAACTTTCAGTTCTAATTTTTTTTCGGTTCGACCAAGCATTATACTTTTCGGAACAAAGTTGTTTGGGACAAAGTTCCTTGTCATAACTTTGTTTGTGACTCGCATATTCAAATACCCCGTTTATTTGGGGGCTCCCTTGATGGAGCTTTTCCTCTTGCATATGATTATACTTGTACGGCTTTGTTCCTTGTTCGTGTATTATGCCACAATATGCACCATATTGACCTAAGTGATTTGCAAGCTGGGTTGCCTCGCTCCTGTGATTACCCCTACGTTCCTGATTGTTCGGCTAGGGAGTAAAGGGAGCACCTCTGCGATTTTCACGACCGAGTCATCCGAGCTCTGACCTCAGACTGGGTGAAGCCGAAAGCTAGCGCTCTTATTGTTTTCAATCATGGCCGGCGCACAACGGAACTCATGAGTACAAAAAAATCTATTGCACAAGTCTCATAGTAATAATGAGCACCGAAGAAAGGTATCGGTGGGGGTACTATTTTCTTCGAAGATACTTCTTACACTTCGTTAGTAATATAGCATAAGTTCCCTGAGCACGCTTTGTCTGTTACAGCCTTATGGCCTGATTGCCTGGTCATTGGAAACACCATCGATACTCTCGACAGGCAGAGTACATGACACTTTTCGGCCCTTGGTCGAAGAGGGAGAAGCCGACGGTTGGTTAAGACGCGTTTAAAGTTCGGGTGAACACAGATATGATATAAGTACTTCGGTACATACAATCATTATATATAAAATTCTTTTACCCAAGTCACTTGGGGGCTCTTAAAATTTATATATGAGCTGTAAATGTGTTTTCTTCTTGGTCGTTGTCAAAACACGACAGAAGCACAATTTTTTTTCTCTTCCAATTTTTGAATTGGCACCGAACACTTGATCTTGTTCAGACGTCATGTTTTTACTGACGTTTTTTTGGTTTTCCAAGCTTTTGGCACTTTTAAACTAGTTGTGTGTTTTCAGCACAAGTCTCGCAGTGCAACGCCGGACACCTTTAGAGATTCGGCAAAAACATTCTCGGATATTGCTATATATGCATTGGTTTCGAATTGTGTCTTCGGTCAACAGTTGGGTTGCCCGGCTCCTGCGCTTGCCTCCTACGTTCCGCTTTGTTCGGCTAGGTGTGCAAAGGGAGAACCACTGCGATTGTGCTTCCAGCTCACATGGTTAAGCACCTCAGTGGAGAAAGCCAAAAACTGACTGTCACAAATAAGCGTAAACTGGTCAGCGATCCGATGACAGTGTTAAATGATGGGCCATTCATAACATTGGCCGAAGTGTTTACGGCTTGATCTCGACTGTCGCCGAACACTACCGGGGGCTAGTAACTGGCCTGCCAAACTAAATCCTCAATATTTTGCTCTTACATTAGAGCTGAGGTTTCATCATCATGCTTAGCATGACAACCCAAAGAAAGGAACCGATAGCGGGACTATTTTCTTTGGAAGACATTTCTTATGTTAAATAGTAATATAACATATCTCTCTGCGTATCTTTGTTTATAAAACCGTATGGCTAGATTGCCTTGTTTGTCGCAAATCTTTGCCCTCATAAAGGCTTTATAAAGTAGGACAAACAATCCTCGGCTACTGGCCGAGGAGGTGGAAGCCGATGGTCGGTCAACAAAGTTTTGTACAATGCGGATCCGAGCATTAATGACGTAAAGTACTTGGATACATAGTCATTACACATAATTTGTGATTTACTATGGATATCGATCCTTAATTCGGCCACTCGTGCCAGCATTAAGGATCGGGGGCTACTAGGCTTTGGGCTTATTATTTACAAATATTAAAGGGGCACATCGATCCCCTGATCTGGTGTTACCACCCCGACCAGTGTCTCGGGGGCTACTGCATTGCCTGTCCAATGCATAAAATTTTAAGTGCAATACAGTTTCCGAGGAGATTTTGATCCTCAGGTTGGTCGGCCGCACCCAACCTGAGTCTCGAGGACTGAGCACGCCGCTTTTTGTGTCTCGAAGTATTCTGCCGAGCTAGGAATTGATCCTCAGGCCGATTTTGCAAATCAACCTGAGTCTCAGCGGCTACTGGGATCAGTGGTCTTATGTCATCCTTCAGGTGCATCTCGGGTTTTAGACCGATACACACCTTGAGGGCTATTGGCTATATATCTCGGTAGAGAATAAATTGCACCACCTCGGAAGCGGTCCGACATAAAGCTCGGGCGCTAGTGGCTGGCTCCATAGAGGGCATTTGTGGCATTACGCTCGGCTAAACTCCTTCAACTTTTTTGAACCAAGGTGATTCATGACACCTCGGATACAGTCCAGCGTTGGAGCTCAGATACAGTCCGGCATTGGAGCTTGGACATAGTCCGGCGTTGGAGCTCGGATACATTCCGGCGTTGGAGCTCGGAAGCGGTCCGGCGTTGGTGCTCGTCCGCAAAAGATACCACAAATATAGTCCGGCGTTGGAGCTCGGACGCAAGAGGACGCTGCTGCCCGGGAACAACTTCAAACCCGAGGTGTGGCATAGAAATAACAAGGCATTGATAAAGGCCGGAAACTTAAAGGGGCTCCTTAGATACCCGATGTATAAACTCTTCGGATGCATGTTGGTGATCCTCAAGATCGAAGAAGATTTGTTGGACCAGTTTTCAAGACCGACGGTCGAAGATGAAGAACAATTCAGAAGAATCGAGGAGTGCCCCCAACTTGAAGACCGGTTCAGGGGGCTACTGATGGTGTCCTGGACCAGGGGGTAATCACCACGTCGTCTCCCGGTCAGTTAGATTGGGCCGAGGACCCCCATGGCCGTATACTCATGGGCCATTTCAGACAGGTGCCGCATACAAGGAAGATTTCACAAGACTTGGTGGTCAAGACAAGGACTCCTCCCCCACCGGCGTATTCGGCTAGGACTCTTGTCATCCTAGGCCTCTGGTGCATTATATAAACCAGGGCGAGGCTAGTCGATAGATATACAACAATCATAATCATAGGCTAGCTTCTAGGGTTTTAGCCTCTTTGATCTCGTGGTAGATCAACTCTTGTAATACTCATATCATCAAGAACAATCAAGCAGGAAGTAGGGTATTACCTCCATCAAGAGGGCCCGTACCTGGGTAAACATCGTGTCCAATGCCTCATGTTACCATCGATCCTAGATGCACAGTTCGGGACCCCCTACCTGAGATCCGCCGGTTTTGACACCGACACCCTAGTTTATGCGTTGCTTCGTAAGGGGCCGATTTGGATCCATATGTTTCATGCTATGGTCAGGTTTACCTTAATACTTCTGTTGTAGTTGCGGATGCTTGCAATAGGGGTTAATCATAAGTGGGATGCTTGTCCAAGTAAGGGCAGTACCCAAGCACCGGTCCACCCACATATCAAATTATCAAAGTACCAAACGTGAATTATATGAGCGTGATGAAAACTAGCTTGACGATAATTCCCATGTGTCCTCGGGAGCGCTTTCCTTTATATAAGAGTTTGTCCAGGCTTGTCCTTTGCTACAAAAAGGATTGGGCCATCTTTCTGCACCTTATTTACTTTTACTATTTGTTACTCATTACAAATTACCTTATCACAAAACTATCTGTTACCGATAATTTCAGTGCTTGCAGAGAATACCTTACTGAAAACTGCTTATCATTTCCTTCTGCTCCTCGTTGGGTTCGACACTCTTACTTATCGAAAGGACTACGATAGATCCCCTATACTTGTGGTCATCAAGACTCTTTTCTGGCACCGTTGCCGGGGAGTGAAGCGCCTTTGGTAGGTGGAATTTGGTAAGGAAAAATTTATATAGTGTGCTGAAATTTACTGTCACTTGTTACTATAGAACATAATCCTTTGAGGGGCTTGTTCGGGGTATCTTTACCACAACTAGTAGAGCAAATAGTTGCTCCTCAACCTACTGAACCTACTGAAAATGTTTACTTTGAAATTCCTTCGGATATGATAGAGAAACTTCTAGCTAATCCTTTTATAGGAGATGGAACATTGCATCCTGATTTGCACCTAATCTATGTGGATGAAGTTTGTGGATTATTTAAGCTTGTAGGTATGCCCGAGGATGTTATCAAGAAGAAGTTCTTCCCTTTATCTTTGAAGGGAAAGGCATTGACATGGTTTAGGCTACGTGATGATACGGGATCATGGAACTACAACCGATTGAAACTAGAATTTCATCAGAAGTTTTATCCTATGCATCTTGTACATCGTGATCGTAATTATATATATAATTTTTGGCCTCGCGAAGGAGAAAGCATTGCTCAAGCTTTGGGAGGCTTAAGTCAATGTTATATTCATGCACCAATCATGAGCTCTCAAGAGAAATTATTATTCAAAAAATTTATGCTCGCCTTTCTCTCGATAATCGCTCCATGCTTGATACTTCTTGTACTGGCTCTTTTATGATGAAGAATATTGAATTCAAATGGGATCTATTGGAAAGAATTAAACGCAACTCTGAAGATTAGGATCTTGAGAAGGTAAGGAGTCAGGTATAACACCTAAGTTTGATTGTGTTAAATCTTTTATGGATACCGATGCTTTCTGTGAATTCAACACTAAATATGGAATGGACTCTGAGATAGTAGCTTCTTTCTGTGAATCCTTTGCTACTCATGTTGATCTCCCTAAGGAGAAGTGGTTTAAATATAATCCTCCCATTGAAGTAAAAGTAGTTGCACCTATTGAAGTTGAAGAAAAGACTATCACTTACAATGATCATATTGTTCCTACTGCTTATATTGAGACACCACCTTTCCCTGTTAGAATAAAGGATCATTCTAAATCTTCAACTGTAGTTCGTAAGAGTAACACTAGAACACCTACACCCTCTGAGAAAATTAAAGTTGAACCTAGTATTGCTATGGTTAAAGATCTCTTGGCTGATAATATTGATGGGCATGTTATTTACTTTTGTGATGAAGCTGCTAGAATTGCTAGACCTAATACTAAAAATAAGCATAGACCTGTTGTGGGCATGCCGGTTATTTTTGTTAAAATAGGAGATCATTGCTATCATGGCTTATGTGATATGGGTGCTAGTGCAAGTGCAATACCTCATTCCTTATATAAAGAAATTATGCATGATATTGCACCCGCTGAGATAGAGGAAATTGATGTTACAATTAAGCTTGCCAATAGAGACACTATTTCACCAGTTGGGATTGTTAGAGATATTGAAGTCTTGTGTGGGAAAGTTAAATATCCTGCCGAGTTTCTTGTTCTTGGTTCCTCGTTGGGTTCGACACTCTTACTTAATGAAAAGGCTACGATAGATCCCCTACACTTGTGGGTCATCAAGACTCTTTTCTGGCGCCATTGCCGGGGAGTGAAGCGCCTTTGGTAGGTGGAATTTGGCAAGGAAAAATTTATATAGTGTGCTGAAATTTACTGTCACTTGTTACTATGGAACATAATCCTTTGAGGGGCTTGTTCGGGGTATCTTCACCCCGACCAGTAGAGCAAAGAGTTGCTCCTCAACCTATTGAACCTACTGAAAATGTTTGCTTTGAAATTCCTTCGGGTATGATAGAGAAACTGCTAGCTAATCCTTTTACAGGTGATGGAACATTACATCCTGATTTGCACCTAATCTATGTGGATGAAGTTTGTGGATTATTTAAGCTTGCAGGTATGCCCGAGGATATTATCAAGAATAAGGTCTTCCCTTTATCTTTGAAGGGAGATGCATTGACATGGTTTAGGCTATGTGATGATATTGGATCATGGAACTACCAACGATTGAAATTGGAATTTCATCAGAAGTTTTATCCTATGCATCTGGTTCATCGTGATCGTAATTATATATATAATTTTTGGCCTCGTGAAGGAGAAAGCATCGCTCAAGCTTGGGGGTAGGCTTAAGTCAATGTTATATTCATGCCCCAATCATGAGCTCTCAAAAGAAATGATTATTCAAAAATTTATGCTCGGCTTTCTCTCAGTAATCGCTCCATGCTCGATAATTCTTGTATTAGATCTTTTATGATGAAGACTATTGAATTCAGATGGGATTTATTGGAAAGACTTAAACGCAACTCTAAATATTGGGACCACGACGAAGGTAAGGAGTCAGGTATAACACCTAAGTTTGATTGTGTTAAATATTTTATGGATACCGATGCTTTCCGTGAATTTAGCACTAAATATGGACTTGACTCTGAGATAGTAGCTTCTTTCTCTAAATCCTTCGCTACTCATGTTGATCTCCCTAAGGAGAAGTGGTTTAAATATAATCCTCCCATTGAAGTAAATGTAGTTGCACCTATTAAAGTTGAAGAAAAGACTACCACTTATAATGATCCTGTTGTTCCTACTTCTTATATTGAGAAACCATCTTTCCCTGTTAGAATAAAGGATCATGCTAAAGCTTCAACTATGGTTAACAAAAGTAATATTAAGACACCTAAACCCCCTGAGCAAATTAAAGTTGAACCTAGTGTTGCTATGGTTAAAGATCTCTTAGTTGATAATATTGATGGGCATGTTATTTACTTCTGCAATGAATCTGCTGGAATTGCTAGATCTGATACTAAAAATAGACATAGACCTGTTGTAGGCATGCCTATTATTTCTTATAAAATAGGAGATCATTTCTATCATGTCTTATGTGATATGGGTGCTAGTGCAAGTGCAATACCTCATTCCTTATACAAAGAAATTATGCATGATATTGCACCTGCTGAGATAGAAGAGATTGATGTTACTATTAAGCTTGCAAACAGAGATACTATTTCACCAGTTGGGATTATTAGAGATGTTGAAGTCTTGTGTGGGAAAGTTAAATATCCTGCTGATTTTCTTGTTCTTGGTTCCCCACAAGATGACCTTTGTCCCATTATATTTGGTAGACCCTTCTTGAATATTGTTAATGCTAAGATAGACTGCAATAAGGATATTGTTTCTGTTGGTTTAGGGGATATGTCTCATGAGTTTAACTTTGCTAAATTTCGTAGACAACCCCATGATAAAGAATTTCCTAGTAAATATGAAATTATTGGTCTTGCTTCTATTGACGTGCCTCCTAGTGATCCTTTAGAACAATATTTGCTAGATCATGAAAATGATATGTTTATGAATGTAAGATGGGAAATAGATGAAGTATTCTTTAAACATGGACCTATTTTGAAGCACAACTTGCCTGTTGAAATTCTAGGGGATCCTCCTCCACCTAAGGGTGATCTCGTGTTTGAGCTTAAACATTTACCTGATACTCTTAAATCTGCTTATCTTGATGAGAAAGAGATATATCCTGTTATTATTAGCTCTAAACTTTCAGAGCATGAGGAAACGAAATTATTGAAAACTCTGAAGAAGCACCGTGCTGCTATTGGATATACTCTTGATGATCTTAAGGGCATTAGTCCCACTCTATGCCAGCACAAAATAAAGCTGGAGAAAGATGCTAAACCAGTTGTTGATCACCAACGACGGTTGAATCCTAAGATGAAAGAAGTGGCAAGAAAAGAAATATTAAAGCTTCTGGAGAAGGTATAATTTATCCCATTGCTGATAATTAGTGGGTAAGTCCTGTCCATTCTGTCCCTAAGAAGGGAGGTATTACTGTTGTTCCTAATGATAAAGATGAATTGATCCCACAAAGAATTGTTATAGGTTATAGAATGGTAATTGATTTCCGCAAATTAAATAAAGCTACTAAAAAGGATCATTACCCTTTACCTTTTATTGATCAAATGCTAGAAAGACTATCCAAACATACACATTTTTTGCTTTCTAGATGGTTATTATGGTTTCTCTCAAATACCTATGTCAAAAGAGGATCAAGAAAAGACAACTTTTACTTGCCCTTTCAGTACCTTTGCTTATAGACGTATGCCTTTTGGTTTATGCAATGCACCTGCTAATTTTCAAAGATGTATGACTGCTATATTCTCTGACTTTTGTGAAAAGATTGTTGAGGTATTCATGGATGATTTCTCCGTTTATGGGACTTCTTTTGATGATGGCTTAAGCAACCTTGATCGAGTTTTGCAGAGATGTGAAGAAACTAATCTTGTATTGAATTGGGAGAAGTGCCACTTTATGGTTAATGAAGGTATTGTCTTGGGGCATAAAATTTCTGAAACAGGTATTGAAGTTGATAAAGCTAAAGTTGATGCTATTGAAAAGATGTCGTGTCCTAAGGACATTAAAGGTATAAGAAGTTTCCTTGGTCATGCCGGGTTTTATAGGAGGTTCATTAAGGACATTTCTAAAATTTCTCGGCCTCTGACTAATCTCTTACAAAAATATGTTCCTTTTGTCTTTGATGATGACTGTGTAGAAGCATTTGAAATACTTTAGAAAGCTTTGGTTTCTGCACCTATTGTTCAGCCTCCTGATTGGAATTTACCATTTGAAATTATGGGTGATGCTAGTGATTATGCTGTAGGGGCTGTTCTAGGACAAAGAGTTGATAAGAAATTAAATGTTATTCAATATGCTAGTAAGACTCTAGACAGTGCTCAAAGAAATTATGCTACTACTGAAAAAGAATTTTTAGCAGTTGTATTTGCTTGTGATAAGTTCAGACCTTACATTGTTGATTCTAAAGTAACTGTTCACACTGATCATGCCGCTATTAAATATCTTATGGAAAATAAAGATGCTAAACCTAGACTTATTAGATGGGTTCTCTTGCTACAAGAATTTGATTTGCATATTATTGATAGAAAGGGAGCTGAGAACCCCGTTGCAGACAACTTGTCTAGGTTAGAAAAATGTTCTTGATGACCCACTACCTATTAATGATAGCTTTCCTGATGAACAGTTAGATGTCATAAATGCTTCTCGTACTGCTCCATGGTATGCTGATTATGCTAGTTATATTGTTGCTAAATTTATACCACCTAGTTTCACATACCAGCAAAAGAAAAAGTTCTTCTATGATTTAAGACATTACTTCTGGGATGACCCACATCTTTATAAAGAAGGAGTAGATGGTGTTATTAGACATTGTGTACTTGAGCATGAACAGGAACAGATCCTACGCAAGCGTCACTCTGAGGCTTATGGAGGACACCATGCTGGAGACAGAACTCCACACAAGGTATTTCAATCCGGTTTTTATTGGCCTACTCTATTCAAGGATGCCCGTAAGTTTGTCTTGTCTTGTGATGAATGTCAAAGAATTGGTAATATTAGTAGACGTCAAGAAATGCCTATGAATTATTCACTTGTTATTGAACCATTTGATGTTTGGGGTTTTGATTACATGGGACCGTTCCCTTCCTCTAATGGGTATACACATATTTTAGTTGCTGTTGATTACGTTACTAAGTGGATAGAAGCTATTCCAACTAGTAGTGTTGATCATAACACCTCTATTAAGATGCTTAAAGAAGTTAATTTTCTGAGGTTTGGAGTCCCTAGATATCTAATGACTGATGGTGGTTCACATTTTATTCATGGTGCTTTCCGTAAAATGCTTGCTAAGTATGATGTTAATCATAGAATTGCATCTCCATATCATCCACAGTCTAGTGGTCAAGTAGAACTTAGCAATAGAGAGCTTAAATTAATTTTGCAAAAGACCGTCAATAGATCTAGAAAGAATTGGTCCAAGAAACTTGATGATGCATTATGGGCTTATAGAACTGCATATAAAAATCATATGGGTATGTCTTCGTATAAAATGGTTTATGGTAAAGCATGTCACTTACCTCTTGAACAAGAACATAAGGCATATTGGGCTATTAAAGAGCTCAACTATGACTTCAAACTTGCTGGTGAGAAGAGGCTTTTTGACATCAACTCACTTGATGAATGGAGAACCTAGGCCTACGAGAATGCCAAACTGTTTAAAGAAAAAGTTAAAAGATGGCATGATAAAAGGATACAAAAGCTTGAGTTTAATGTAGGTGATTATGTATTGCTATACAACTCTCATTTAAGATTTTTTGCAGGCAAACTCCTCTCTAAATGGGAAGGTCCTTACATCATTGAGGAGGTCTACCGTTCCGGTGCCATAAAAATCAACAACTTCGAAGGCACAAATCCGAGGGTGGTGAACGGTCAAAGAATCAAACATTATATCTCAGGTAATCCTATAAATGTTGAAACTAATGTCATTGAAACCATAACCCCGGAGGAATACATAAGGGACACTTTCCAGAATGTTTCAGACTCAGAAAAGGAATAGGTACGTGGTACGGTAAGTAAACCGACTCCAAAACAGTTCTAATGGCAATTTTTCTCCGTTTTAGAATATTTAAGAAAATAGGAAAATAAGAAGCAGTCCAGGAAGGACACGGGGCTTCCACGAGGGTGGAGGGTGTGCCCTACCCCCCTGGGCGCGCCCCCTGCCTCGTGGGCACCCCGTGTGCTCTTCAGACTCCGTTTTCTTGCATGATACTTCTTTTGGTCGTAAAAATTCATTATATAATCTCCCGAAGGTTTTGACCACCGTATCACGCAAATATCTCCTGTTTTTGTTTCGAGCTATTTTCTACCAGGGTTGTCAAGGCCAGGCATCATGTCGTCTCCCTCCTCCTCCAACAATGAGGGCAACGATGCTTGACTAATGAAGATAGAGCTGAAGAGAGAAGAGCCCGGAGAGATCAACAAGGATGATGGGATCAAGAAGGCCATGGGAGATCAAGTTTCGGTAGTAGATGAAGAAATCCTTCAACCTCATCACAATCTCTTTACCCCAATGGAGATTGAAGCTTTCAAGATGATTGAGTTAGCTCGCATTCAAAACAAGTATCTCACAAGTGAAAATATTGTGTTGAATGAGCATATCATTGCACTCAAGGGCATTATCCGCAAACTGGAGGACCTCCTACGCTCGATGTGCGACTACCCATCATCACCAACACCTTCTTCACCAACAAATAAGAACTGAGCATTGGGTATGGACACTCCCCTTGGCAACTGCCAAGCTTGGGGGAGTGTCCCGGTATTGTATCACCATCACTTTTATCTTTACTGTTTTTCTTAGTTCGATCCTTTTGGTAATTTCTTGATCTAGTGGAATAAAGTTTTAGTATGATCTAGTTGTGAGATTTGCTTTATGATCCTTCTATGTAATTGAGTCTGTGAGCTAGATATAATAAATATTAGTGTTGAGTCAAGGGCTTGATTATTTTGCTATGGTCTTGAGGGAATAGAATAAAAGAGAAAGAAATAAAAAGAAATATAGAGATCATATGGATCCTATGGAGAGTAATGACTTCACATATAAAGAGTATGATGAATAAAAATTGTTGAGAGTTGACAAACATAGTTTTGGTCATCGTTGCAATTAATAGGAAGTAATAAGGAAAGAGAGGTTTTCACATATAAATATACTATCTTGGACATCTTTTATGATTGTGAGCACTCATTAAAATATGACATGCTAAAGAGTTGAGGTTGGACAAGGAAGACAACGTAATGGGTTATGTTTTCTTACATCTGAGATAAATTATATTGTCATGGATCATCCAAATGTTGAGCTTGCCTTTCCCTCTCATGCTAGCCAAATTCTTTGCACCAAGTAGAGATACTACTTGTGCTTCCAAATATCCTTAAACCTAGTTTTGCCATGAGAGTCCACCATATCTACCTATGGATTGAGCAAGATCCTTCAAGTAAGTTGTCATCGTTGCAAGCAATAAAAATTGCTCTCTAAATATGTATGATTTATTAGTGTGGAGAAAATAAGCTTTATACGATCTTGTGATGTGGAAGAAATAAAAGCGACAGACTGCATAATAAAGGTCCATATCACAAGTGGCAATATAAAGTGACATTCTTTCGCATTAAGATTTTGTGCATCCAACCATAAAAGCACATGACAACCTCCGCTTCCCTTTGCGAAGGGCCTATCTTTTATTCTTGTCTTATACTTTATGCATGAGTCATGGTGATCTTCACCTTTCCTTTTTACATTTTATCCTTTGGCGAGCGCAATGTGTTGGAAAGATCCTAATATATATAGCTAATTAGAAGTGAGTTTTCATGAACTATTATTGTTTAAATTACCCTTGAGGTAAAAGGTTGGGAAGCAAAACTATAAGCCCCTATCTTTCTCTGTGTCCGATTAAAACTTCATAACCATAAATATTGCGTGAGTGTTAGCAATTGTGAAATACTAAATGATGGTTGAGTATGTGGACTTGCTGAAAAGCTCTTATTGACTCTTTCTGATGTTATGATAAATTGCAATTGCCTCAATGACTGAGTGTAGCGACCTGACCCCAAACAGTCAAGTCTCCGTGCTTCAGTGTCATCCCTGGATTGGTAATGCTGACACACACACAATACTCGAAGGATTTATAACAGAGTAGCAACCACACACTATTTACATCGAATGTCTCAAAAGAGAACTTATTACAATAATATGGCTTAAGGCCATCTAATGCGATAATAGCGGAAGACAACCTAACGAACCTTACTCCTCATCTGAAAAGTCTGCAACATAATACGTTGCAGCCCGAGAACGGGTCAGCACATGGAATATGCTGGCAATGTAACACAGTAGGGCAAGAACAGAATAATGCTATCACTACATGCATATTTGGCTGGTGGAAAGCTCTATGGTTATAATTTTTGCGAAAAGCCAATTTTTCCCTACAACAAAGGAATAGATTTTAATTTAACTATCATGGTGGTTGAACAAATATTGAGAAGGTAACCCCAACTCAATGCCACTTAAAGTAATTAACAACCCAACAATATTAATTACGAGTGATGAGATACATGTGATAACCCAAGTACTAGATACTCAAGATTTTCCATAACCGGGGACATGGCTAAACATTAACTCTCTACTCCGGGTAGACCATACCAAACCTACAAAACCCGCTACCTGCTGATCCACCTCTTCAAGAGCTTCACGTAACTTACTCAACTATGCTAGAGCCCATAATAGCTTGTGGATGCACACGGAAGTTTCTAGCATGAATCATCTCAGTTCCCTTTGAGCCTGGGTGGCGGTCCATAGGAAGATCACATGGGTACCCTGGGATTTCCAAAAAAAACCAGACAACACTGGGTTCCCCAGGTGCCTCAATCCACCCAAATGTTAATTTAAGTTGCCACCTTAAGTTGAACCATTAATTAATAACCTCACATCTGTCATGGATTTCACTCAAACCCAAACCACGTCTACGAGCATAGCATAGCAATATAAGCAACGCGTAGAAGTAACTTCCAAGGGTTTGATATTAACAGGGTAATAGGTTCTACCTCAACAACTACTTCCCAACCCACAAGTTAATGACGTCCTAATCATGCAATGTTTGAGGATTGGAACTAATGCATAAAAAATGGGTATGGAAAGAGTATGATCAATGTGTTACTTGCCTTGCTGACGATCCACGAAACCTCGAAACTCATAGTAACACGCTTCGCACTCCGGGTGTTCTATTGCAAACAAAAAATAACATACATAAGAAACAAGCAAATATGCACAAGCAAAACTCAAATACGAGGGGTTGACTAGAAAGTTCAACTTAAGAACTCCGGTACGCAAAAAGAATCAAATCAAACGGAGCAACGAAACTCAAACGGTGAAAGAAACAAGATCCGTTTACTAATCTGAAGAAAGGTCAAATTTTATAGTAGCAAAAACTTGTGCAAGTTAGTTAAACAGAAAGAGGGTCTCGAGACGAAGATCTAGGCGCTTGAATCGCCTGATTCCGACTAATGAGCGAAAAGATAAACAGAAACTAAGATCGGATCAAAAATCGCGATCGAGAAAAATCGCAGATAAATCCGATAAAAAGAAAACTGATGAACAGTCTAACGAACGAGCGTTTGTTAGCTGTGACTAACGGGCGAAAACCGTTCGTTAAAACGAACGTCCGGACGAACGTCCGCTAAATAGAAGAACCGGCGAACCGATCTAAAAAAACGAACTAGGGTTTCTAAAAAACCCGAACGGTTTAAAAAAACGGCGGCTCGGGTCCGGCGCGGTACCTCTGGCGAGGGGCTCCGGTGAGGCGTGGTTGGGCAGCGGGGCTCGGCGGCGGCGGCGGCTGCGGGCGGCTGTGGGCGGCGGTTGTGTGGGGGGGTGGGGGGGTGGTGCATATATAAAGGGGGAGGGGGCGACTTGGAGGAGGGGGCAAGGCACGACGGAGGCGGAGTCCGGCTCGGACTCCGGTCCGAGCTCGGCGGCGGTGGCGCTCGCGCGTGGGAAGGCGGCGGCGGCTTGGGCCGGTGGCCCGACTGGGTTCGGCCCAGTCGGCTGGAGATTTTTGTAAAAAACAATTTCGCTGACAGAAATAAAATCCTAGAAAATAAAATAAAAATCTAAAAATGCCAAAACAAATTTTCACCGTCTAAATAAAATATTTAGAACGAGATGAACATTTTCTTGGCCCTAAAATGCAATTTCGAAAACATGCAAATTTTCTACTTCAAATAAAATCCAAATAAAATCAAATAAAATCAAAATAAATGATTTTAATATTTTTCCTCCAATATTTCAATTATTTTGGAGAAGTCATATTATACCCTCTCTTATATTTTAATACGAAATATTTTTCGGAGAGAAAAATTATTAAAATCAAAATCCTTGTATCATTATTTGATAAGAATCAAATATGAAAACCTGGAAATCCTCAACTCCCTCCGGGGGTCCTTGAGTTGCTTAGGATTTCGAGGATTGCGAAAACGAAAACGCAATAAAATATGATATGCATGCATGACCTATGTATAACATTCCAAATAGAAAATTTGGGATGTTATGAAACTACCCCCTTAAGATGAATCTCGCCCTCGAGATTCGGGTTGGCTAGAAAATAGGTGCGGGTGGTCTTTGCGTAGATCATCCTCTCGTTCCCAGGTGGCTTCATCCTCGGTATGGTGGCTCCACTGAACTTTGCAAAACTTTATAACCTTGTTGCGGGTGGCTCAAACTCAAGAATCTTAACTTGGCTTCTCCTCATAAGTCAAATCACTATCCAACTGAATCGCCTCCAAGGGTACTGTATTTCTTAACGGTATATCGGCCATCTCAGCATGACACTTCTTCAACTGTGAAACGTGAAACACATCGTGAACTCCTGACAATCCCTCAGGTAATTCCAACCTGTAGGCAACTTCATCCATCCGTTCCAAAACACGATACGGTCCTACAAATCTCGGGGCTAACTTTCCCTTAACTCCAAAACATTTTACTCCTCTCAAGGGTGATACTCGCAGATATGCTCTATCTCCAATTTCATAGGTTACCTCCTTGCATTTCGAGTCTGCGTAACTCTTCTGCCTGGACTGAGCAATCTTCAGTCTATCACGAATTAGTTTAACCTTCTTCTCAGACTCCTTGATCAAGTCTGGTCCAAACAACTGCCGGTCTCCTACCTCATCCCACATCAACGGCGTTCTGCACCTGCTTCCATACAGGGCTTCAAACGGTGCCATCTTCAAACTTGCTTGGTAGCTATTGTTGTATGAAAACTCTGCGTAAGGCAAATTGTCATCCCAGCTAGATCCATAATCTAGCGCACAGGCTCTCCACATGTCCTCCAAAATCTGATTGACTCTCTCAGTCCGTCCGTCCGTCTGTGGGTGAAACGCTGTACTGAACTCTAATCATGTTCCCAAAGTTTGGTGTAATTGATGCCAAAACTTTGAAGTAAACTGGGTTCCTCTATCTGATACGATGGTCCTCGGAACTCCATGTAGACATACGATCCTGGACATATATATCTTGGCCAACTTCGCGCTTGTATACGTGGTTTTCACTGGGATAAAGTGAGCCACTTTGGTCAAGCGATCAACTACCACCCATATAGAATCATATCATGCTTTGGTTCTGGGCAATCTGGTGATAAAATCCATGCCAAGTTTATCCCACTTCGATTCGGGTATCGGCATAGGCTGTAATAGTCCTGCTGGCTTCTGATGCTCTGACTTTACTCTTTGGCAAACATCACATACTGCTACATACTCGGCAATATCCTTCTTCATACCAGTCCACTAGAAACGTTCCTTCAAATCCAAATACATCTTGGTGCTTCTGGGGTGTATCGAGTATGGTGAGTCATGAGCCTCCTGAAGAATTAACTTCCTGATCTCTGGGTTATTGGGTACATAAACTCGGTCCTCAAACCATAAGGTATCGTGCTCATCCTCATGAAAACCTTTGGCCTTTCCTTTGCTCATCTTCTCCTTTATCTCGGCAATCTCTTTGTCATCCTTCTGATCTTCTCGAATCTTGCCCAACAATGTAGACTGAACCTTCATTGTTGCAACGAAACCTCTTGGAACAATCTCCAATCGAAGTTCCCTGATATCCTCTGCTAACTCCTTCGGCAATCCCTTACTTTCAAGGATATTAGCATAGCTCTTTCGGCTCAAAGCGTCTGCTACGACATTGGCCTTTCCTGGATGATAGTGTAGCTTCATATCTTAATCCTTTATAAGCTCCAACTATCTCCTCTGTCTAAGGTTCAGCTCCTTCTGTGTGAAAATGTATTTCAAACTCTTATGATCCGTGTACACATCACAACGGTTTCCAATAAGGTAATGTCTTGAAGTCTTCAATGCATGCACCACGGCTACTAGCTCCAAATCATGCATGGCATAGTTCAACTCATGAGGTTTTAGTTGTTGTGAGGCATACGAAACAACTCTTCCGTCCTACATAAGCACACATCCAAGTCCTAAGCAGGAGGCGTCACAATACACTTGGAACTCCTTATGTATATCTGGCAGTGTTAGCACTGGGGCTGTAGTCAGACGTTTCTTCAACTCCTGGAAACTTGCCTCGCAATCATCTGCCCATTTGAACTTAGTATCCTTCTTCAATAGTTCAGTCATTGGCTTTGCAATCTTGGAAAAATTCTCAATGAACCTCCGATAGTATCCTGCGAGTCCAAGGAAACTGCGGATCTCGCTAACTGAAGTGGGTGCCAACCATTCAGTGACTGACTGAACCTTGCTGGGATCTACTGCTATACCTTCTCCTCATATAACATGTCCAAGGAATCCGACTTCCTTCAACCAAATTTCGCATTTGTTGAACTTAGCATACAACTGGTGTTCCCTGAGTTTCTCGAGCACCAATCGCAAATGCTCCTTGTGTTCCTCTTCATTCTTCGAGTATACCATAATATCATCAATAAACACCACCACAAACTTGTCCAAATACTCCATGAACACCTTGTTCATCATGCTCATAAAATAGGCAGGGGCGTTAGTTAGTCCAAACGACATGACCGTATATTCGTATAGTCCATACCGCGTGGTGAACGCCGTCTTTGGTATATCCTTCTCTCGAATCTTCAAATGATGGTATCCCGATCGTAAATCAATCTTCAAAAACACTTTAGCTCCTTGCAGCTGATCAAACAGATCATTGATCGTCGGCAGTGGGTACTTATTCTTGATCGTTACTTCATTCAAAGCCCGATAATCAACAACCATCCTTAGGGATTTATCCTTCTTCTCCACCAAAAGTACCGGGGCTCCCCAAGGTGATGAGCTTCTTCGAATGTAGCCTTTCTCTAATAACTCCTTGATCTGTTTCTTAATTTCCTCTAGATCATTTGCAGGCATCCGATAGGGTCTCTTGGATATTGGCCCTGTACCTGGCAATAGCTCTGTCAAAAACTCAATGTCTCTATCCGGTGGCATGCCTGGTAACTCCTCTGGAAAAACATCCGGAAAATCCTTCACTACAGGCACTTCCTCCTGAACAACTCCCGTGAGGGCATTCACTTGGCTCCTCCTAGGCACATGCCTAGATACATACTTAATCCTTTTTCCCTCCGGGGTGGTGAGATAAATCGACTTACTAGCACAGTCAATGCTTCCTCCATACTTTGACATCCAGTCCATACCTAATATCACATCCAATCCTTGTGACTCCAAGATAATTAGGTCGGACCGAAAAACATGTGTACCAATGGTTAGAGGTATCTGGTTGCACCATCGGCTAGCCACGTACTCCGCTCCAGGTGAACTCACTAGGAGAGGGGTCCTGTAACACCCCGGATGTAACTTTCCCAAGTTGTACTCCAACTCTTGCCGTTTCCGGCGTTAAGTTATATTTATTTCCTCGGGTTCGGGTTTTATCTACGTGTGTTGTTATCGTTGTCTTGCATCTCATATCATGTCATCATGTGCATTGCATTTGCATACGTGTTCATCTCATGCATTCGAGCATTTTCCCCGTTGTCCGTTTTGCATTCCGGCGCTTCGTTCTCCTCCGGTGGTCATTTCTAGCTTTCTTTCGTGTGTGGGGATTAAACATTTCCGGATTGGACCGAGACTTGCCAAGCGGCCTTGGTTTACTACCGGTAGACCGCCTGTCAAGTTTCGTACCATTTGGACTTCGTTTGGTACTCCAATGGTTAACCGAGGGACCGAAAAGGCCTCGTGTGTGTTGCAGCCCAACACCCCTCCAATTTGGCCCAAAACCCACCTAACTCTGCTCCATCATCTAGAGCGTTCGATCACGATCGCGTGGCCGAAAACCGCACCTCATTTGGACTCTCCTAGCTCCCTCTATGCCTATATATACACCCCCCATTCCAAATTCGCGGATCCTCTCCCCCCTAACCCTAAAAATCCCAGATCCGCCGCCGCCACGTGGACGCCGCCACCTACCGCCACCGCGGCCCGCTCGGCCCACGGGGAGCCCGCCCCGGGCCGGATCGGTCCCGAGCCGCCCCGCGCCTCGCGCCTCCTCCGTCCCCGCGCCCGGTGGCCGGCGCCGCCGCGCGCCATTGCCGGCCCGCCGCACCGGCCGGCGGCCGCCGTCTCGCCACTCGCCGCCTCCGCCGCCAAGCTCGCCGCCGCCGCCGCCTACGCCCGTCGCCGCCACCGGCCGCGCCGGCCACTCCGTCGCCCGGCCTCCCCGGCCCCTTTTCTCCTCCCCGCCGGCAAGGCTTGCCGGAGTCGCCTCGGGAGGCGCGCCCCGATCTGGATCCGGTTTGCAGCTACAGTGAAACCCTAGGAGGTCGAATTTTTCTCTAAGTCCCTAAACTTTTTCAGTCCATATGCTCCTGTTCGAGACCCCGTAACTTTGCAACCGTAGCTCCGATTTGGGCATATAGCATATCAAAATGTTCATCTCAGAGAGTAAATCATTTCATTCCATTGCATCATTTTCTTTTGAGCTCATCTTGATGCCCGAAATGCTGTTAGAAGAGGGCTACTTGAGTTAATTGTCAGATCTGTTACTCCGTTTAGCACTTTTGTTATTTTTGCCATGATTATTGTGTGCATGATATGCCCGTGAGTTCTACATATGTTTTGTTAAGGGTTTTGTCATCTTTCCAGAGGTGCAACCCATGTATTTTTACGATGTGTGTGGTGACTTGTGCAAGCTTGCAAAGTGGTGCACTTGCTAATTCTGTTTTCAGGGACTTAGTGATTTCACTAAGTCCTGGGATTGTTTAGTTCACGATGCCATATGTTCTTGTTGTTTCCTAGTGATCCGTGCCTCTTTTGAGGATGATCACTAAAGAAGTTTTGTTAATATTGTAGTGCTCTATCCATCCATGTCTTTGTTTGAAATTATGGAGCACCCTAGCTTGAGTCAATCGAGCTCTACTTTTGCTACTTTGTGAATCTGGGCAGATCGTTAACTTGTTTGCGATTTTGCCGATGTTATTGTAGTTGATCCGTGCATGTTATGTCATTGCTCTTGCCATTTCTAGTTTGAATTTTGTGCCTTCTTAAGGGATGTATGCTTGCCTTGCCATGACTTCCACCGTGGTGAGTGCATCGAGCTCGTAAACATGCCTTCGTGAGTTATATTTCAGCATGTCCCAGTTTTCACTAAGTCTGAAAACTGATTATGTTTTTGCTATGTTCGTGTGCTTGTTAGTATATTTTGTGATCCCTTTTGGCTCAAGGTCACTAAGGGACTTTTGTTAAGCTTGTTGAGTAGCTCCATTCCATGTCTTTCTTTGTCATGTTCAGGTCCTGTAGCATGTTGTTTTGTTGCTCCGAAGAGGGCTATATGATCTGAAATTCCAGACAAGTGTTAATTTCACTAAGTCTGAGATCTGTTTGTCATTTGCATTTTTGCCATGCTTGTTTGAACCTGTTAATGGATGATTTGGCCATAGCTCAGTGCTAGACTTTTGTTAAGTATCTTGAATGCTTCCCTGTCATGTATTTTGTTGTCATGTTTGGGTGCTGTAGCATGTTCATTTCATTGCATTTAGATGCCTACTTGCTGTAAATCGCAGACCAGTGTCATTTTTGAATCGCTTGCCATTTCCAAACCGTAACTCCGATTCCGGCGTTCTTTATATCGTTTTCAAGCGATTTCATCTCATCTTTCCAGTGGCACACTTGGAATTCCAAGTTGAGGCCAGGTTCATGCATTTCCTGTCATATCTTGCATTTTGCATCCCGCATCGCATCCCGCATAGCATATCATCTTTGCATTGTGTTGTTTGAGTTTGCACGTGGTTGATTGTATCCTTGTTGCTTGTTTGTCTTGTTTGGGTAGAGCCGGGAGACGAGTTCGCTAATGAAGAGCCCGTTGAGTTTGCTTTCGAGGATCCAGTCAACTTTGACAACTGTGCAGGCAAGATGATCATACCCTCGAAATCACTACTATCTTTGCTATGCTAGTTTGCCCGCTCTTTTGCTATGCCATTGCTACGATGCCTACCACTTGCTTGCAAGCCTCCCAAATTGCCATGTCGAACCTCTAACCCACCATGTCCTAGCAAACCGTTGATTGGCTATGTTACCGCTTTGCTCGGCCCCTCTTATAGCGTTGCTAGTTGCAGGTGAAGATTGGAGGCCGTTCCTTGTTGGAATATTTATTTACTTGTTGGGATATCATTATATTGCTATGTTATCTTAATGCATCTATATACTTGGTAAAGGGTGGAAGGCTCGGCCTCTCGCCTAGTGTTTTGTTCCACTCTTGCCGCCCTAGTTTCCGTCATATCGGTGTTATGTTCCCGGATTTTTGCGTTCCTTACGCGGTTGGGTTATAATGGGAACCCCTTGATATTTTTCCTTGATTAAAGCTTTTCTAGCAATGCCCAACATTGGTCTTATCCTTTGCCACCTAGCCTCTTTTTCCCTCAGGCTTCCGGAGCCCGCGGGTCATCTTATTTTAAACCCCCCCCGGGCCAGTGCTCCTCTGAGTGTTGGTCCGACCGAGTAGACTGCGGGGCCACCTCGGGGCAACTTGAGGGTTGGTTTTACCCGTAGGATGTCTCATCTGAGTGTGCCCTGAGAAAGAGATATGTGCAGCTCCTATCGGGATTTGTCGGCACATTCGGGCGGTGTTGCTGGTCTTGTTTTAACCTGTCGAAGTGTCTTGAATTACCGAGATACCGAGTCTGATCGGAACGTCTTGGGAGCAGGTCTATTCCTTCGTTGACCGTGAGAGCTTGTCATGGGCTAAGTTGGGACTCCCCTGCAGGGATTTGAACTTTCGAAAGCCGTGCCCGCGGTTATGGGCAGATGGGAATTTGTTAATGTCCGGTTGTAGATAACTTGAACCTTAATTAATTAAAATAAATCAACTGATTGTGTTACCGTGATGGCCTCTTCTCGGCGGAGTCCGGGAAGTGGACACGGTGTTGGAGTAATGTTTACGCAGGTTGTTCTCTAGCTTCTCGCTCGTGCTTTGCCTTCTCTTCTCGCTCTCTTTTGCGAACAAGTTAGCCACCATACTTGCTAGTCGCTTGCTGCAGCTCCACTCATATTTTACCTTGCCTTACCTATAAGCTTAAATAGTCTTGATCACGAGGGTGCGATATTGCTGAGTCCCTGTGGCTCACAGATTACTATTACACCAGATGCAGGGCCTGATGATTCCTCTCCAGGAGACGCGTACGAGCTCAAGTGGGAGTTCGACGAAGACTCTCAACGATACTATGTTTCCTTCCCCGATGATCAGTAGTGGTGCCTAGTTGGGGGTGATTGGGACCGTTGTCGCTTGTTGGGTTCTCTTTTATTTTGGCGCCGTAGTCGGGCCATGAGTGTTCGGATGATGTAATGTTATTTATGCACTTGATTGACGTGGTGAGTGTAAGCCAACTATGTTATCTCCCTTTTTATTATCATATTACATGGGATGTTGTGAAGATTGCCTAACTTGTGACATATGCCTTCAATGCGATTATGTCTCTAAGTCGTGCCTCGACACGTGGGAGCTATAGTCGCATCGAGGGTGTTACAAGTTGGTATCAGAGCCTTCCCCGACCTTAGGAGCCCCATTGCTTGATCGTTTTTAGCGGCCGAGTTGTGTCTAGAAAAATGTTTTGAGTCTTTAGGAATTATATATCGGAGAGTTTAGGAATTCTTTTTACTTCCCAGTCTCCTCATCGCTCTGGTAAGGCATCCTGACGTAGAGTTTTGACTCTTCTCTTCTCAAATTTCACTAAATTTTTTTTAGGATCACGCGGGTATCTTGGAATCGTTCCGATGGTTTTATGATGAGAACATTGTCTTGGTGCCTCCTGTCAGGGGTTTAGTGGAAGTGTCCCGGGGAGTTGAGCTCTGAGGTGTTGTCATCATAATTTTATCGTTGCAGTTCTGGAATACCTGAGTTTAGTACGCCGACATCGAAAATCTCTTTTATGCAGTTCGTTGGTGAGATAACCTCGACGCCACCCAGTACTGGGGCGGGAGTTCGGGAGTATCGCCATAACTTGTATAACGGATGCTTTTCGAAGGTTGAGGTAGATGGTTTCCGAAGGTTTCTTGGTTATGTGTTGAAGGATGGATACAACTGGATGTAGGATTTGCTAGTTTGGGTGAGATATTATGCTTCCCCTGTATCCCCAACACCTGATTGCATAACCGGAAAGGTTCGGGAGTTTCATAGGTGGGAAGATTGCCTAACTTGTGACATATGCCTTCAATGCGATTATGTCTCTAAGTCGTGCCTCGACACGTGGGAGCTATAGTCGCATCGAGGGTGTTACAGGTCCTAAGGGTTTGGGTTGGTAGTTTAAACTTATCCACGAATCCCCTTGATATGTATGAATGCGATGCACCAGTATCGAAAAGAACAAGAGCGGTAAATAACTTAACCAAAAGCTTACCTATTGCCGCATCCGGCTGCTCTTCAACCTCCTCCACGTTAACGTGGTTCACTTGTCCTTTGTTGAATGGATTAGGATTCTTTCCTACGCTCCCATTTCCGTTTCCATTCCTTCCTTCAGGGCAATCATTGGCATAGTGCCCTGTCTTCCCGCACTTAAAGCAAGTAACTTGACTGAGGTCTCTTTTGGCGGGTGTGGCTGGGTTGGAGCGGTTCTGATTGTTGCTAGCTCCGTTCCCATTTTCATTCTTAGCACCATTGTGATTATGCGATCTTCCTCTAGTGTGGTTGTGACCTCCATGGTTATGAACAAGTCTTCCCGAGTTCGGGGTTAGGCGAGGTTTCTGCTAAGCTCCTGAGTTATACTTCCCTTGTCCGTACTTCCTCTTACGGCTCTCAACCTGCTGCTGCTTCCCTTCAACCATAAGAGCCTTATCTACCAACTCCTGGTAGTTGTTGAAGGTTGCTACCATCAACTGCATGCTCATCTCATCATTCAGCCCTTCCATAAACTTCTCTTGCTTCGCGGCATCTGTGGCCACATCATCAGGGGCATAGCGAGATAACTTGCTAAACTCATGGACGTACTGAGCCACAGTATGGTTCCCCTGGCGTAAGTTGCGGAACTCCCGCTTCTTCATCTGCATAGCTCCAGTTGAGACATGAGCTATGCGGAAAGCTTGCTGAAATTGGTCCCATGTCACCGTGGCTATGGGGTAGGTGACAGTGTAATTCTCCCACCATGATGCTGCTGGTCCATCCAACTGATGTGCGGCAAAATGCACCTTCTCAGCATCAGTGCATTCTGCAGTGGTTAACTCCCTTCCAATCCTGCGGAGCCAATCATCTGCAACTATAGGCTCGGTGCTACTAGAAAACACCGGCGGTTGTAACCTTAGAAAGCGGGCTAGGTTGTCCACTGGTGGCGGGTTGTTGTTGTTGCCCTGGTTCTGAACTAGCAATTGCATCAAAGTATTCTGCTGCTGTATCAACTGGGTGAGCTCCGGCGGGAATGCAAATCCGGGGTCATGTCTCGGAGGCATCTGATGGGTTTAGATGGAAGAGATCAGAATAGAAAGGGGGTCTAATGAGAAAGCACTACCCATATGCACATGAGACAAACACAATCATTTCACTCAATCAATCAAGCAAGGGCATACAAGCGGTCTAGAACTATAGCAAAAGTGCTCAACTACTACTAAATACATGGGGAAATACTAATGATATATGGTGGTCATCTAGAAATTTTGATCAGTGGAAGACTCCATGATGTCTGCTCCAGCTTTGTTTTCAAAGTCATCCTCCCTAGGATCGGAATTGGTGTCGTCGATGATGATGTAGTTGTCCAGGCAAGTGGAATCGTCGTCTTCTAGTCCCGGTGCTGGTCCTCTCATGAATACTTCGATCTTCTTAACTAGGTCGTCATTCTTCTCCAGTAGTGTCTTGATTTCCTCCTCATATCCATCGCATGTAAACTTGAGTTCTTCCTCCAGCTCGATGATCCTAGTCTTAGCCTTTTTCAATTCCATCATGTCTGCGCACATCTGGTTCTCCTAACGTCGAATGTGCTAGTTTAACTCCTGGATGAAAGCTGCAATGGATCTATCCTTCTTGGTGCTGATTACTTCCCATTGCTCGTCTCGGCGCCCACATATCTGATAGATAGTGTCCTTGAGTTCCTTGTTGTAGACTTCTCCAATGCGTCCCATGGTGATGTGAGCTGCCATACTCTTTCCTAAACTACAGGTTGGTGCATCAAAGGAAAACTCTATGGGTTTAGTGACTGGCATGAAGGTACTTCCTGGAACTTGTACTTGAATCATCCATCACTCCTCCTCTGGTAAAGTGGCGTTGTATTTCTCGGTGAAGCTTGGTATTCCAATGTTCAAGTACCTAGTGACTTCCTTCAGGTGGCGTCCAAATGGTGTGTCTTCATCCGGTTGTGCAAACTTGTTCCTTGCATCCGCCATCCTAAAGAGTACAAAATGGGGAGGAGTCAGAAATGAGAAGAGAAGTGTGACCTATGGTTTAGCTTAGTGGTCGTGTCCTACACTCAACGTGTGCTCTGATACCATCTTGTAGCGACCTGACCTCAAACAGTCAAGTCTCTGTGCTTCAGTGTCATCCCTGGATCGGTAATGCTGACACACACAGTACTCGAAGGATTTATAACAGAGTAGCAATCACACACTATTTACATCGAATGTCTCAAAAGAGAACTTATTACGATAATATGGCTTAAGGCCATCTAATGCGATAACAACGGAAGGCTTGGAAGATAAGTGAGTCCATCAACTCCAACGGCATAGCTGAGCTGCACGGCAACGACCTAACGAACCTTACTCCTCGTCTGAAAAGTCTGCAACATAATACGTTGCAGCCCGAGAACGGGTCAGCACATGGAATATGCTGGCAATGTAACACAGTAGGGCAAGAACAGAATAATGCTATCACTACATGCATATTTGGCTGGTGGAAAGCTCTATGGTTATAATTTTTGCGAAAAGCCAATTTTTCCCTACAACAAAGGAATAGATTTTAATTTAACTATCATGGTGGTTGAACAAATATTGAGAAGGTAACCCCAACTCAATCCCAATTAAAGTAATTAACAACCCAACAATATTAATTAAGAGTGATGAGATACATGTGATAACCCAAGTACTAGATACTCAAGATTGTCCATAACCGGGGACACGGCTAACCATGATTAGCTTTTACACTCTGCAGAGGTATGTGCACTTTTCCCCACAAGACTCGATCACCTCCGTTGCATTTCTCGCACTACATGGTGTTTGAGAAACGGATGACCGAGACACAGTCTTTCAGAAACATTAACTCTCTACTCCGGGTAGACCATACCAAACCTACAAAAGCCACTACCTGCTGATCCACCTCTTCAAGAGCTTCACGTAACTTACTCAACTATGCTAGAGCCCATAATAGCTTGTGGCTGCACACGAAAGTTTCTAGCATGAATCATCTCAGTTCCCTTTAAGCCTGGGTGGCAATCCATAGGAAGATCACACGGGTACCCCAAGATTTCCGAAAAAACAGACAACACTAGGTTCCCCGGGTGCCTCAATCCACCCAGATGTTAATTTAAGTTACCGCCTTAAGTTGAACCATTAATTAATAACCTCACATCTGTCATGGATTTCACTCAAACCCAAAGCACTTCTACGAGCATAGCATAGCAATATAAGCAACGCATAGAAGTAACTCCCAAGGGTTTGATAGTAACAGGGTAATAGGTTCTACCTCAACAACTACTTCCCAACCCACAAGTTAATGACGTCCTAATCATGCAATGTTTGAGGATTGGAACTAATGCATAAAAACTGGGTATGGAAAGAGTATGATCAATGTGTTACTTGCCTTGCTGACGATCCGTGAAACCTAGAGACTCGTAGTAACACGCTTCGCACTCTGGGTGTTCTATCGCAAACAAACAATAACATACATAAGCAACAAGCAAAACTCAAATACGAGGGGTTGACCAGAAAGTTCAACTTAAGAACACTGGTTTGCAAAAAGAATCAAATCAAACGGAACAACGAAACTCAAACGGCGAAAGAAATAAGATCCGTTTACTAATCTGAACTAAGGTCAAATTTTACAGTAGCAAAAACTTGTGCAAGTTGGTTAAACAGAAAGAGGGTCTCGAGAAGAAGATCGAGGCGCTTGAATCGCCTGATTCCAACTAACGAGCGAAAAGATAAACAGAAACTAAGATCGGATCAAAAATCACAATTGAGAAAAATCGCAGATAAATCCGATAAAAAGAAAACTAACGAATAGTCTAACGAACGTGCATTCGTTAGCTGTGACTAACAGGCGAAAACCGTTCGTTAAAACGAACATACGGACGAACGTCCGCTAAATAGAAGAACCGACGAACCGATCTAAAAAACGAACTAGGGTTTCTAAAAAAAGCCAAACGGTTTAAAAAAATCGGCGGCTCGGGTCCGGCGCGGTACCTCCAGCGAGGGGCTCCGGCGAGGCGGTGTTGGGCGGCGGGGCGGCAGCAGTAGGCGCGGACGGCGGCGGCTGCGTGCGGCTGTGGGCGGCGGTGGTGGTGTGGGGGTGGGGGGGGTGGTGCGTATATAAAGGGGGAGGGGGCGACTTGGAGGAGGGGGCAAGGCGCGGCGGAGGCGGAGTCCGGCTCAGACTCCGGTCCGAGCTCGGCGGCGGCGGCGCTCGCGCGCAGGAAGGCGGCGGCGGCTTGGGCCGGCGGCCCGGCTGTGTTCGCCCCAGTCGGCTGGAGATTTTTTAAAACAATTTCGCCAACACAAATAAAATCCTAGAAAATAAAATAAAAATCTAAAAATGCCAAAACAAATTTTCACCATCTAAATAAAATATTTATAAGGAGATGAACATTTTCTTGGCCCTAAAATGCAATTTCGAAAACGTGCAATTTTTATAATGCAAATAAAATCCAAATAAAATCGAATAAAATCAAAATAAATGATTTTAATATTTTTCCTCCAATATTTCAATTATTTTGGAGAAGTCATATTATCTCCTCTCTTATATTTTAATATGAAATATTTTTCGGAGAGAAAAATTATTAAAATCAAAATCCTCGTTTCATTATTTGATAAGAATCAAATATGAAAACATGGAAATCCCCAACTCTCTCCGAGGGTCCTTGAGTTGCTTAGGATTTCTAGGATTGCGAAAACGAAAATGCGATAAAATATGATATGCATGCATGACCTATGTATAATATTCCAAATTGGAAATTTGGGATGTTACACTGAGATTATAGCTTGTTGGTTCTCAATGAAGTTTCTGATTCATACTTGAAATTGTGATTGAATTATTATTTTAGCATAAGAGATCATATGACAATATTTATATATGTTGCTGTTATAAGGATCATCATGATGCCCTCATGTCCGTATTTTATTTTATCAACACCTCTATCTCTAAACATGTGGACATATTTTTCGATTTCGGCTTTCGCTTGAGGACAAGCGAGGTAAGCTTGGGGGAGTTGATACGTCCATTTTGCATCATGCTTTTATATCGATATTTATTGCATTATGGCTGTTATTACACATTATGTCACAATACTTATGCCTTTTCTCTCTTATTTTACAAGGTTTACATGAAGAGGGGGAATGCCGGCAGCTGGAATTCTGGGCTGGAAAAGGAGCAAATATTAGAGACCTATTCTGCACATCTCCAAAAGTCCTGAAACTCCACGGGAATTATTTTCAGAATATATAAAAAATATTGGGTGAAAGAAGTACAAGAGGGGGGCCACCCACCATCCACGAGGGTGGGGGCGTGCCCCCTGCCTCGTGGGCCCCCTGGTGGCCCTCTGATGCCCATCTTTGGCTATATGGAGTCTTTCGTCTAGGAAAAAATCATAAGCTAGCTCACGGGACGAAACTCCACCGCCACGAGGTGGAACCTTGGCGGAACCAATCTAGGGCTCCGGCGGAGCTGTTCTACCGGGGAAACTTCTCTCCGAGAGGGGGAAATCATCACCATTGTCATCACCAACGATCCTCTCATCGGGAGGGGGTCAATCTCCATCAACATCTTCACCAGCACCAGCACCATCTCATCTCAAACCCTAGTTAATCTCTTGTATCCAATCTTTGTATCCATATCTCAGATTGGTACCTGTGGGTTGCTAGTAGTGTTGATTAATGCTTGTAGTTGATGCTAGTTGGTTTACTTGGTGGAAGATCATATGTTCAGATCCATTATACATATTAATACCCCTCTGATTATGAACATGAATATGCTTTGTGAGTAGTTACGTTTGTTCCTAAGGACATGGGAGAAGTCTTGCTATAAGTAGTCATGTGAATTTGGTATTCGTTCGATATTTTGATGAGATGTATGTTGTCATCCCTCTAGTGGTGTCATGTGAATGTTGACTACATGACACTTCACCATTGTTTGGGCCTAGAGGGAGGCATTGGGAAGTAATAAGTAGATGATGGGTTGCTAGAGTGACAGAAGCTTAAACCCTAGTTTATGCGTTGCTTCGTAAGGGGCTGATTTGATCCATATGTTTCATGCTATGGTTAGGTTTACCTTAATACTTCTATTGTAGTTGCGGATGCTTGCAATAGGGGTTAATCATAAGTGGGATGCTTGTCCAAGTAAGGGCAGTACCCAAGCACTGGTCCACCCACATATCAAATTATCAAAGTACCGAATGCGAATCATATGAGCGTGATGAAAACTAGCATGACGATAATTCCCATGTGTCCTCGGGAGCGCTTTCCTTTATATAAGAGTTTGTCCAGGCTTGTACTTTACTACAAAAAGGATTGGGCCATCTTGCTGCACCTTATTTACTTTTACTATTTGTTACTCGTTACAAATTACCTTATTACAAAACTATGTGTTACCGATAATTCTAGTGCTTGCAGAGAATACCTTACTGAAAACTGCTTATCATTTACTTCTGCTCCTCGTTGGGTTCGACACTCTTACTTATCGAAAAGGCTACGATAGGTCCCCTACACTTGTGGGTCATCAGGTAACGGTTGCGCAAGTCCACGGAGGGCTCCACCCACGAAGGGTTCACGACGAAGCAACCTTGTCTATCCCACCATGGCCATCGCCCATGAAGGACTTGCCTCACTTGGGTAGATCTTCATGAAGTAGGCGATCTCCTTGCCCTTACAAACTCCTTGGTTCAACTCCAAAATCTTGATGGAGGCTCCCAAGTGACACCTAACAAATCTAGGAGACACCACTCTCCAAAAGGTAATAGATGGTGTTTTGATGATGAACTCCTTGATCTTGTGCTTCAAATGACAGTCTCCCCAACACTCGACTCTCTCTCATAGATTTGGATATGGTGGAACGATGATTTGAGTGCAAAGCAACTTGGGGAAGGCTAGAGATCAAGGTTCTAGTGGTTGGATTGGAATGTCTTGGTCTCAACACATGAGTAGGTGGTTCTTTCTCAGAAAATGAGTAGTGGAAGTGTAGGAACGTTCTGATAGCTCTCTCCATGAATGGAGGATGGGTGGAGGGGTATATATAGCCTCCACACAAAATCTGGCCGTTACAGAAAATTCACCAAACTCGGTGGGACCAAAACGAGAAACTCGGTCAGACCGATATGGTTTAAAATGTGAATGTTAGAGTTTCCGATGGGACCGATATGATCAACTCGGTGGGACCGATGTGCTAGGGTTAGGGTAAAACCTCAGCTTAGTTTGACCAATTACACAAACTCGGTGTAACCGATTTTGTTAATAAGCAAAACAGAGAGTTGGTCAAGCAAAATCGGTGGGACCGATTGCATATCTCGATGAGACTGAGATAATTGCAATAGGCAACATAGAGTTTGCAAGCCCATCTCGGTGAGACCGAACTGATTAGGGTTTCTGGCAGTGGCTATGTCAAACGAACTCGGTGGCGTCTGATAGATCAAATCGGTGGGGCCGAGTTTGACTTTAGGTTTGGGACATATGTGGAAATGAGAAAGTGGTTGAGGGCTTTGGAGTATATCACTAAGCACTTTGAGCAAGCAAGCCATTAAGCAACACCTCACCCCCTTTTAATAGTATCGGCTTTTCCTATGGACTCAATGTGATCTTGGACCACTAAAATGAAAATGTAGTCTTATGATTTTGCCAATGTTTGTCCTTAGCATCTTGAAGGGGTTCCACATCCTCTTGTCCATGCCATGCCTTTGTTGAACTCTCTGAAATATACTAGATAAAAGTATTAGTCCAACAAGAGATATGTTGACATTAATTACCAAAATAACCCAGGGAGCACTTGTGCTTTCAAAAAACCAACGCAAGCTCAAGAGGTAGCAGAAATAATTTTTGGCGCCCTTGCCGCGGAGATCTATGCCAAGCCAAGACATACCAAGTACCCATCATGAACTCTCATCCCTCGCATTACATTATTTGCCATTCGCCTCTCGTTTTCTTCTCCCCCACTTCTAAAACGATTTTCGAAAAGATTTGCCTTTTCTTCGGCCTTGTTCCATTCGATCTTGTGTTACCATGTGCCTTCTTTTTGCTTGCATCTTTGCTTGGTAAGAGTTTATGGATCCCCACCCACTTTCTAATATTTTTAAAGGATCCAATTATGATGAACCAATTGCTAGTGAGTTGAGTGCACTAGATTATCTTTATGGAGTTTTGCTTGATATCCGTGAATCTGGAAATTCTGATGAAGTGCTTTATAAAGTGATTCACTATAGATCTGTGAATAAAAAGCATGATTGCAATGATGTTATTATAAATTCTATTAATTTCAATTGTGCTAATAATATGCAAAACCCTAAGGTTGGGGATACTGGTTTTGCTATATCCACTACTTGTTGCAATGATCATGATTGGGGTGATTCTTTTTATAATCTTGAAAATTTATTTAAGCCCATGATTCATATGAGATTGATAATAATGTTTGAAATAATACTGAAAGTGGGTTTGGAAGAGTGTAAACTTTAGATCCCACATATTTGGATAATGTTCGATCTTATGAAGTTTTTGATAAAAGTGGGTTTGGAGAGGTCATGACTATAGTTAATGATATTCCCACTATTTTGGAAGAGAACTTTGCATGCATGTGGATCATGTAGAGAAAGTTTTATGTGATAGCTATATTATTGAATTTGAATATGATCCCACATGTAATTATTATGAGAGAGGAAAATATGGTTGTAGATATTTTCATGTTACTAAATTACCTCTCATTATGTTGAGATTGCTATTGTTTCTTTCTTCTTCCTTGCATATAGTAGTTTTTGCTTGTCTTGATAATTTGTTTGCCTATAAACTACCTATGCATAGGAAACATGTTAGACTTAAACTTGTTTGTTACATGTTTTACGATTCTCTCTTTGTGTTTCAATCATTATATTTCATGTGAGCATCATTAAAATTACCAATGCCTAGCCAAGGGCGTTAAACAATAGCGCTTGTTGGGAGGCAACCCATTTTTTTTTGCTTTTTAGGTCCTGTTTTGCAATAAATAATTCATCTAGCCTCTAGTTAGATGTGGTTTTATGTTGTAATTAGTGTTTGTGCCAAGTAAGACCTTTGGGATAGCTTACGATGATAGTTGATTTGATCCTGCTGAAAAAACAGAAACTTTTGCGCCAAGAGATTAGTCTTCATTTTTTAGTAGAAGCGAGATAAAATGCTGATTCTTTTTGCATATGATTAATAAGAAAAATTTATAGGACTTCCAAATATCTCAGGATTTTTGGAGTTACAGAAGTATTTGAAATATCCAGATTGCTATAGACTGTTCTATTTTTTTTACAGATTCTGTTTTTCGCGTGTTGTTTGCTTATTTTGATGAATCTATGGCTAGTATCGGGGGGTATGAACCATGGAAAAGTTGGAATATAGTAGATATTACATCAATATAAATAAAGAATGAGTTCACAACAGTACCAAAAGTGGTGATTTATTTTCTTATACTAACGGAGCTTACGAGATTTTCTGTTAAAGTTTTGTGTTGTGAAGTTTTCAAGTTTTGGGTAAGGATTTGATGGACTATGGAATAAGTGCTGGAAATATGCCCTAGAGGCAATAATAAAATGATTATTATATTTCCTTGTTCATGATAGTTGTCTATTATTCATGCTATAATTGTATTATCCAGAAATCATAATACATGTGTGAATACATAGACCACAATGTGTCCCTAGTGAGCCTCTAGTTGACTAGCTCGTTGATCAACAGATAGTCATGGTTTCCTAGCTATGGACATGGGGATGCCACTGATAACGGGATCACATCATTAGGAGAATGATGTGATGGACAAGACCCAAGCCTAAACATAGCACAAGATCGTATAGTTTGTTTGCTAGAGTTTTTCCAATGTCAAGTATCTTTTCCTTAGACCATGAGATCGTGTAACTCCCGGATACCGTAGGAGTGCTTTGGGTGTACCAAACATCACAACGTAACTGGGTGACTATAAAGGTATACTACGGGTATCTCCGAAAGTGTCTGTTGGGTTGACACGGATCAAGACTGGGATTTGTCACTCCGTACGACGGAGAGGTATCTCTGGGCCCACTCGGTAATGCATCATCATAATGAGCTCAAAGTGACCAAGTGTCTGGTCACGGGATCATGCATTACGGTACGAGTAAAGCGACTTGCCGGTAACGAGATTGAACGAGGTATTGGGATACCGACGATCGAATCTCGGGCAAGTAACGTACCGATTGACAAAGGGAATTGTATACGAGGTTGCTTGAATCCTCGACATCGTGGTTCATCCGATGAGATCATCGAGGAGCATGTGGGAGCCAACATGGGTATCCAGATCCCGCTGTTGGTTATTGACCGGAGAGCCATCTCGGTCATGTCTACATGTCTCCCGAACCCGTAGGGTCTACACACTAAAGGTTCGGTGATGCTAGGGTTGTAGAGATATGAATATGCAGTAACCCGAAAGTTGTTCGGAGTCCCGGATGAGATCCTGGACGTCAAGAGGAGTTCCGGAATGGTCCGGAGGTGAAGAATTATATATAGGAAGTGCAGTTTCGGCCATCGGGGGAGTTTTGGGGGTCACCGGTATTGTACCGGGACCACCGGAAGGGTCCCGGGGGTCCACCGGGTGGGGCCACCCATCCCGGAGGTCCCCATGGGCTAAGTTGGGAGGGGAACCAGCCCATAGTGGGCTGGTGCGCCCCCTTTGGCCCACCCCTGCGCCTAGGGTTGGAAACCCTAGGGTGGGGGGCGCCCCACTTGCCTTGGGGGGTACTCCAACCCCCCTGGCCGCCGCCCCCCTTGGGAGACCTGATCTCCAAGGGCCCGCGCCCCCCCAAGGGGGCCTATATAAAAGGGGGGGGGAGGGAGGGGCAGCCGCACCCTTGAGTCTTGGTGCCTCCCTCTCCCCTGCTACACCTCTCCCTCTCGTAGTAGAACGGCGAAGCCCTGCTGCGGTGACCTCCTGCATCCACCACCACGCCGTCGTGCTGCTGGATCTTCATCAACCTCTCCTTCCCCCTTGCTGGATCAAGAAGGAGGAGACGTCACGCTGACCGTATGTGTGTTGAACACGGAGGTGCCGTCCGTTCGGCGCTAGGATCTCCGGTGATTTGGATCACGTCGAGTACGACTTCCTCATCCCCGTTTTTTGAACGCTTCCGCGCGTGATCTACAAAGGTATGTAGATGCAATCCGATCACTCATTGCTAGATGAACTCATAGATGGATCTTGGTGAAACCGTAGGAATTTTTTTGTTTTCTGCAACGTTCCCCAACAATAAGGAGTGGCAAGAGCCTAAGCTTGGCGATGCCCAAGGAACCCCAAGGTAATATTCAAGGAAAACCAAGAGCCTAAGGTTGGGGATGCACCAGGAAGGCATCCCCTCTTTCGTCTTCGTCTATCGGTAACTTTACTTGAGGCTATATTTTTATTCAACACATGATATGTGTTTTTCTTGGAGCATCTTGTATGATTTGAGTCTTTGCTTTCTAGTTTGCCACAATCATCCTTGCTGTACACACCTTTTGGGAGAGACATGCATGAATCGTGATTTATTAGAATACTCTATGTGCTTCACTTATATCTTTTGAGCTAGGCAATTTTGCTCTAGTGCTTCGCTTATATCCTTTTAGAGCACGGTGGTGGTTTTATTTTATAGAAATTGATGAATTCTCGTACCTCACTTATAATATTTTGAGAGTCTTTAAAACATCATGGTAATTTGCTTTGGTTATAAATTAGTCCTAATATGATAGGCATCCAAGAGGGATATAATAAAAACTTTCATATAAAGTGCATTGAGTACTATGAGATGTTTGGTTCCTTATGATTGTTTTGATATATGGAGATGGTGATATTAGAGTCATGCTAGTAAGTAGTTGTGAATTTGAGAAATACTTGTGTTAAGGTTTGTGAGTCCCGTAGCATGCACGTATGGTGAACCGTTATGTAACGATGTTGGAGCATGAGATATTTTTTGATTCTCTTCCTTATGAGTGGCGGTCGGGGACGAGCGATGGTCTTTTCCTACCAATCTATCCCACTAGGATCATGCAGGTAGTACTTTGTTTCGATGACTAATAGATTTTTGCAATAAGTATGTGAGTTCTTTATGACTAACGTTGAGTCCATGGATTGTACGCACTCTCACCTTTCTGCCATTGCTAGCCTCTCTTGTACCGCAACTTTCGCCGGTACCATAAAGCCACCATATACTTTCCTCAAAACAACCACCATACCTACCTATTATGGCATTTCCATAGCCATTCCGAGATATATTGCCACGCAACTTTCCACCGTTCCATTTATTATGACAAGCATCATCATTGTCATATTGCTATGCACGATCATTTAGTTGACATCGTATTTGTGGCAAAGCCACCGTTCATCATATTTTTTATACATGTCGCTCTTGATTCATTGCACATCCCGGTACACCGCCGGAGGCATTCATATAGAGTCATATTTTCTTCTAGTATCGAGTTGTAAGCAAATAGAAGTGTGATGATCTTCATTATTAGAGCATTGTCCCATGTGGGGGAAAAAGAGAAAGGCCAAATAAAAAAAGAAGGCCCAAAAAAAGAAAAAGATGAGAGAAAAATAGAGAAGGGACAATGTTACTATCCTTTTTGCCACACTTGTGTTTCAAAGTAGCACCATGATCTTCATGATAGAGAGTCTCCTATATTGTCATTTTCATATACTAGTGGGAATTTTTCATTATAGAACTTGGCTTGTATATTCCAATGATGGGCTTCCTCAAAATGCCCTAGGTCTTCATGAGCAAGCAAGTTGGATGCACACCCATTTAGTTTTCTTTTTGAGCTTTCATAAACTTACAGCTCTAGTGCATCCGTTGCATGGCAATCCCTACTCACTCACATTGATATCTATCGATGGGCATCTCCATAGTCCGTTGATATGCCTAGTTGATGTGAGACTATCTCCTTATTTTATCTTCTCCACAACCACCGTCTATTCCACCTATAGTGCTATGTCCATGGATCATGCTCATGTATTGCGTGAAATTTGAAAAGGTTTGATAACACCAAAAGTATGAAACAATTGCTTGGCTTGTCATCGGGGTTATGCATGATTTGAATATTTTGTGTGATGAAGATGGAGCATAGCCAGACTATATGATTTTGTAGGGATAAGCTTTCTTTGGCCATGTTATTTTGAGAAGACATAATTATTTTGTTAGTATGCTTGAAGTCTTATTGTTTTTATGTCAATATCAAACTTTTGTTTTGAATCATTCGGAGCTGAACATTCATGCCACAATAAAGAGAATTACAAGGATAAATATGTTAGGTAGAATTCCACATCAAAAATTCTGTTTTTTATCATTTACCTACTCGAGGACGAGCATGAATTAAGCTTGGGGATGCCTGATACGTCTCCAACGTATATATAATTTTTAATTGTTCCATGCTATTATATTATCTGTTTTGGATGTTTTATATGCTATTTTATATGATTTTTGGGACTAACCTATTAACCTAGAGCCTAGTGCTAGTTTCTGTTTTTTCCCTTGTTTTAGAGTTTCGCAGAAAAGGAATACCAGACGGAGTCCAAACGAAACGAAACTTTCGCGATGATTTTTCTTGGACCAGAAGACACTCAGGAGACTTGGAGTGCAAGTCAGAAGAGCCACGGGGTGGCCACAAGGGTGGGGGCGTGCCTAGGGGGTAGGGCGCGTCCCCGACCTTGTGGGTCCGTCGATGACCCCATGACCTAGATCTTCCTCCTATATATTCTCAAATATCCCAAAAACTTCCATGGGAGCCACGAAACCACTTTTCCACCACCGCAACCTTCTATACCCATGAGATCCCATCTAGGGGCCTTTTCCGGCATCCTGCCGGAGATGGATTCAATAACGGAGGGATTCTACATCAACACCATTGCCTCTTCGATGAAGCGTGAGTAGTTTACCATAGACCTACGGGTCCATAGCTAGTCACTATATGGCTTCGTCTCTCTATTTGATTCGCAATACCATGTTCTCCTCGATGTTCTTGGAGATCTATTCGATGTAATACTCTTTTGCGGTGTGTTCGCCGTGATCCGATGAATTGTGGATTTATGATCAGCTTATCTGTGAATATTATTTGAATCTCCTCTGAATTCTTATATGCATGATTTGATATCTTTGCAAGTCTCTTCAAACTATCGATTTGGTTTGTCCAACTAGATTGGTTTTTCTTGCAATGGGAGAAGTGCTTAGCTTTGGTTTCAATCTTGTGGTGCTCGATCCTAGTGACAGAAGGGGAACCGACACGTATTGTATTGTTGCCATCGAGGATAACAATATGGGGCTTTCATCATATTGCTTGATTTAATCCTGCTACATCATGTCATCTTACTTAATGTGTTACTCTGTTCTTATGAACTTAATACTCTAGATGTGAGCAGGAGTCGGTCGATGTGTGGAGTAATAGTATTAGATTCAGAATCGTTTCGGTCTACTTGACACAGACGTGATCCCTATATTCATGATCATTGCCTTAGATATCGTCATAACTTTGTGCTTTTCTATCAATTGCTCGGCAGTAATTTGATCACCCACCGTATTACTTTCTATCTTGAGAGAAGCCTCTAGTGAAAACTATGGCCCCCGGGTCTATTTTCCATCATATAAGTTTCCGATCTATAATTCTAGTTTCCTATTTACTTTTTTACAATCTTTTACTTTTCGTTCCAAAAACCAAAAATACCAAAAATATTACTTTACCGTTTATCCATCTATATCAGATCTCACTTTGCAAATAACCGTGAAGGGATTGACAACCCCTTTGTCGCGTTGGGTGCAAGTTGGTGTTTGTTTGTGTAGGTATTTGGTAGTTTGTTGCGTTGTCTCGTACTGGATTGATACCTTGGTTCTCAAAAACTGAGGGAAATACTTACTCTACTTTGCTACATCACCCTTTCCTATTCAAGGAAAAAACCAACACAAGCTCAAGAGGTAGCATATGTCAACAAGATTCTAGCAGGCAATGCCCGAATTCTTGAGCAGCTTTACATCGTTCGTGATGTCCACCGTAACAAACATGTAGTGGGAGCTATTGACAAACCTGGCGAAACACTCACAAGGCCTTGGGGCCAGGCAGTAGCGGTAGATGCTACTTCTTGAGCTTGCGTTGTTTTTTTCCCTTGAAGACGAAAGGGTGATGCAGCAAAGTAGAGATAAGTAAGATGACATGATGTAGAGGAATCAATTCAAGCAATATGATGAAAACCCCATCTTTTTATCCTCGATGGCAATGATACAATATGTGCCTTGCTGCCCCTACTGTTACTGGGAAAAGACATCGCAAGATTGAACCCAAAGCTAAGCACTTCTCCCATTGCAAGAAAAACCAATCTAGTTGGCCAAACCAGACCGATAGTTTGAAGAGAATTACAAAGATATCAAATCACGCATAAAAGAATTTAGAGAAGATTCAAATAATATTCATAGATAAGCTTTTCATAAATCCACAATTCATCAGATCTCGATAAATACACCGCTAAAAAGTATTACATCTAACAGATCTCCAAGAACATCGAGGAGTACAAGGTATTTAGAATCAAAGAGAGAGAAGAAGCCATCTAGCTACTAGGTATGGACCCATAGGTCTGTGGTAAACTACTCACGCTTCATCGGAAGGACACAATAGAGTTGATGTAGAAGCCCTTCGTGATCGAATCCCCCTCCGACAGGGTGCCAGAAAAGGTCCCTAGATGGGATCTCATGGGTACAGAAGGTTGCGGTGGTGGAAAAGTGTTTTCGTTGATGCCTCTGGTGGTTTGGGGATATTTGGGAATATATAGGTGAAAGAATTAGGTCAGGAGGGTCACGGGGGTCCCACAACGGTGGGGGCACGCCGTACCCCCCTGAGTGCGCCCTCTGTCCTTGTGGCAGCCTCGTGTCTCCTCTGACTTCATCTCCAAGTCTCCTGGTTTGCTTCAGGTCCAAGAAATATCATCACAAAGGTTTCATTCCATTTGGACTCTGTTTGGTATTCCTTTTCTGCGAAACTCAAAAATTAAGGAAAAAGCAAGAACTGGCACTAGGCTCTAGGTTAATAGGTTAGTCCCCAAAATAACATAAAATAGCATATTAATGCATATAACATCCAAAACAGATAATAAAATAGCATGGAACAAAAAAAATTATAGATACATTGGAGACATATCAAGCATCCCCAAGCTTAATCCCCGCTCGTCCTTGAGTAGATAAATGATAAAAACAGAATTTTTGATGTGGAATGTTACCTAACATATTTATTAGTGTAATTTTATTTATTGTGGCATGAATGTTCAGATCCATAATATTCAAAACAAAATTTTAATATTGGCATAAAAACAATAATACTTCAAGCATACTAACAAGGCAATTATGTCTTCTCAAAATAGCATGGCCAAAGAAAGCTTATCCCTACAAAATCATATAGTCTGGCTATGCTCCATCTTCATCACACAAAATATTTAAATCATGCACAACCCTGATGACAAGCCAAGCAATTGTTTCATACTTTTTATGTTCTCAAACTTTTTCAACTTTCACGCAATACATGAGCGTGAGCCATGGACATAGCACTATAGGTGGAATGGAATATGTGGTTGTGGAGGAGACAAAAAGAGGGAGATAGTCTCACATCAACTAGGCGTATCAAGGGGATATGGAGATGCCTATCAATAGATATCAATGTGAGTGAGTAGGGATTGCCATGCAATGGATGCACTAGAGCTATAAGTTTATGAAAGCTCAAAAAGTAACTAAGTGGGTGTGCATCCAACTCGCTTGATCACGAAGACCTAGGGCAATTTGAGGAAGACCATCACTAGAATATACAAGCCAAGTTCTATAATGAAAAATTCCCACTAGTATATGAAAGTGACAACATAGGAGAATCTCTATCATGAAGATCATGGTGCTACTTTGAAGCACAAGCGTGGAAAAAGGATAGTAACATTGTCCCTTCTCTCTTTTCTCTCATTTTTTTATTGGGCCTTCTCTCATTATTTTGGCCTCTTTTTTTCATCTGGAGTCTCATCCCGACTTGTTGGGGAATCATAGTCTCCATCATCCTTTCCTCACATGAGACAATGCTCTAATAATGAAGATCATCACACTTTTATTTACTTACAACTCGATACTTAGAACAAATTATGACTCTATACACTACAAAAAAAAGACACATCCGTGACATTTTGGGCCGAACGATTTTTTTTTCTGTCATACATATGACACTTCTATGACGATAATTGTGACAAAACCTGGTATCATCATAGATGTGGTGGGATCCTACTTCTATGACAAAAAATCATGACAGAAAATGGGCTTTTCGTCCTGGGTGGGCCGGAGACGCAGCTGCATGACATTCTTTGGGCCGTCCATGACGGAAAAACCGTGGTAGAAGCGAGGGGGAGGAAAATTTCGGGGAGTTCCCGGTTATGGTGGGAGGTCGGGGGCCGAGCGATGCGCGTTTCTCTCGTACACGTACGCGCGTGTGTGCGAGGCGTTGGCTCTAACTGAACCCGAGCGAGGCGTTGGGCTCTAACTGAACCCGAGCGATTGCACTGCAGGCTACGCATTACTGAACCCGAGCGATCAATTGATGGCTGCTAACTGAACTCGATCGAGCGATTCCTTCGCTACTGCTGCTAACTGAAGCCGATCGATGCTGCCTCTGGGATGAACGGTGAGCGTTGCGGGGGGTTTGGATGAACAGTGAGCGGTGGCGTTGCCTCTGGATGAAAAGGACCCCGTGGTGCGGCGGAGGGCTAGATGAACAGTAGATAGTGGAGTGTTGCCCGTGGAGGGGTGGTTGAACAGGACCCCGTGGTTTGGAGGGCTGGATGAACAATAGACGGTGGAGGGGTGGTTGAACAGTAGCCGGTGGAGTAGCGCACGATGGAGACTAGAGGAGGTCAACGGTAGCCCATGGAGGCTGGAGGAGGTCGACGGTGGAGATGAACTGTATCCCGTGGAGTCCCATTTTGCGGTACGCCACACCCCTCCCGATGAACAAGACCCCTGTTTCGACCGTAGGAGGTCCGTTTCGTCCGTTTTGCGGTACGCCACACCCCTCCCGATGAACAGGACCCCCTTTCGACCGTAGGAGGTCCGTTTCCTCCGTTTTGTGGTACGCCAGACCGCTCCCGATCAACAGGACCCCGTTCCGAATGTAGGAGGTCCATTTCCTCCGTTGTGCAGTACGCCAGGACTCGTTTCCATTACCTGTTCCATCCAAGCCCTCCCGATGAACACGACCACGCATTCCGTTCCGACCCAGCAGGTTGGCTCCCATGTGTTCTGTTGCCTCCTGATGAACACGACGCACTCCGTTACCTCCCCATGAACACGACACATTCCGTTGTCTCCCCATGAACACGACGACGATGATGTTTCTCCGTTCTGACCCAGCCATGTAGATGAGCCCTGGCCGTACGTATGCGCGAGTAGGCGTTCGAGACCCCGCCCGTATGTACACATACGTGGCCGTATTTTCTTTCTTGCACCCTTGCCGCTGTACGTACGTGTACATGCTACGTGCGTGCCTCTACTACGACACGTACGCGCCTCTACTACGACACGTGCGCGCCTCTACATCCACCAGTATATATGTACATACACGTTCACAACCAGAATGACAACGCTACGTACGCTCCGACTAGGTGGGTCCCGACTGTCAAGCACTTCCTTGCGTGTGAAAATGTAGTTGGTGGGTCCCAGCAGTCAGGGGGGCGAATCATTTTGTTTTTTTGCCCGGACACACTTCCTTACGTGCAAAGGTGTAGCTGGTGGGTCCCAGCAGTCAGGGGGAAACATTTTTTTCGCGAAATATGGTGGCCCGTCCGGTGGGTCCCCGCTGTTAGGTGGAGGAATAATTATTTTGCACGTAATAAGGAGGCACTTCCTTGCTGCGGCCGTGGACCCAGCTGTCAGCCTCTCCACGTACAGTCCATGTTTGATGGAAGCCGTTCCTTGACCACGTTGACCACGCCGCGCCGAGAGCACCAGGGCGGTGGACGACGGCGAGGCATAGGAAGGGGACGACGCGGAGCCGGGGAAGACGCGGCAGTGGATGCCCACGCGTAGAGGAGTACGAGGGTTCACTAGTTCGCTGCGGTGTGAGGCTGCCATCGCCGCAGAATAACAGGGGGTGTGGGTGAGTAGAGGGATGGCCTGGCCAGCGGTGGGAGTAGTAGGGGGCGGTGAGGCCTCCACCACATCGCAGCCGGCCACGGGAGGCAGGAGCACGAGGTACGACCGGCGCAGGTTTGGGCGGCTGGAGCAAGAAGACCAGAGGTTGAAGAAGCACTACAGCCATTGGATGGACATCGTACGGTCACTGGAGCTAGAATCATGCATATTGACTAAGTTGACAAAGCCCTCCATCCCCGTCAACTTAGTAGGCCCACAAGTCAGGCTGCCACTATACTGGGTCCCAGCTAACAGGGGGAGTATTCATTTTTTGTGCGTAATAAGGAGGCACTTCCTTGCGTGCGAAGATATAGCTGGTGGGTCCGAGCTGTCAGCGGCGGTAACGTTTTTTCGCGAAATACAGAGGCCCTTTCGATGGGTCCCTGATGTCAGGTGGAGGAATCATTATTTTGCGCGTAATAAGGAGGCATTTTCTTGCGTGCGGCCATGGACCCAGCTGTCGGCCTCTCCACGTACAGTCCACTTCAGATGCATGTCGGTCATTGACCACGTTGACCAGGCCGCGCCGAGAGCACCAGGGCGATGGACGACGGCGAGGCCTAGGAAGGGAATGACACGGAGGCAGGGAAGACTCGACAGTTGTTTCCCACGCGGAGGGGAGTACGACTGTACAAGGGTTTACTGGTTCGTCTGCCGTCGCCGGAGAATAATAGCAGGTGTGGGTGAGTAGAGGGATGGCTAGGCCAGCGATGGGAGTACGGTGGGGTGGTGAGGCCTGCGCGGCGGCACAGCCGGCCGCGGGGAGGAGGGAGCAGGCAGTACCGCTGGCGCTTGTTTGAGCGGCTGGAGCAGGAAGAGCAGAGATTGAAGAAGCACGACGGTCGTTCGATGGACATCCAACAGTCACTGCTTGTGTGTCAACCTTTTTTTAGGAAAGCCTCAAATCTGTGGAAAACAACATACAGCCCATCTGCCATTTTTTTCTAATAATTTACAGCCCATTTGCTAATTCTTAAGGTTTTTTTGGAGCCCATATTCTTTTTGTTAGCATTACAGCCCATATTGTGGCCACGGTTAAAAAATTATACGAAATTTTGCATATTTCGGTGCGGTCCGAACTGTTTTTAATCCTAAAATTTCGACTCACATTCAAACTGATTTTAAAAATAAATGTATATCAATATAAAATCCAACAAATTCTCCATGCATAAAAATTAATGTAATTTAAAATCTCGAAATGAAAAAAAATATATTTGGAACTAATTGCCGGTTTGATGTGTTTTAAAAATGTAAAACCCATTTCTCATTACTGATGGGCCATTTTTTCGGCCAGCCGAATGAAAGCTCTCCTCGTCTTGAAAGATTTGCAGCCCAACAGGCTTGACAAAGCAACTTACATGGCAAATCACAAAAAAACTGGGCTGTGGCCGTGGACCCAGTTGTCAGCCTCTCCACGTACAGTACTCTTCCGATGGAAGTCGTTCCTTGACCATGTTGACCACGCCGCGCGGAGAGCACCACGGCGGTGGACGATGGCGAGGCCTAGGAAGGGGACGACGCGGAGCCAGGGAAGACGCGGCAGTGGAAGCCCGCACGGAGAGGTGTACGAGGGTTCACTGGTTCGGCTGCGGTGTGAGGCTGCCGTCGCCGCAGGGCCTGGCCAGCGGTGGGAATAGTAGGGGGCGGTGAGCCCTCCGCGGTAGCATAGCCGGCCACGGGAGGCAGGAGCATGCGGAACGACCGGCGCTGCTTTGGGCGGCTGGAGCAAGAAGACCAGAGGTTGAGGAAGCACTACGGTCGTTGGATGGACATCGTACGGTCACTAGAGCTAGAATCGTTCATATTGACTAAGTTGACAAAGCCCTCCGTCCCCGTCAACTTAGTAGGCCCACAAGTCAGCCTCCCACAATGGTGGGTCCCAGCTAGCAGGGGATATTCATTTTTTTGTGTGTAATAAGGAGGCACTTACTTGCGTGTGATGATATAACTGGTGGGTCCGACATGTCAGCGGGGGGAACATTTTTTCACGAAATACAGAGGCCCTTCTGGTGGGTCCCAGCTGCCAGGTGGAAGAATCATTATTTTGCGCGTACAGTCCACGGCTGATGGATGTCATTCGTTGACCACGTTGACCAGGCCGCGCCGAGAGCACCATGGCGGTGGACGACGGCGAGGCCTAGGAAGGGAACGACACGGAGCCGGGGAAGACTCGGCAATGGTTGCCCACGCGGTGGGGAGTACGAGGGTTTACTGGTCCGGCTGCCATCGCCAGAAAATAACAGGAGGTGTGGGTGAGTAGAGGAATGGCCTGACCAGCAATGAAGTAGGCTTGGGCGGTGCGGCCTGTGCGACAGCACAGCCGGCCATGGGAGGCGGGAGAAAGCAGTCCCACCGGAGCTGGTTTGGGCGGCTGGAGCAAGAAGATCAGATATTGAAGAAGCAGCACGGCCGTTGGATTAACATCCAATGGTCACTGCTGCTAGAATCGTTTGTGGACTAAGTTGACAAAGCCAAAGTACACGTCAACCTAGTTGACCCACAAGTCAGCCTCCAAATCTGTCTCAAACAGCATACAGCCCGAAATTTCGAGCCAGATTCAAATTAATTTTAAATCTAAATATACCTTAATTTAAATTCAATGAAATTTTACCCGCACAAAAACAATGAATTTTAAAATATCAAAATCCGAAAGAAAACAGTATTTTGGAACTAATTGCCTATTTGCTGTATTTTTTCATTTTACAGCCCATTTATTATTACTTATAGCCCATTTCTTATTACTTATAGCCCATTTTCTGGGGAAAATGCATCCCTCCTCGTCTTGAAAGATTTCCGGCCCAGCAGGGCGTAGAAAAGCAAGTGGGCCTACATTGGTTATTCTGCAAAAAAACATAATACCTGGCTAGCCGTTTTCAAAAAGAAAAAAACAAACTGGGCTGGTCATGTGCTAAACTTATGAAATAAAAGCCTGGGCTAGACGGGCCACGGGTCCCGCACAACCCAGTTGATACCCTTCTCCGTCCCGAAGAAACAAAATTACTGCGCGCGCTGCTGGGTCCCTACTATCATCCTCACCATGTACAGTCATCTCCTTATTCCTTCGGTTGTTGACCATGTTGACAACACCGGAGGGCGGCGTGGCGGCGAGCGAACCAAGGCGGAGGACGATGGTGAGGCCTCAGACGGGAACGAACAGGAGCCGGGGAAGATCACAGCCAGCCGTGGGAGGCGGGAGCAGGCGGTCCCATCGGCGCTGGTTTGGCTTTGGCCGCTCGAGGAAGAAGAGACTGAAGAAACGCGACAGACGTTGAATGTCAATCCAACGGTCAAGGTTGGCACAATCATTTGTTGACTAAGCGGACACCAAGTAGCATACGTTTTTATATATAGAAAGAAAATCAAAGACTTGGGAAGGCGTACAGAACAAGCTAGTGTACCAGTAAAGAGACATTGCCGAGTTTTAGAAAAAATAAAGATGTGCTCCTGTAGCTGGTTTGAATCCAAACCTACACTATGACTACATATGGTGCTATGCTACTCTGCAAGTAATGAAATTGACATATCCAACGTTCGCTTCTCCTCTTCTCTACTTACTCTGCCTAGCATCAGAAGCTCTGGCCGCAGCAACCATGTCCACTGGCTGCTCGTCCACCTGCTCTTCAGCAGGCAACAACCAGATATGCGCCAAGTCGCCACCCGTACCATCGCCTGTGGGTCTCATCACACCCCCGCCGACACGCGCACCGCAGCCGATTGCTCATCACAATCCACTGTCGTTGGTGTGGTGCCACTGCTGCAAATCACGCAGAGTCATCCGTCGCGTCTCAACCACAATCCGCAACCCTGGCCGAGTCTTCTACAAATGCCAGAATCATGGGGTAATAATATGTTTAAGTGTTGTTCTGCTGCTTTCAGTTGCTGATTTTTTTAATAGTTTGGTTGATGATCTTCCAATTTGATTCGTGCAGAAAAGGGAAGATTCATGTGATTTGTATTTCTGGGAAGTTGCTGATGTGGGGGAATGCAACTACGCTGATTATTTGGTTAGCCGACGAATCCCAATACCAGCAGGTTGGGGTGTTGGACAAGTAACTGAAGGAACGACAGAAGAGGAAGATGCAGAGCAGAAGGTTAAAGATGCAGTTCCTCTGATCATGTCCAAGCAACAACTGCTGAACGGCCTTGACAGCAATGAGGAGATGAAAGAGCTTGTGAAGATAATGGGCAAAATTGATGTGCTCTGTAGGATGATTGTCTCTTTATTTGCAGTGTATGTAGCACTCGTGATGTATTCAGTGGCTACGACATGAACACTTTGCTGAAACTAGTAATGAGTGAAACCTGTATAGCAGGCTGGGAGTAGTGTTGTGAACATCTAATGATTTCTATTAACGAAAATCACGGGGTATCCCCTTTTTCTCATATAAATAAATAAATAGCAGAGACCCTGTCGGGTCAGCTTTGTTCTCATTCGAAGACGTCGAGCAAATTGCAGTCCAACAGCAAACTATGTCATCAAATTCAAGTTTCACAGCCAAATATGAGTACAACTAAACAACAATGTCATCATGTTTTAGTTGTCATACAATCACCAAACACAAATCAGCATACATAACAAGTGATGTTCTCACAGCAAAATACTAAACAACATGTTCATCACGTTTCAATTGTCATAGCAAACACAATTTCACATAGTAGATAAAAAACGTCTTCTGATAGGCAAATACGACAAAAGCAATGTAATCATCATCCGCAGCAGAAGCGTCAACATCTTCGCCATGTGTATCAGTCTGAATCGTAATTCCCCACGGTGTCATCTTCTTCTTCGTCCTCAATGTCCTCGAATGTTGGCTTCTTCTTGATCAACTCTTGTATGTCCACAGCACGACAAGCAATCTTTTTGCCAGCGTCGTCGACGTGATGGTTCTCAAAGATATTAGGAACATCTGTGCTATCTTGTACATCAGGAGCAGTGTAAGCATCATCTTGTTGTGCAACTTCATTAAACGAATTCATCTGCTCAAACCTTTGCAATACTCTCCAGTCATCGCTACGTGCAGATGTGTCTTCCAAGAAAAATATCTGTGTTGCTTGATTTGCCAAAATAAAAGGCTCATTGGTCTGGTACGCCGCCTTGACATTGATGGATTTGAAATAATCATCAGCTCTGGGTTTTGTGATCCTGGAAAACAGGTTATACCAACGATAGCACAACAGAACCACACACCGATGATCCTCGAAACTGGAGATATACTACAACTAATCAATGTCTGTTATGTTAGCATACATTTTAGTTGTCTCTTTTTCATACGTATCCGTGCTCATGATGGCACTGTTTTGTGTCTTCATGCCTTCGTCTCGTGCAAGGGTGTTGTAGCGCACATCTCCAACAACGCAAGATTCATAATGTCTTACTCGAGTATCAGGACCCATTGCTAGTGAGTAAAGGGCATCATCAACTGCCTGCCCATCCTCCCGCATCTTCTTAACCTATGGTTAGAAAATAGACAAGCTGATCATCTTATGTACTCAATATATTAAAAAAAACTAACAGTGCACTTCAAAAGCTTACATGGTTCTTGAACCATTTCGCAAATCCTGCCATAACCAGTTTGTTAATGTTTCTTGGATTTTGCGGCAGTAACTCCTCTTTGTAGATGCTGCACAACATAGTGATCGCGTCAAACATCTAAATATATAAGAATGTGCTGCAAGTTTAGTAGATTACGATGTATAAGCTGCAGTACTGCACTTACTTGATATAAGGTACTATCTCAGGACAGTTATTAAACACATACCAAACCATTTTGTCCAAATCTTTAGGTTTGCCCTCTTGTCGACTCTTCCCTATAACTCGAACAGAATAATCAAAAACATTGAGCCCGGGATTTTCTTCACCCACCTCTTTGCTAAGCTGATCAGCTGTTTCAATGTATTTTGAGCAGAATGTCAACGCTTTTGTAGCAATGTAGGCCTCTGCAATGGAACCCTCGGGTCTAGCTCTGTTCCTAACATAGCCCTTGAAAGTGCCTAGCCGCCTTTCATAGGGTACATCCAGCCATACTATACTGGACCTCTAAGTAGTGCCTCATCAGGTAGATGAACAACCAAATGCACCATCACATCAAAGAAGGATGGAGGATATGTCTTCTCAAGGTCACATAGGATAGTTGGTACCTTGTCTCTAAGACGCTCCAAAGCATCTATCCTGATATTCCTACTGCAGAGTTCCCTGAAGAATTGTCCCAACTCTGCAACTGCTCTGTATAAGTCAGGGCGGCCCAATCCTCTAAGGATAACAGGTAAAACCCTTTGAAGTAGGACGTGGTAGTCATGAGTTTTCAACTCTTGTACCTTGTTTCCACCTGCACTGACTCTCCTTTTAGGGTTGGAAGTAAATCCATGTGGGAATCTCACACGTGACAGGACCTCATAGAATTCTTTTCTTTTTACCTTGTCCAAGACGTACACATCTGGTGCCATATCCCTTGGTTAACCTTCATCTTGCACCTGCAAATCCTTTCTGATACCCAGGTGTGTCAAATCAATCTTAGATTTTAAGGTATCTTTCGTCTTGCCTTCAATATTAAGAAGTGTGCCGATAATGCTGTCACATATATTTTTCTCGATGTGCATCACATCAAGATTATGCCGCAGATCCAAATCTTTCCAATACTCCAAGTCCCACAAAGTGGACCTGCGGGTAAACAATAATCTCTCTTCTACCCTGCCACACTTCCTTTTCCCGCTACCATTACCAGGATGGTTTCCTGGTGTAATATGCCTGACCTTCTCTAATTCCACTTGCAACTCATCGGCGGTGAGCCTCTTTGGCGCATCACGGTTTTCATGCTTTGCATTGACCACATGTCTTTAATATTTTCTAGGATGTGGCTTGTCCTTGGCAAGGAAACGGCGGTGTCCAATGTAACAGATCTTGCTAAGTATTGCGTATGACAGTGGATTCCTGTCACGGCGAACACATGCATTGTAACCATGTGTCGTTCGCCCTGACATAGTGCCCAAAGCCGGATAATCATGGATGCACCAAATTATAACAACATGCAGAAAGAAATCAGCTGGTGGGCTACTATATAGGTCTTGAGTGAGAACACCCTTCCATAGCTGTTGAAGTTCCTCCACAAGAGGCTCCATGAACAAATCAAAATCCTTTCCAGGACTTTTTGGACCTGGGATGAGCAAGGCCATCATGTAGTTTGATTCTTTGGTGCAGACATTTGGAGGCATGTTGTAAGGGATTACAAGCACTAGCCACATGTTATATGTGGCGCTCTGGTGGCCAAATGGGTTAAATCCATCTGAAACTAAGCCAAGTCTAATGTTTCTCTGGCAGCAGCAAACTCTTTGTGTTTATCATTGAAGCTTTTCCACTCACTAACATGAGATGGATGGCTCATTACATTCTGATCTCTGTACTCCTGGTTCCTAGAATGCCACCATACATCCTCTCTTGTTTCAGCATCATGAAACAACCTCTGCAATCTTGGTGTAATTGGAAAATGTCTCAGAACATTATGAGGAGTCCTCTTCACAGCATCGCCATCTTTCCATCTTGATGATTTGCATTTCGGACATTCACTTAAGTTGGCATAATCCTTCCGGAATATAACACAATTATTCTTACAAACATGGATCATATCATATCCAATTCCAACTACATGAAGGAAATTCTTCATTTTACTATAGGTGTGTGGCAGCTCAGACGCATCTAGGAAAGATTTGCGGAAAGCAGCCAACATCGCATCAAATGATTTGTTGGTCATCCGCTCAAATGTCTTCAGCTGAAGAAAGGTGACCATAGCTGAGAATACAGACAGCTTATTTCCTGGGGTGACAGAAACGTTGCATTGTTCCAACATGCGGGCCCACCGTTTTTCTTCTGCAGGTGAAAGTTCACGGAATGCATGAGCATTTCGTAGCATTGTTTCAATGTTGGTCAAACTCACTGGCTCCGCCACCACCACCTGCTCCTCCTCTTCCACCTGAGCATCAGGCAGATCAAGATGGTGATCTGCTGCTTCCACGTAGTCAATAACATTGACGTTCACAGCTTCACCATGATGAACCAACCTAGTATATGTGACCGACATCCCATACAAGTGTAGATGATTTTGCACAGTTGACTGGGGTCTTGTAACTGAATTCATACAACTGCTACATGGGCAAAGCGCATTTGATTTCGGACCACCGTACTCAGCTCTGATAAAGTTCATGAAGTTTTCAACCCCCTCGACATATACAACGGAGAATCTTCGAGCAAAAGTTATCCAAGTCCTGTCCATCTGTTAGACATACAAATTAGTTCTTCTACTAGATATTACAGGAAAAATATATATGCTTTTTTATGAAGTCCAGAAAAAAAATACCTAGGTCGATGTCTAAAGCTATGGCAAGATATTTGGACGAGCAGATCTAAGTAACGAAATATATGTAAAGCTAATTCAGCAAACAGATTTGACTGCCAAATTATGGCAGGTTGTTTCAGCAGTCAATGAGGCCGAGCACATAGCCATCGAACTATCGAAGGCCATCGCAGCAACAAAGATCGAGTATAAAACGGTGTAGAGCTATTTCACCTAACAGATTGGCTACTAGACCATGGCAATCTATGTCACAATAAATATATGGCAGGATATTTTAGCAACTAATCGGCCTTAGCATGCCATCTCAGCTAAGCAGATTGAGTGCAGAACAAGGCAAGTAAGCTTCTTAAGCAGAGCATATTGGCAGTAAACTACTTCGGCAAACAGTGAGATTAACAACGTCTATCAGCTAACATTCAGCGCTACACCGACATGAACTGGGCCTTAGTCTAGAATGCGCGTACCGTGGGAGAAGCTGACCGCCGTGCGTCTCCACACGAACGTCGCCAGCGATGGCGGCGTTGACCGTCGTGCGCCTCCACAAGAACGTAGCCATAGGTGGCGGCACGGCTAGAGGACGGCAGTCTACGAGAGCGTACTGTGGGAGCGAGAGGATCGCCAAACCGTGGCGCCGACGTATCGGCGCGGCGGGGAGGGCGGCTTTGGCAGAGCGAATGGAGTGGAGGGGGACATGGGGGAGGGGGGTTTGGGGAATATTATTGGCTAGTTGGCCGAAGGGCGGTTGAATCGGATTTGGGGGGAATTTTTGGGTGTGGGGGAGTATTTTTGCGTGGTGGGCAGGGGGAGTTTGGCGCATGGTCGGTTTCTCCAAGTGCAGTCCCACGTGTCAGTGAAGAGGCAAGCTGAAGCGCGTTCCGTTTGCGTGAGGCGTGTGCAGGACCGAACATGTGTGGGGTGCAATGCGACCGCGACAGGAGTGATGTGAGTGTACCACTTTTTTTTCCTTTTAAACTAGGTGCTTCACCCCATCAAAAAAAATTGTTGCTTAGCGCGATCCATCGATACTACTACTAGTAATCCGGTAATCCCGACTAAAATGGCGCGGCCCGGTCTTTTCCCACGCGATATGCTGGGAGGTTGGCTTAGTTGGGTTTTTAGGACGAGTAATGCTACACCTACATAATCCCAGTTACTTCATTAATGTAATGTGAAACCTGTGAGCTGTTGATTGTATATTGGGGGGAGGGAGGGGCCCACCACCATGGAAATCAGGGGAGGAGAGAGAGAGGCAATTTACGTAAACCTTTCGTAGGTTCCCGTAGATGTAGAAAGATGTGAAATGCGTGAATGTGTAGTGGACGTAATATTGGAGTGCTTAAGATAATTTGTGTATGTATAGACCCTATGTGTTTATTTTACTTCGCATGTTAGATTTGTCTCGGTTCAATAAAAAGCAGAGTTGGTGATGATGGTGTGCCTGTCATCCTGCAATATAGGCCGTCCAATCTATATCTAACGGATAGGAAGGAAACTATGACAATTTACCCGCACTCCTCTCCATATTTGCAGATAAGGCTTTCCCTCGTTCATCCTTCTCTCCCACAAGATCTTGATCTTCCGTGCAACGCACGGGCATCTTGCTAGTACTCCTACAATATGTATATTATTGTGAAAGTTCATATACACCGGCCGAGATTAATGCAAACACGACATATTTTCATTACATTTCGAACTTTTATAGGACAGAGAAATAAAAGAAACCCGACCCTAAACCTATTATACGGCGGCGACCGACGTCCTCCATCTGCGATCTCTATGTACGGGGGCGGGGTTCAAGACCCGTGAAGTGAAGGTGCGGTCTCCGGCGAGGAAGAGTAGAACACGGGATACGGACCGGCCAGTTGGCACACCATACCCTGCCGCCTCCCATGCCCTACTCATCCTCGGAGGAGTCCCCGACCTCGGCAGTGCCGGACATTGGACGTCGGCAAGTAGGACGCGTGACTGACGATGCTCCCGTCATCGGCCGCCAGCGTGGCCACCGCTTGTGCGGTTGCGTCCGCGTCTGGCTACACCGCTATTGCATCGCGAGAGGCGACTTGAGCGAGGGCGGCGACCTCGAGCTTCATCCCCGAAGACAATCTCTCCCGTAGAGCGTTCGCACTTGCGGTCATGGCAGATGTGGTGCCAGGTAGGTGGACGATGCGCTATGGTGTGGAGGTTAGCTGGGCGTTGCCGCTTTAAGTAGCGCATTCCGGTGAGGCCAAGCATCCGGGTGCGTCATTAAGTCGCCGGAGTTGGTTCCTCGGGCACCGAGCCTCTTAACGACGACATACGAACGGACGACATGAATGCGGGCAGCTGCTGCCGGCTGGGAACGCTCCACGCGACGGCGCGAGGGACTAGGGTTTTGGTGTGCCAGGGTAGTCAGCTGTGGTCGTGGCAACGTTGGAGATGCCCTTTGCTCACATGCGATCCCCGCGTGTCATTGGAAAAGCAAGACGACCCGGCATGGTCTCAGGTCCAGAGGATGCAGTTGGCCGCGCTACACCACTCCACGGACGCGTCACGGCGCCCCGTGCATCCTCGACGAGCCAGGTGTTGGGGTGTGTTTGGATTGTGGCCAAAGTGCACCTTACAAAAAATTTGTTCATGACCCAAAGATTGGTCTTTGTTTGGATGGTTGCCATTTTTTGGCATGCCAATGAACTCTAGCCAACTCTAGTTCATTTTTCTTGCCAATGTCGGCCAAATCATGGGCAACCAACACCTCAACCAAAATTTTGGTCATGACCCAAAGATTGGTCTTTGTTTGGATGGTTGCCATTTCTTTGGCATGCCAATGAACTCTAGCCAACTCTAGTTCATTTTTCTTGCCAATGTCGGCCAAATCATGGGCAACCAATACCTCAACCAAAATTTTGGCTACCCAATGCTTTGATGGGGCAACCTTGGGCACAAACCAAACATACCGTTGGTTGTGCCACAACACTAACGCCACCCTCGGCACACTGAAACTGACCGTGTCTAGCTACGGTATGAGCATGTCACTCACCGCGGTCGCCGTGTCCAGAGGTGGTACTGGAGCTGCGCCTAGTTGTTGGCCCCAACGACCCACATGAACGGTTGTCGGTGGCGAGGAGATCGTGGGCTAGCTCCTCCATTGGACTAGTCTGCCCCACATGTCGGTTTCCCTGTTTTCCCGGCCATATTCGAGCGTCAGTGCTCCGCGTTGCGCATTAGACCTTTCACTATGTAGGCCAAGCGAGACAACTTCTTGTTTATTTGAGCCGTTCAAGTATAATCATGTGGTGTTTGCTTATTTCTCATTCCTCTCCAACCCTCTTCTCCATCGATCATGTCGCCCTCCAGTCGAGTCCATCCTCCCGCATGCCTCATTTGAACATTCCGCCGAGTATCATTCGCATGTACCCACCCTAGTCCTCTTTCAATAGATCTCCGGACCCCGAGATTAAATTGAGAGGGAATGAGTGGGGGCACGTGATACCTAAGGCCGATTCAAAATTTTGAACCGGTGATCATAGCATCCACAAATCATATATAAAGGGTATTCAATGTTCGTTTTGTTTTTGAACGTACAATATACTCCCTCCTATCCTTTCTAGTTTACATATAAGTTTTATGTGTAGTCAAAGTATCTCTACTTTGATCAAAAAGGTATCAACATTCAACAACGCCCAATCAATATTGTTAGATTCGTACGTACTCCTAGATTTGTACTCGAGATGGTTTCCAATTTGACTATTGACAAGATTAATAGTACGTGAGATGTATAATGTGAAAATTATATTATTGGAAACTCCTTTCAAATACGAATTTGACCGTATGCTTTGTGCAAGTTGCATGTCATATATTATTACTCTAACATTTGGTCAAAGTTAGCCTCGAAAATCGCATTAGACCCTGTATGCTTTGTGTAAGTTGCATGTCATATATTATTACTCTAACATTTGTGTAAGTTGCATGTCATATATTATTACTCTAACATTTGGTCAAAGTGGATCCTCTGACGTAAGTATCCCTGCCTTACCCTCCCTTTCGGTCACTTACTGGCGGACCCCATGCTTGCTAGGCCCCGCTTGTCAGTTACTCAATGGGTTTGGCCACGTCAGGGGTTCCTCATCCGTAGTATACTCCCTCTGTTTTTATTTACTCCGCATAAAACAGAGGGAGTGGTGGTATAATAAATGACGCGGGCGGGGGAGGGGGAGGGACATCAGTTTTCTCTCAACTGTGGTCCCACAAGCGAGCGAAAACGCAAGACGAAGCGCGTTCCATTCGGTGAGCGACGTGGAGGGTCCAGTGTGCCGGGCTGCAATGCGAACGCGACAAGAGCAATGTACAGTCAAAACCGATTGACCGGTCATCACCGGAACCACTACTCACACCAGAACCTTCGCTGCTCGGCCTATGCCAGCCACTGCCCTAAAACCACACCAAATCTCCAGCCCATTCCCCCACCTTCCTATCCCCTAGCCCGCATCAAGCGTCCCCTAGTTCACCAAAAAGCCATGGTGCACCGCAAGATCACTTACTACAAGAGGCTGACGCCGGAGCGCCGCGCAGAAATCGCGGCGGCGGTCGGCGCCACATACCTTCGTTCCCAAGCTCGCTTTGCGGCGGGCCAATCCCCGAGTTCTCTGGAGCCAAGCTACGAGGAGGAGGAAGCTGATCCAATGTTCATGGCGGAGGTCGCGGCGCAGAAGGCCCCCGATGGGTATGAGACGATGGACGTCAACTTCGTGCCGGCGTCCGAGTCCCCCATGGTGCAGGCGGACCAGCGGTTCAACATGGCGATACTAAAGGAGGACCGGGAGGCAGAGGCTCAACTCGACGCGGAGCGCGCGCATGCCGCTGCCATCAAGGCTCTCCTGCAGGCGGAACCGGATGTCGTGGATGTGAACCGGGCGGCGGAGGCTCAACTTGAGGCGGAGCGTGCGGATGCCGCTGCCATCGAGGCCCTCCTGCAGGCGGAACCGGACGTCCTGGACTTGAACTGGGTGGCAGAGGCTCGACTCGACGCAGAGCGCACGGATGCCGCTCTCATCGACGCCCTCCTGTAGGCGGAATCGGACGTCCTGGACTTGAACCGGGCTGCGGAGGCTCGACTCGACGCGGAGCGCGCGGATGCCGCTGCCATCGAGGCCCTCCTGCAGGCGGAACCGGATGTCGTCGACTTGAACCGGGCTGTGCTCTCGTCCGTGCAGAGCGCCCGCACGCTCCGCTTGAACGAGTAGCTGGAGGCCGAGGACAACCACGGTGCGGAGACACACGTCGACAGCGACAGCTGGTTTGCGCCGGCAGCCAAAGACGACGAGGCCGTCTCATTCCGCGAGCAGTGATAGTTTTTCTTTATGTTGTTGTTTTTATGGATCTTTTGCTGTGTGAAAACATATATTTGTTATGCAAGTCGCCTGACTTGGGTCAGTCTACCATTTCAGGCGGTTGGATGAATATCCTACATCTCATAACCCTTCTTTCCTTCTTCCTCACCTCTTCTTCTTCCCCAACAGACCACCGCACGGGCCGTACGGATACTTCCCAACATGCGGTTGGATAAACATACTCTATGAACGAAAATTATGTGTCAGCGATAGGATAGCTGCGTTTGGTTTGTTCACATGCGGCATCACGTGTCAGTGAAGGTGCGTTCCCTTGGTTGGGTTTGCGGCGTGCAGGAGCGACTGTGTGAGGGTGCGGTGCGACCGTGGTGTGCAGGAGCGACCGTGTGAGGGTGCGGTGCGACCGCGACATCCGTGCGCAAGTGTACCTCCTTCTCATTTTGAAAACTTTAGGCAAGCTTGGCAAAAATGTGTGGCGAAGTTTGGCAATGCAAGGCCTAGACCCAAACAGGATAAGTACGTACGTACTAGGAGTAGTAGTGTTAAAAAAGAAAGTCGGGGTATTCCTTCGCGGGATTTAATCGATACAAATCCTCGTTTCACGTGTCAATTAATGCGTATTTTTTCTCCAAAGACCAAAGAGCTAACCATCTCACTCCTCATCGCTTGATTAATGCAGCGCCATGCAAACCAACCTTCTCACTTCCGCATGCATGCATGTTGTCTCTCTCTCTCCCCTGTCCATCTCTCTGCACGCATTCGCCTCTCGCTCTCTCTCCTGTTTCTGCATGCAAGCAGCTCTCTCTGCCTTGGGAAGATGCGAAGCACATGGGAAAGAGAGATGGGATTACTGTAGGCACGCATGCGGTGGAAAGGGATGGAGGGCCCGGTTGGAAAGAGCAGCAAAAAAATGCCAATGCGCAGAGCATTGCGGGGAAATCGAAAGTTTCTTAGACGCAGACAAAAAAGGACCGGAGGGAGTACTACTAGGAGTACTAGTGCGGTGAGATGGTTTCTTCAAGAATACGATGGAGAAGCGGAGTCAGCGAAGAGTGAAATGATGGTTGCTTCTTCCGTGCTTTTGTGATTTGACGCCTCACTGCTTTGTGATTTGTGATAGAAGGGACAGGGGAGTAGCCTCTATGCTCTATACTGTACTACATGCGTCCAAGCATGGGAGAAAGAGGAGAGACGTTGCATTTTTCTATTCCTTCAATCACTCAATCAGGGAGCTTTGGTTCCATCTTTTTGGCTTTGGCAACACCGTCCACAATGGTTCCCACGATGCCAAAAGCTATTTTCACATTTGGCTACACATTGTGGATGCCCTTAATCGTACCACTTGGTTTTTCTCCTATGTGCTATCTATATAAATCTCAATTATATTGATCTAAAAAATTATAGAATCAAGATTAGTAAAAAGGAGGTGATTTTGCCGCGCGGATGGCGGGGGAGGTTTCTTATTTGAGCAATGCTACATCCACGTAATGGTTTACGTAAAGTTACAAACTGATGTGATGTGGGACTATTTGATTGGATTAAAGGAGAGGATTAGGCCCACACCACCTGAAAATCAGGGGGGGCATATACAGATTAGATGGAAAGTATACGTAGCAGCTACGTAGCCCTTTGTAAGTCTAGGATTAGGCTTATTATTTTCTGAGGACGTTGTCCTCACGGTTTGCTAACATGCGGTCCCACGTGTCAGTGCTTTACCAAGCCGACCTGCGTCCCACATGAGGCAGAACAACGGTAGAAGCAACACGTGGTTAAGTTGAAGAAGATGGGGGAGAAGCGGATTCGGCAACGAGTGAAATGATGGTTGCTTCGTCCCTCCAACTTAACTGCGGGAAAGGTGCAGCTTTCTGATTTGACGCCTCATTGCTCATTACTACACCGACGCCATGACTGGGGTGCTTCACCCTAGCTACTCTACACTATATTCCGGTATGGCACGTGGACCCGGTAGCTCGATGTCCCACATGTCGGCGAAAGGGACTAGAATATTTATGAAAGCGAGCGCTCCACTCTTACGACGGAGGAGTAGACGACACGACGGCCCAGTGAACAGTCACTTGTACTGTATAGTACTATAGTTTTTTTGTTTCGCACGATCCATCGATACAAACCCGATTAAACAGGAAAGGGTGGGATTTTTCCCACGCGGTAGATGATACTGGCCATACATTTCAAAGGCAATTTTAAAGTATGCAGACTGAATAATTATAAGTAACAATATGATATCTAGTAAAACTAGAAACACATATGATTTATTGTGTTAGAGTGTAGTACTAGTGCTGTATTCCATAGTTGTTAGATGTAACATGCGAGAACATGTAGAGATGTAGTTTTGGAGGGCCTACATAGAGAAAAGTTTAATACGGTCACCGAACTTCAGAATAAGCTGATTATGGTCACTATATACGTTCTGCGGTGATTATACGGTCACTTGCTCACAGTTCAGCATCGGATTGCACTCTTTTGACCGGCCAAATAGTCTGCATGGCGCCATGTTGACTAGTTAAATTGACCATGTTCCTTGTGGGTCCCACCTGTCAGTTCACATAGGCAAAAGGTCAGATAAACACAAATTTACGCAGGCGCGACAAGGCTCCAACCCGTGCGCGGGAATCACCTGGTTATGTATGTGTCTGTCAGGGCCTGATGTGTGCGCATGCACGTGTAGGTTGGGCACTTGAGCGTGAGAGTGTGTGTTGGTCGTGTGGTGTACTGGTGTGTGCATGCATGCGTGCATGCGTGCGTGTGAGTGTTGCGTGCGTGCGTGGCTGCGTGTGTACGTGTGAGTGTTGCGTGCGTGCGTGGGTGCATGTGTTGCATGGATGCAGTTCGTGTGCATGCGTGCGTGTGTGTATAATCACCACACCAGCTCCTATGTGTTAAAATAGACGGCTCAGCATACCAATACAAGGCCACCTTGTCCGCTGTGCCCGCGGTCATGACTTCGAACCACCGTCCAAATATTTTTTTGTCATTTGTTTTCATTCTTACTAGCAAGATGCCTGTGCGTTGCACGTAACATCAAGATGCATTTGGATGACTTGTTCATCTTGTGAGAGAAAAGGATGAACAAGGGAAGGCCTTATTTGCAAATGCGGAGAGGTGTGTGGGTACCTTTTTGCAAAATTGCCATAGTTTCTTTCATATCCGTCAGATATAAATCAGACGGCCTATATTGCAGGATGGCAGGCACACCATCATCACCAACTCTGTTTTTTATAAGAGTGTATTTTATGTATTTTATAAGAGTGTAGATGTAGAGTAGATACAAGTCGACAGATGGGCACGATGGTAGTGAGATAATGTGATGCAACACTAGAGGTGCCACGTGGAGCGTTTAACTGGTCAACTAGTCATGACATGAGCAAATACAGAGTTGTACGGTGAGCCCGTGACTGTATAATATCCACTAAACGTAAATGGTGACCGTAATGAGTGGATTCTGAAGTCCAATGTACGTATCGTGCTTTTTCTTCAAATACAATGATCGTCATTGCATATATCGCGAGAGAAAGATGAAACATGCGTGAATTTTCTGGGGGCTTACTTTTAGAGGACCTGGAGATAGTTTTGTGTGCATATGTGAAAGGGGCGTACAAGAGGGGTATGCGATGGAGAGAGAGATGCTCTTTGTTTCTCTTTATTATGACTAACTTTGTATATAATATAAAAATATACAAATTCACAGTGCGGAATAAATATCATTGTGGGCACCATGCAATGCAAATTAGCGTTCGTACTCCTCCATATAACTTTGTAATGTTGTATATATGTAGAAACTCTAAAATAATTTTTTTGGCCACACTTTATTCAAAAGGAATGTTGTATGCGAAAAAAACATGAAGAGAGGGCTTTTAGATCAATGGGGTACGTGATGTAACATGTGTGAATGTGTAGTTGATGCATTTGGCGGGGCCTAGATAGGTATGTGTGTGTATTACGTGTTCGAGAGAGGCATGGATAGAGGGGCCGACGGGGGGCGTGGGAGAGATAGCACGAGAAATGAGAGTGGTCTAGAGAGAGAGACGAATATGACATCATGGCAAGAGATTCTATTCCTTGAGTGTGTATATGCAAGGGGGGAGGGAATAGAGGCACCAGGAGAAAATTTCTATGTGTGTGGTGTTCGTGTTGGTATGTGTGGGTGTGAGAAGATAATGAGACGTGGGGGCAGAGGGTGTGTCACCGCTTGAGGTCCGGTGGGTCGAGGTGAGGCCCTTCATTCGGTTCCGTCCTGTGCCACATTGGTCGGCCAGTGACGCATTTAGGAAGACCCATGGATGACTAGTCGTACAAGACAAAGATAGCAGAATTGTAAAGGACTCTGTGTCCACTAACAAAGCCGGCTAGGATTTGTAACCCTAGGTTCTCGGACTAAGGTAACCCCTTTATCTCTGATATTACTATTCATCCAACCTAACTTTAAGGGGTATCCTATAGAATGCTCTGCTAGAATCATACTCGTCGATTAGGAAGAGAGGTGTGAGACAATGCGTGAGAGACAGGCATAAAGATAATGTGCGTACATGAGACACGTAGGTAGGTCCATGTATATAGAAAGGGCCGATGAGGATTGTGCGTGTGTATGTGTGCGAGAGGAAGAGTGCTTGTGATAAAGGTTAGTGGAAACAGTTGTAAATGGTTATGAGAGGGAGGGAGGGTTATATCTAGAGCATGTGTGCGAGAAAGACACCTCGGGAGAGAGTGTGTGAGCATGTGTGAGAGACCACCGATGGAGAGTGAAACTACACGTAAAAGACTACTCTACACATTGATTAAAGATATAAATTGTATCCAAATATTAGGATGGGATCATGATGTTTGCAATTCGCGTAAGGAGCGGTCATTGATCCATCAGACATCTAGATTCTATCGAATTTGAGCATGTCTATGTTATTATTCGACACAATTGATCCACATAGTTAGTATTTTGAACTCCAGACAATGCATCGCGTTAGCAATGGAATATAAACATGAGTATAGTTCATGTTGTGTGTGTAAAGCACATTATACATACGAAAGTTACACAATGGACATTATAAATAGCTACCTATGAACTAGCATACATTTGAATTCAACTTAAGGTGGTTTAAAAAAATTGAATCCAACATGAAGTCCATTCAATTATTTGAATTTGATATCATGGCATTTGTAAACCATACCTAAATTATGGGGGCGCCAATCTTTGCTCTGATTTTGTACATAATAGCATATGTAGTCGTGTACAAAATAGATTCAAATTTAGCTCCTCCATTCCAAAATAATCGTAGTTATAGGATTTTGAAGTGTCAAAATTTCAAAAAGAAGCGGATAATTTAATGAGGTTTTCAAACATACAAGGTCGAATATAACGTTGTCTATTTAGGTCAATCCTAATAGTTCAAGAGTACTCTAAACGTGAATGCTTGTGTTTCAAAATTTCAAACGAAGCGCCAAAAGAGCCTCTACTCACCCGAAACCGCGTGAGACCAATGTTTGGTAATACAAGGAAATTACTTTTCTAATAACTCCGACCTGTGAAACCTACCGGCCCGACGTCCAAAGGTCTAAACCGGGGTAGGTTTGTAGCTTCATCTAGACGCCACGCAACCGCATCCAAAAAACATTCATACACAATGGCCGCCTAAGCACACATGCGCGCGGCCGAAATCGCTCCCGCCCACTATTTGGGACACCTGGGATTACCATCCTACCCCCGGCCCGCTGTAGGTCCGAAATTTAGGAGGGGGGCAAAGTTTGTACTTTCCCCAAATTTCAAACAAGCGCGTCCCATCTTTAGTTCAAAAAAGCCAAAAACAAGCGCGTCCCAGAACGAAACATGGTTCCCCCCACCCATCTGATTCCCCATTCGTACTCCGTGGGCACCAAAACTACCTCTCCACCAGCCGCGAAACCCCGGCGTCCTCTGTTCGCCACCCCATCCCACCCATCAACCGTCGCCCTCCTCCATCATGCCGGAGCCGATACCCCGACGTCGTCGTCCACCGCAACCTCAACCGCAATGCCCTCCACGGCTAGTAGTTGAAGTCGAGGCCGAGCCGTCCGTACCCAAGCCAGTTCAACCACGCCGTCCTGCGCCTCACCACTACCGCTCCAACTTCGCCACCCTCCACCGCACCGGAGCTGTTCCTGCTACGCCGTCCTTCGCCGCCTCGGATCTGCTTCCCCTCTGCCAGCATACGGCCATGGCAACACAGTCAACAATTTCGCCATGGGTTTGTCCAAGCCTGCACCCTCCAGAACATCGGTTTCCCCGGTAAAAAGAAGAAGATCGGCGCGACATGTGGAGGTGACCACACCGGCAACCGAGAAAGGTACTCATCTTCCCTTATTCGTGCACATCTTACGTCTCTGCTTGCACGGTATTCATCCCACAGAAGACACTAGTTAACCACTTCTTCTTGATACTAGATGTTCCTAGTAACTCGCAATGCACAAGGTTTCTCCTCATATACTATTTCACCGTAGCTAGAGGTCCATCGCCCCCCTGAATTTCAATTTATGGCCAGTTGATTCCCAATTAACGGAAGCATTCCCCAGCATAACACGCGCTAGTACGCCTATTACACCGGGGAAGCAGCGCCTTGGTGTTTATATTAGGGGCGTGTGCAGCCTAGAGCTACTGGCGCCCAATCTGGAGGTCGTCCGGGATTAAAGGGATGGCCTGGGGGCACTGCCAAGCACGACGGTGGTGTGAGGTCGATGGGAGGGCGGGCGGCGGAGGCAGGGGTCTGGGCCGGTGGTCGCTGGCGGTTCGAGAAAGATCATCAACAGTGACTGGAAGGAGGTAGACAAAGGCCATCTGCCCGTTCCTTATAGATCGGACGGTTCATTAAAAAAATCGACAGACCTATTTATTTTCAGTCGATTGTTATCTTAGATATGACCACATGTGGTGGTGTGCTGGAGGAGTACCTGCATTTCCTGTGCTGATATATTACAAAATCATACAGAGTAGAATCTAATTTTGTTTGCCATGCAATGTTGTAGAGCTATCATATGTCTCCTGTCATTTATTTTTCAGCCACCTGCTATCTGCTACTTTTACAGTGCACTAGTTCTGCACACACTTCACCCTTGCTCTCACTATTGTGTTTTTATGCAAGGGTATTTCAGACTCTGCTTCCATGAGAGAAGCCAAAAATAAAAGAGAGAAGTCGCTCCAGCTTCGTATGTGGGTAGGCAAGACACGTTACAGTGCTATAAAGGGTGCAGTGTGAGCAAATGGAGACGATAAACGTAGCTCTGGAGTTGATGACCTTGCTCGCAATGAACCACCATCCTAGGTGCTTGCTTTAACTTCGCGGTGTCATATGTGGTTGCATGTTCCATATGTGTCTAGCTTGTATTCGAAAGGCCGGAGTCAGTAAGATAAGGAAAGATATTTTTTACATGAACCACCATCCCGTGAGCACCAGAAGACAAATAGCTAGTCAGGGCACTGGCCGAGCCAGTGACAAGCCCAGCAAAGATAGGCATCACCTGGAAGCCAACTAAAAAGCTGCGATGGTGGCAAAGCAGCCCGCCTCCCACCAGGCTCTCAGGTCCTAGATGATCATGCTCACCACTCCAGCCGGATGTCTAGCTTGTATTGCTTCCAATTTGGTTAAATTGCATCTGCTTAGCTTACACATTATACCTTTGAATATGACATGCATTTTTCTTTTTGGTACATACTAGTACATCTATGTATTAACCATGTTCTTACATCAAACTAATGTTCTTGTGTATCCCTCATCAATCACTTATGACGAGGCAGGTAGGCAAGGGGACTACTCCTCATTTAAAGAATGCAGCGTCAGCCTCTCGACATGATTGTCAAGAAACAGAAATGCTAGATGAAGATAGTGAACGTAGCTCTGTAGTTGATTACAACATTTCCCCTACACTAGCATCGCAGGTGCTTGCTCTAACTTGGCAGCGTGATATGTGGTTGCATGTTGCATATGGTGTCTAGATTGTAATTCTTCCAATCTGGTTAAACTGCATGTGCTAGTCTGCTTAGCTTATACATTATACCTGTTAATGTGACATGCCTTCCTGTATTTAGTACATAGTACATCTGTCTATTAAGCATGTCCTTACATAAAACTATTGTTTTTTTATCCCGAATCAATCAGCATGGCGAGACACCTTTAGTATATGCAGTGCGATATTAGTTGCATCTTTCATATGATTTATAGCATGCGCTGCTTCTAATTTGTTGAAATTCCATTTATGATGGGACGCTTTTAACTTGGCAGAGTCATATTGGTTGCATCTTTCATGTGGCGTCTAGCTTGCATTGCTTCTTATTTGCTGGAATGGTTTCTGCTTAGTTTACACAAACAGTTGTGCACATGCCATGCCGTCCTGTTTTTCGTACGTATTCCATCCTGGTATCATGTGTTTGCCTTACATCAAAGTAGTGATTGTCAGTATCATGCATGAATGAGTTCTGAAGAGAGAATTTTATTGCTTTTTCTTGTCGGTTTTACTTGACAATTCAAAATCAATAAAGCGGAAGGATGTTAGCAAGGCAGCGGATAAAGGGGCTCCTTCCGAACGGAGGGCCTCTAAGGCGACACAGACGGGCATTTAAGGCCCTTGTCCCCTGCTGTCAGGGTTAGGTATGATACACTGTAGCAGGTAGCTGTGCCTACCATAGCACCTTTCCATTTTTGCCCTTTACCTCCGTTGCCACCTGTCGGTAACCCCTTGAGCATATAAAAGGAGGCCCGTGTGCAACGTTGAGGGGGTTAGCTAGTTCGAACACTCACGCTCGGTCTTGCTAGCTGCTGAAGTGTACTGTAGCACTCCGCGCTCCCGAGCAACAAATCAATACACACCACAAAGCAGGAGTAGGGTTTTACGCATCCGTGCGGCCCGAACCTGGGTAAATCGCTCGCGTGCATCGCCTCGATCCGCTCTTTGCACGACCTCCACCCCCGCCGAACCGAAAGGGACCCGGTCCGCCGGTCCCATAGGTGCCCATGGATCAGTGCCCCGGCATCTTTGGCGCGCCAGGTAGGGGGCGTCGAAGTTGTGTGAACCAGATCCGGCGTTCTCGCGAGCTAGATCTTCATCATCTTCATCAACATGCCGCCGAAGAAGAAGGTTTCGGAGGCGGCTGCTCTGTCCGCGCCTTACCCACTACCGCCGGGACAAACGGCTGATGGGGCGGGCGCCGGCGGAAGAACGGGCGTAGACGAGGGAGCTCACGGTGCTGCCAGGTCCAAGAGCGAGGCTGCGCTGCCCATCGGCGGCGTAGCCGGCTCCCACAATGACCGGGCGCACTCCAAGACCTCGGCGTCCGTACATGCACCGCGCCTGTCTCAGGAGGCGCGGGACCGGCAGCGTCATGGTACTCACGGTACCATGCGTTTGCTAGACCAAGATCGGGCTGGTGGATCTCGGAGCGCTCAGGACCACCATGCACGCCAACATGCTGGCACAAGCGATGCACGGTCGCCTGGACAGGATATTGCTCCTTCTAACGTGGTTAGAAGTCCGAGCATATCCCGCTCCTCGCACCGTTCGCCACCACCGCCCGCCACTGCAGCAGAAGCTTTGGCGCGAGCTCAGCTGCTCCTAGACTACCCTCCAACGGCGGACAAGATAGACGACTGGAGGGCCACCATCCAGAGTCTCATCGGCTTCGCCAACGGCGACACTCCACGGCAACCGAGCACGTCGCAGCCGCGGCAAGTCAGCCAGGCACGAGCCGGAGACGGCAAGACTGGTGGGGGAGCAACTACTGTGCACTCTCCGCCCCGAAGGCCAAGATCGCCGACTCGCCGGATCCACCTCGACAGCGACTCCACCGCGTCGTCGGATCCGCGAGCTCGCCGCGATCAGCGCCAAGTTCTTCAAGAACGACAACAAGAAGACGCTCGTACTCGCATCGAGCACCGAAGGGAAGCGCGACGTCAATCAGACCAGCGCGCTGGGCCCTCTGTTGACATGCATGCGCCAGGGGAACCAGGCGACTTGCCGTACGCAGTAGGTTGCCCTGCGTTCACTCGTGAGCTGCGGCAAGTCCAGTGGCCCAGCACGAAGAATTTCAAACCAGATGTACCAAAGAAGTACGATGGCAAGACGCATCCGTCGGAGTTCCCCAGCATCTACACCATCGCGGTGCAGGCTGCTAGGGGGCGGGACGACAAGATCCTTGCCAACTACTTCCCGTTGGTGCTCAAGCCCAACGTCAGGTCCTGGCTCATGCACTTGTCGGACAACTCCATATCCTCCTGGGCTGATCTATGCCATCAGTCTGTCGGCGCCTTTACAGGCGGCCACAAACCTCATGGCCAAGAGAGTGACCTTCATCTGCTCGCCCAGAAGGAAGGAGAGCCCCTGTGCAAGTACATTCAGAGGTTCAGCCATGTACAGTATAACATCCCAGACGTCCACCCCGCCGCGGTCATCAGCGCGTTTCATCAGAACGTGCGTAACCGCAGGATGCGGGAGGAGATGTCGATGTGCAGGATCAGAGACGTCAGTGAGCTGTATGCTCTGACCGACAAGAGTGCACGTGCTGAGGAAGGGAGGAAACTTCCCGGAGAGAAGACCGGAGCAGAAGGATCTGACAGTGAGGATGCCGCCCCGGCAAAGAAAAACCGGCGGCGGAACAGGAAGAAGAAAGGCAAAGACGTGCTAGTTGTTGAGCAGTCCGGCAACGAAGGTGGCGCCAACAAAGCCAAGGTTGGTAGCTCCGGCAAGGAGATTGCCGCATGCTCCAACTGCCAGGCTGTGGCGGTCGCCGACAAGCAGGACGGCTCTGACAAGCAATACTGCAAGATTCACCGCACCAAGGGCCATGACCTCCAGAGCTGCAAGAAGGTCGAGCAGCTTGTCCAGCAGCAAAAGGCTGAGTACGAGCGGCGAGACAAGGAGAGGGCCCAAGGAGGTGCTGGAGAATCCGGCAAGAAGCGCGCCGGCTGGGGAGGACGCCGCGGCAAGGCCAAGCAGTGGCAAGGAGACAGACCTCCCCGCGGCCGCGACAACGATGAAGACGACGACGACGACGAAGACATGGATGATGTTGAGACCACTGAGTAGGAGTTTCAGAAAGCCACAGAGGTCTTGTGCATTGACGGCGGTGCTTCTCTGCACACTTCACACCGCCAACTCAAGCAGTGGGTGCGGGAAGTCAATGCAGCGGAACCACCTGTCGAATCGCGCAAGCTTCTGAAATGGTCCAGCACGCCTATCATCTTTGACATTGAGGACCACCCTAATCGCACAACTGTGGTCGGGTGTTTGCCAATGTTGGTTTCACCAACCATCCGCAACCTCAAGGTCACTAAGATGTTAGTTGACGGCGGGGCCGGCTTGAACCTGATTTCCTCCACTGTACTCCAGAAACTCCAGATCCCTGACAGCGAGCTCGAAGAGACCGGCACATTCCAAGGAATCAACCCGGGAAGGAGCAAGCAGAAGGGGAAAGTCACGTTGCCAGTAACATTTGGCAGCGAGCTGAACTTCAGGACTGAGAGGGTCACATTTGACGTCGCCGATATTCCATTGCCTTACAATGGAATACTTGGCCGTCCAGCACTCGCCAAGTTCATGGCAGCCTCTCACTATGCATATAACATGCTGAAGATGCCAGGCCCGATAAGCGTCATCTCTGTCCCTGCCAACAAGAAAGATGCTCTTATCTGTGCCGACAAGATCTACCGGGAAGCAGCAGCCGCAGCAGAGCGCGAGTCACTTGCCGCTGAAGCTCCCGGGGGAAAGAAGACCAAGTCCGGCAAGAGTTCTGATGCCCACTCCGACAAGCGCACCTCTTCGGAGTGCTGCGCTGCCGTCGAGGACGCACCATCGAGCTCCACCGGCAAGTGTAAGAAGACGATGGCAGCCCCACCAGAGACGAAAAAGGTGTCCGCCAAAGAGGACAGCACTGGTGGTACCTTCACCATCAGTGCCACTCTCGACCCTAAATAGGAAAGCGCGCTCATTGCTTTCCTGCGGGTGAATGTCGACGTGTTTGCATGGCAACCGTCTGACATCCCCGGTGTCCCCAGGAAAGTGATTGAGCACCACCTTGCCGTTTGTCCTCATGCGCGGCCCGTCAAGCAGAAGGTTAGGAAGCAGGCAGTGGAGCGCCAAGAGTTCATAGCAGAAGAGGTCAAGAAGTTGGAAGCAGCAGGCCTTGTCAGAGGAGTGCTCCATCCTACGTGGTTGGCCAATCCTGTAGTCGTGCGCAAGGCAAACGGGAAATGGAGACTTTGTATGAATTTTACCGATGTTAACAAAGCTTGTCCCAAAGACCCATTTCCTTTGCCGCGCATTGACCAGATTGTTGACTCCACAGCCGGATGTGATTTGCTTTCATTTCTTGACGCATATTCAGGATATCATCAGATCTTCATGGCAGAAGAGGATGAGGAGAAGACCGCATTTATTAATCCATGTGGCACGTACTGTTTTGTACGAATGCCTTTCGGATTAAAAAATGCTGGTTCAACATTTGCAAGAGTAGTCCATGTCGCCCTTGAGCCGCAAATACACAGAAATGTGGAAGCCTACATGGATGATATAGTGGTCAAGAGCAAGGACAGATCAACTTTGATCCAAGATTTAGACGAGACCTTTGCAAATCTGCGCAAGATCAGCCTCAAGCTCAACCCAGAGAAGTGTGTGTTTGGAGTCCCCTCCGGCAAGCTTCTCGGGTTCTTCGTGTCTCAGCGGGGAATCGAAGCCAGTCCCGACAAGATCAAGGCCTTTGAGCAGATTGAAGCACCCAAGCGCGTCAAGGATGTACAAAGACTTACCGGTTGTGTGGCTGCTCTCAGCAGGTTTATCTCTCGGTCTGCTGAGCGCGCCCTGCCGTTTTTCAAGTTATTGAAAAAGGCAGGTCCAATGAAATGGACTCCGGAAGCGGAGGTAGCGCTGCAAGACTTGAAGAGATACCTGTCCTCCCCTCCAGTACTTGTCGCTCCTAAGCCACAAGAGAAGTTGCTGCTGTACATAGCGGCAACCAATCAAGTGGTTTGTGCTGCGTTAGTAGCAGAGAGGGAGGTAGATGACGAGCCAGCAACCACGGAAAGCGCATCCAGCGACAAGCAAGGGGCTTCCCCGGCAAGCTCTGGTCCCGACAAAGATGGATCTGCGCAGATGCACGAGGAGACACAGAAGAAAATGGTGTAGCGCCCATTTTACTTTGTCAGTTCCCTTCTGCAGGGGGCTAGGTTAAGGTATTCTGGTGTGCAGAAATTGCTTTTCGGCCTCCTCATGGCCTCGAGAAAGCTGCGCCATTACTTCCAAGCACACGAGATCACAGTTGTCACTCGCTTTCCGCTGAAGGGGATACTACAGAATCCAGAAGCGACAGGCAGGATTGTTGAGTGGGCACTGGAACTGTCAAGCTTTGGCCTCAAGTTTGAGAGTACCTCAACTATCCAAAGCAGAGCATTGGCAGAATTTATAGCAGAATGGACGCCAACACCAGATGAAGAATTTCCAGAAACGAGCATCCCCGTAACGGAAGCGAGCAAAGAATGGCTGATGTACTTTGATGGTGCCTTTTCGCTGCAAGGCGCCGGCGCTGGTGTGTTGCTTGTCGCACCCATCGGAGAGCACCTCAAGTACATAGTCCAGATGCACTTTCCCAAGGAGCAGGCAACAAACAATACTGCAGAGTATGAGGGATTGCTTGCCGGTCTCAGGATCGCGACAGACCTTGGGATTAAGAAGCTCATTGTCAGGGGTGACTCACAGCTTGTTGTCCGCCAAGTAAACAAGAATTATCAGAGTCCGTTGATGGAAGCTTACGTCGACGAAGTGAGAAAGCTAGAAGAGCGCTTTGACGGCTTACAAATGGAACATGTTCCAAGAGCTCAGAACGCCATTGCTGATGGCCTGTCAAAGTGCGCCGCACTTAAGCTACCTGTGGAACTAGGGATCTTTGTGCACAAGCTGACTCAACCGTCCGTAACACCATCAACTGCGCAGAGCAAGAAGAGGAAGTTGATTTCTGGTGACTATTTGCCGGCAGAGCTTCCCGAAGCCGCCGCCAAGAAGGTCCCTAAGATCAACGCCGAAGGCGCTGAGGAGCAGTCTGCTCCGGCAAGCCCTAGGGTTTGTTCCGTTGAAGCAGAAGCTCCCGATAAGTTTTGCTCCGGCAAGCTTGTCGGGGAACGTCAAGCTCCGGCAGAGACGCAGCTTCTCGCCGTAGAAGCGGATGTTCCCGCAGCAGCTGAGACCAACACCAAGAGCGCTGAGGAGCAAGATGCTCCGGCAAGCCCTAGGGTTTGTTTCGTTGAAGCAGAAGCTCCCGACAAGTTTTGCTCCGGAAAGCTTGTCGAGGAACATCAAGCTCCGGCAGAGCCGCAGGTTCTTACCGTAGAAGCGGATGTTCCCGCAGCAGCAGATTTGCCTTTAGTCCTTGTTGTCGAGCCGCAAGCTCCAGCATGGGCACAGCAGATAGTCCGTTTCCTTCAGACAGGAGAACTTCCCGAAGAGCAAGAAGAAGCGGAAAGAGTAGCCCGGCAGTCAAGTATGTACCAGTTTGTCGACAAGACACTATACAGAAGAACACTCAACAGTGTGAAATTGAAGTGTATTCACCGGGAAGATGGACAGAAGCTGTTGGCAGAGATACATGGAGGCATATGTGGTCACCACATTGGTGCAAGAGCACTTGTCGGCAAAGCATTCCGGCAAGGTTTCTTCTGGCCAACAGCCCTCCAGGATGCAACTGCACAAGTAACCAAGTGTGAAGCGTGCCAGTTTCATTCCAAGCAGATACACCAACCAGCTGAAGCTCTCCAGACGAGCCCTTTATCCTGGCCATTTTCGGTCTGGGGCTCGACATCCTCGGCCCCTTTCCCCGAGCTGTCGGGGGCTTTGAGTACTTGTACGTTGCAATCGACAAGTTCACAAAGTGGCCGGAAGTGGAACCAGTGAGGAAGGTGACCGCACAGTCAGCCGTCAGGTTCTTCAGGTCGATTGTTTGCCGTTTCGGGATCCCTAACAGGATAATCACCGACAACGGTACACAATTCACGAGCCGCACCTTCATGCAGTACGTCCAAGATCTTGGCGCCAAGGTCTGCTTCGCTTCTGTTGGTCACCCGAGAAGCAACGGTCAAGCGGAGAGGGAAAATGCTGAAGTGTTGCGCGGGCTCAAGACCAGAACTTTCGACAGGCTGCACAAGTGCGGAAGAAACTGGATCGAGGAGCTGTCGGTGGTTCTTTGGTCGATCAGGACGGCACCAAATCGAGCCACTGGTCAGACACCTTTCGCTCTAGTATATGGAGCAGAAGCAGTTATCCCCACGGAACTCGTATACGGGTCACCTCGAGTGCTCGCTTATGATGAGCTTGAGCAAGAGCAGCTGCGACAAGATGACGCGCTGCTCCTTGAGGAAGACCGTCTTCAGGCTGTTGTGCGAGCTGCTCGCTACCAGCAAGCTTTGCGCCGCTACCATAGCCGCAAAGTTAATGGCAGAAGTCTCGAGGAAGGCGACCTTGTTCTTCGGCGCGTTCAGTCTGCCAAGAATTCCAACAAGTTGACGCCAAAGTGGGAAGGCCCTTACCGGGTGAAACGAGTCACTAGGCCTGGCGCTGTCCGCCTTGAGACCGAAGATGGAATTCCGGTGAGCAACTCCTGGAACATTGAGCATCTTCGTAAGTTTTACCCGTAAGGCGCGGTTGCCGGAACCTGTTCCGGCAACCACCTTTTGTACAAGTCTTGCCGCTGTTGCATGTAATCCTTTGTACAAAGCCGGGCGCAGACCCCGTGCATAAATAAAGCTCATGTGCCCCGCGCATTTTGTCGATTTTATGCTTTCTATTTTTTGGCATATATGATCTGACACTTTGTGCAGCACCTACTCCACGGTAAGCAATAACGAGCCGTAAAGCTCCATATCTGTATTGTCTCTTCTTTCTTTTGAAAGGAAGGTTCCCCTCGCCCACAAGTTTGTCGGGGGGGAGAGGAGAAGATGATGGTATGGACCAGGCGTCGTTCAAGAAAGTTTCACCTTGCCAGGAAGCAAATAACAGAAAAGCTAAGTTGCCAAAGTTTGAGCAATCAAATTTTTTAAATTTAAGTTATTTCCCTTGAACGACCGCACTTTGTATGGAAAACCTGTGCGCGGAGGAACCAACTCGTAGCTAGTTGCGCCCTTACCTTGTTTTGAGTCCGCTCAACAACTTAAGTGAGCTGCTAGCGCCCTTACTTTGTTTCGAGTCCGCTCAACAAATTAAGTGAGCTGCTAGCGCCCTTACTTTGTTCCGAGTCTGCTCGACAACTTAAGAGAGCTGCAACTAGTCGCGACAAGGTTTCTTGCCGGTAGCGGCACCGCCAGCAGGCTGCTGACGTTCCGCACTCAGCGCTCGCGGCTCTGGTGCCCGCACCAGCAAGTTCCCTAAAAGCATAGGGTAAAAAGACATACAAAGGGAGGAATCAAGTAAAGGGAATAACGTTGCGAATCATTGCCCAGAACAGAGTTATATTACAAAAATAACTTGTCGCGGCTCTAACAGATTGTTTTCATGACAAGATAAACAGCGACAAGGAAAGAAGAAATGGGCGGCCTAATCTACGCGACCGCCTTCAACCCTCTTGATCCCGCTCACCTTGTCCACGATGGGTGCGACAAGGGCCTTGAGCTCCTCCAGATCAGCTTCTGGCGGCAAGGTCCTGAGGATGTTGGTGAGGCGGAGGCCCGGATTGCGGAAGGCCACCTTCATCAATACTTTCTGGAGGGCCCCCGCGCAGACCCTGCGCGACTCGTCTGCCAGTTGCTTGGGGATCCTCTCCCGGAGTCGTTGAAGGGCCGTCGCCACGCCCTTGAAGAACAGAATGAGCTTGGCGCTGGGTTGGAGGTTGTCGTCAGAGGGGTACCCAAGATCCTCCATCCCCAGTTGCGCCAGCTCCTTGTCGATGTCCGTGGCGGCGTTCACAAGACTCTCCGTCCAGTGCGTCACGGTCTCCCTGAAGGCGTTCTGGGCGGTGGCAGCACTCTCCAGCAGCGCCTTGTCGGCCTTGATTTCCTCTTTCAAGGCCGCCTCCCGCTTCTTGGCGCTGTCCAGAGTCTTGGTTAAATTTGTTAGCTTCAACTCAAGATCCACGTTGGAGACCTTGGCGGCGCTGAGCTCCTTGCCCTTCTCGGAGAGGTCGGCCTCCAGCCGTGCCACCCTCGTCTTCAACTCCTCCTTGGCGGCCTCGGCGGCGGCGGCAGCGTCCTCCGCTTGCTTGAGGGCTCCGCCAAGTTTCTCCTCGCGCGAGGCAAGCTCCTCCTCGTGGGCGTCAAGATTGACCTTCCGCTGCGCCAGCTCGCCCTCCTCCGCGGCTAGCTTCACAGCGGCAAGACGCTGGCGCTCTTCGGATTCGGCCTTCTCGAGGAGAAAGGCCTTCTGTGCTTTAGCGAGCTACTCCCGCTCCTCCGCCAGGGATCGAAGGGCTTCCCGGTGGAAACCCCCGAGCTCTTCCGCACGCTTTTCAATGTCTGCTCCCGCCTTCGCGACAAGCGCCTCGCGGGACTCCAGCTTGGCTTGTCGCGCGCGGTAGAACGACATCAACTTCCGCAGCAGCCGCTCTTCTTCGGGCTCGTTGCTGCTGCTGCTTGGCGCGTCGACCAGCGTCAACCCCGCGGAGGCAAGCACTTCTCCGTCGAAGATCTCCCCCTCGACCGGCGCTCTGGAGCTTGATGCCCAGGGAACATTGATGAAGACGTCGTCGCCGGCCTTCAAGTAGACGCCCGGCTGGGGCTCTCCGGAGCCTGGCGCTGCGGCAGCGGCGGACGGGTCGGCGGTCGGTGTAGCGCCTGGCGCTCCTGCGGCCTCAGGGCCGTCAGTGCGATCGCCGGACCCCTCGCCAGTTGCCGCGGCGTCAGCCTTGGCGGCCCCTACGCCGGTGGCATCTCCAGCGCTAGTTGCCTCGTCGGCGGCGACCTCGGTTTCCATCTGCTCCGCACCGGATGGATCTGACGGCCGGAAAAGGGGGAAGAGTCAAGAAAAATCCAGCAAAAACAAAAAGAAGATCAGAAGAAGAAGAACCCAAGGGAAGTTTTGAAGCAAGAGGAGTACCTGCACCAGGTTCTGCAGTTGTGGTCTCTGCCGTCGGGGGGCCGCTGGTGCTGTCCCTTGCCGGAGACTTCTCCCTTGCCGGAGAATCCTCCCGTTCCAGAGACTTCTCCCTTGCCGGAGAATCCTCCCTTGCCGGGGATTTCTCCCTTACCGGGAAGCCCTCCCTTGCCGGAGAATTCTTCCTTGTCGGGGGATTCTCCCTTGGCTCCTAGTGAGGCTGCTCGGCTCCTACACAAGTCAACAAGCAGATATCAGCAAAGACAAGTACCCAAGCGTGCCTCGCAGCAGAAAGTAAATCATACACTTACGCCGGGGGCTGCCCTGGAGAAAAGTCGCCGGGTCCGGCAAGGTTGTCTCGGGCGCGCCACCTGCTGTCGCAGTGGGCTCGTCCTCGATGACGATCACCGGGGCCTTGGCCCTCTTCGCTGCTCTCTGGGCCAGAGTCCTGAAGAGGAACAGGTTCAGGGAAAAGCAAGTGAGAAACAAGACAAAACAGCAAGAATTGAAGAACTATAAGTACAGCAAGAGAAGCTTACTCTTCTTCTTCTTCCTCGTCGGAGCTGAACGCGGAGAAGTCGAAGTCCGGCGCACGCCCAGCGTGAGGAGGCGGAGGGGTAGCTTCCCTTGGCTGCTTGGCGGGTGCGGTGGCGGCGGTCTGAGACGACCCCGCTCCGGCTGTCGGCGCGGCGTGAGTAGCGGCAGGGACTGAAGCGGTGGTCCGGCTAGACTCCACTCCAGTTGCCGTCGCAGCATGAGGCTCTCCCGCGGCAACGATGTTTACCGCGGTAGAGCGTGTCACGCGGCGCGGCGACTGTTGACCCGCTTGCCGTTCCGCCACGTCACCGGCCTTGCGCATACGCCTTCTTGGTGGGGATGGAGGCTCTGCTTGCGGCAAGCTGCTCGAAGATGAGGAGGAAGAAGAGTTGATTCCCAACGAGCCGCTCGTGTCCTTGGCGGGCTCGCTCGGCTCGGCGTCACGCCCGGCAAGCTCCTTCTTGCCGGCGGGCTCCCCTCGCTCGGCACGGCTTGCCGCTTCTGCTGCATCAGCCTCCTCCACAGTGAATCCGAACTCGCCCGCGGCTGCGGCTACCGCTGCCTCTTCCAGCCTGGTGGCTATGAGCGCCAACTCCGCATCCGTGGTGTCGCGGGTGAGGCCGTCCTTCTCGTCGGGGCGGACTGACACTTCCACCAAGTCATCGAAGAACTGTTGCACGACCTCGTCTGCAGGCTCCTGCCAAGTTGGCACAATCCCGTGCGAGTCGCACTCCGGCATCATTGCACGGATGCGGTCGAGCAAGGAATTGTTGCACAACGAAACGACGCTCCCCGGCAACCTGAAGACCTCGGGATGTTCGGGGTCATATTTGAACAGCTCCTGCAGCATTGCGTTGAGCTCGAGGACTGTGAAGTTGTAGTTGAGGCCCGGCCGCAGCCTCATGATGTCCGCCGCGTTCTTGAACTCCCAAGTGGGCCTCCCCCGTTCCTGCAGGGGGGTGATGCGGCGGCGAAGGAAGTCTGCGCCAACAGCGCCAACAGTAAGCCCGGCAAGCCTGAGGTGCAGGATCCTGGTGACGGCAATCTTCAGCCTGTCGTCTTCCGGGGCCACGACACTCCAATCGCTGCCGCGTGCTACTGGGGTTTGGCGCCGGGTGGTGAATGGCTGCGGATTCTCCTCGTCAATCCAGCACCAATCTGCCCTCCACTCCTCCCAATTGTCGCGGAACTCTCCCTCCAGATAGGTTTCCTTCTTGCCGGCCCTTGAGATCCAGGCAATTCCGCCGGATAGAGGATCTCCTCTCTCTACTCGGGGCATGAAGAAGTGGCGGAAGAGGGCTACGTTGGGAAGGACTCCGACAAAGTTTTCGCAGAGATGTGCGAAAACTGCCATGGTCAGGACGGCATTGGGGGTGAAGTCAAGGAGATGGAATCCATAGGTATTCATAATGTCACAGAAGAAATCAGAGAAAGGCGGGCAGAGCCCGCAGTAGAAGAACAGAGCGAAGAAGGGGTATCCATTCGGGGCCTTCTTCCAAGCGACGACGGGGAGTACGTTTGTGCGCGGATGCGCTCGTGTCTCCATCGACCAGAAGAGGTAGTAGTTCTTCCTCAGCTCCTTCGCAGCAAGCTTGGGGGGGGGGGGGACTGCTCGCTCCTTCCGCAGCGCCGCGAGCTGCTGCGCCTCGGTCGACTTCACGGTCTTCCCCTTGTCGGCTTTTGGAGCCATGGCGGAAGCAGTGGAGGAGGTTGACAGCGTTGATGATGCTGGCGGCGATGGGGGGCGGGGCGCTGCTCTCTCTCTCTGCTCTGGGAAGGCGAGGGAGCGGCGGAGATTTCTAAGATTGGAAACAGCAACGGGCGAATGTGCGAACTGCCCCCGTTTTTCCTGCTTATAAAGAGGGAGGGGGCGGACGTTCCGCATTTCCGAATATAGAAACCCCCACGATCTCTCCCACGACGCCGCATTCGACGCGTGCTGTTCGGGGAGGGCGCGGTGGATAGGGAGTAAGATACGGCGTAACCTAGGCCGCGCGTGCCCGTGCCCTGTTTTGGGCCAGGCCCAACAGCGCTCGGCACCGTGTATGGCCCAGGCCCGGGGGCTCCTGTCGGTGTACTAGAGTAGGGGTACCCTAGTATCCCGAACTTGTGCACGGGCAGTCGCAGCATCCCGCGGCAAGGCTTACCGGGCGACCGCCAAGGTCCTCCGTGGTTCCTTTGGAGCCATTCAAGAACAAAGTATCCAAGTCAAGACCCCGGCAAGAGGAGCTTGCCGGGAAGGCCAACTAAGGCATCCCAAGACCCCGGCAAGAGGAGCTTGCCAGGAAGGCCACCCAAGGCATTGCAAGGAACTTGCCGCGGTGCACCACACGCCCCGGGCAAGGCCCGGTGAGCGACAAGCTCCCGGACGCGACAAGACAACGACAGCGGCAATACGCTTGCCGCGGCAAGCCACCTCCCTGGGCCCGCGCTCCAACACATCCACCAACGTGTCGCTCTAGGGGCCTTCCAGGCGTACGTGGCGGGAGGCTGTGCAGCCAGCGGCGTGCGGTGGCAAGCGGCGCTGACAAGATCGCCATCGTGGCGAACGGTGGCGTCCCTGGCAGTCCCTTTTCGCACTGTTTAGGCGACACAGACGGGCATTTAAGGCCCTTGTCTCCTGCTGTCAGGGTTAGGTATGATACACTGTAGCAGGTAGCTGTGCCTACCATAGCACCTTTCCATTTTTCCCCTTTACCTCCATTGCCACCTGTCGGTAACCCCTTGAGCATATAAAAGGAGGCCCGTGTGCAACGTAGAGGGGGGTTAGCTAGTTCGAACACTCACGCTCGGTCTTGCTAGCTGCTGAAGTGTACTGTAGCACTCCGCGCTCCCGAGCAAAAAATCAATACACACCACAAAGCAGGAGTAGGGTTTTACGCATCCGTGCGGCCCGAACCTGGGTAAATCGCTCACGTGCATCGCCTCGATCCGCTCTTTGCACGACCTCCGCCCCCGCCGAACCGAAAGGGACCCGGTCCGCCGGTCCCATAGGTGCCTGTGGATCAGTGCCCCGGCACCCATGCTACATGAGTTGCAAAAAAAGGCAAACAGAAACAAATAGCTGCCACCAAACAAGCAGAGACAACCCTAGTTCTTGCAACACCTACCACAGTACAACCAGCTGCATGACTTACTCGTGCGTCAACTGAGCTAGCAGCACGTTCCCAAGCTCCCTTGCCACCTGACTCTACTTCCTAAGCACTCTTGACACAAGACAAGTTGGCAATATCAGATGAACCTTGTGAGCTTCAACAGCAAGAAGGTAGTTGCTGGAGTCAAGTTACAGTTGCATGCTTCTTTATATGTAGTCTCACAGCTTGATGTACACTAACACTTCCTATGTTCGGTGTTGGACTAGCACCTAGGCGCAAGAGGAAACAAACATCAGGGATAATGCTCGATAGGTTAACTAAATCTAGAGGAGGAAGAATGGAGATACGTTTTGAGGCAGGTTCAAAAAGGCCACATGATGCTACAGAGTCAGCCAAGTTAGTATCAGAGGCAGCGGTTGCCATTAGGTGTCATGTATGTATCCTCCCAACATGGATTCAGTACAGGAGTGACAAAGACGAAACCCATTTCAACACCTTCCTCGACCATTTATCTGTAAGTATGGTTATGTATGGAAACTAGTAATATCGTCTTGCTCTGTCCCATACTTTCTAGGTTGCTGATAATGAGACTCCCATAATTTTCAACAGATGAGGTTCAAGTAGGATAGTGAAGATGATGCAACCAGACAAGCTTGCACCCATGTTTTCAAGTCTGCTGTGTGACAGTATCGGTATAACTTGAGGAAAACTCACTTTGAAGGCAAGGCTAACAGTGAACTTTCCCAAACATCTCCAGTGGAAAATATATTGGATGAAGACTGGAGGGGCCTTGTTAAACACTGGTCTGATCCGAAGTATCAGGTACATTATATGTATGTGATCAAATCACATGTTGAAGTCCTATTTACGCATGTGCCACACAAATCTATCTTCTTGTAGGTCAACTATTCAAAGAACAGGGCCAACCGTATGAAAGTGAAATTCCAACAGATGACAGGATCTCGTAGCTATATTGCACACTGCGAGGCTCTTGTAATTAGCTCTTGTTTCACTCTTTTCGCTGTACCATATTATCAGATCTATATTGACTTGTTCGAAATGCAGAGGAAAGCCCGCAAGGACCAAAAAGTACCTGAACCAAATGCTGTGGAAATCTTCAAGGACTGTCACACCAGCAAGAAGAAGGGCATGACTACACCAGTCAAAGCCGCTGTTGTAAGTCATTAATCCTCATGCCTTTTAACTACTACTTACTTTGACTTGTGCCTTGAACTACATGGTTTGCAGCCAATGACTATTACTCTTTTCAATTTTATACACAATTGTCTTAGTGTATCATTGCACCTTACAAGGTTTAAAAGAGAGGAGTGATGTTCCTTTGATCTTGACCCGTCATCTAGTTCTGTGCTGGACTTGCCCACACAACGTTACAATTGCATGTTTGTCTGTTCTCAGTTGTTTTGTGATATGAATGATGTCATACTATGCTTACTATATTATAAACTTCGTCTCATTATCCTTATCCCTCAATACAATGTGAAGAAATAGACAATACATTAGCGATGGTACATAGTCATATGTTTGGAACCTGGTTTTATTATGTACTTTGCAATGAAATACAACTAATATTTTACATGGGTTCACCAGAATAAGTTCTATATATAGACCAAAGCTATTTTGTTTGGTTTTGCCGCCTCCTTAATATCTTCTGTTCTAGTACTACTAATGTAAAACCTCAACTTTTCAGCGAGCTATGGAAAAAATGGTGGAACCGCCACCTTCTGAAGGTGGCGAGGGAACTATAACCGCAATGTCAGCTCTTGTTGCAGTGGGTCAGTACCTGTCCACTAACAATGCCAAAAGCACGTTCCTGCGTAATACTGGGTTGGTTGTTAAGGCAATATCATCCAAACTGCCTCATGATCAAGATATGCAAGCTCAAAGCAATGTTGTATCTGCGCTCCAGACACAAGTCCATTCCCTAACAGAGACCCTTTGCGAAGCAAGGAGAAACATTGCTCAATGTCGTCAAGATATGCATGGTTTTGAAACCAGACTATCAAACATTTGCTATGTTGTTCAGGAGCCTAGGGGAAATAAAGGCGAGGGTTATGGTGCTCCATCGGACAATACAGCATGAAAATGTAACAGCCAGGTCAAATGAACTGAGCTTCTGAACTTCTGGTGGTGCATTTATCTGCTAGACTGTTAAGTTTTATGCCAACCTTCCTTTTGTTATATAGTTGTAATTTGTTTTGGTGCGATACAAAATTTATTCTTAACGTGCAGCCACCGGCTGAAGAAAACAGCAAGCCATTTTTGTATAGTGTAGGGTGTTCCCTATATTTGCACTGGTGGCGATCTTTGATGTCGAGTGGATGTAATCTGTGCAATTGCCTTAATAGCCTAGCGTTAGTTTCAGCCTTATTTATTTCCTAGTCTTCTTTTTCCCTGGTTTGCTAGTGGCCGCAACTACCATGGGCCATATACGCGCCATAGGATCCATGGGTCTCCTACGGGCCGTCGATAAATGGGCCTGTAATCTGTGGGCCTCGGGCCGTCGGATAAATGGGTCCACATGGGCTGTAATCGGGCGTAATTGGTATCGGCCCAGCACGGTAACAGGCCGTTAACAGGCCGTAGGACAGCAAAGGCTTAATTATGTCACAGGCATAACGGGTCGTTAATGGGCCAGAATATAGGACGAGCTGGAAACGGCGCAACAGGTTAACAGGCCAGAAATGGGCCGACTCTTGCCATGGGCCGAATTTGGCCCATTAGGGTAACAGGCCAGTAACGGGCCGACTCTTGCCATGGGCCGAATTTGGCCCATTAGGGGAACATGCCAGTAACGGGCCGACTCTTGCCATGGGCCGAATTTGGCCCGTTAGGGGAACAGGCCAGTAACGGGCCGAAAGTAATCAAGGGCCGAAAAGGATCCCAAGAACGTATGGGCCGTCAATAGGCCGAAAGCTAACACGGGCTGGAAACGGCCCATGTAAATCACAGGCCGTTAACGGGTATAAAGAAAATTACTGTTCATTATGGGCTAGAGTCACTGTGGACCTGTAAAGGGCCGAAAGATACGAAGGCCTCATATGGGCCGAAAGACGCCATGGGCCATACATGGGCCGAAAGTGAAATGGGCTTGTGTTATATTCGATGGCCCACATGATGTTGTTGGGCTGATTTCCTTTAGGGCCTAACGGGCCATGAGTTAACGGGCCGTAAAATGGGCAATTTGCGAAGATACCGTTAACAGGCTTTTCATGGGCCAGTCCGTTAACTTTTGACCAAGTCAAACGGGCCGGCTTTGTAAGCTAAATGGGCCAGTGGTGGGCCGTGGCACGTGTCGACATATCATAGGCGCCTATCTAACCCACTGAGGAGCTAACATGTGTTTCGTCCGGCCAATAAGAATTTTACACGTGGAAATTTCCCATTGGTCGGGGCTGTTAACGGGTTATCGGATCCAAAACCCGACCCGATAGCTTAATGGCTTCCGTTATGGTGGATGCCACGTGTCGGTCACCCTTGACGAAAGCACTTCTGTGACGCGTGATTTATCATCATGGAATTGGACACTTCCGTGATGATAATTTTGGTAATGTCATGGAACACTTCTACGACAGCACATGTATGACTATCTTGATTCTGTCATATATTTGTCATGGATGTACATGCATGACAAAAAACGCGACCTACTGTGACAAACACGTATCATCACAGAAGTGTATTTTTTTGTAGTGATATGAATGCCTCCGGCGATGTACCGGGATGTGCAATGAATCAAGATTGACAAGTATGAAAGAATTATGAACGGTGGATTTGCCACAAATACGATGTCAACTACATGATCATGCAAAGCAATATGACAATGATGATACGTGTCATAATAAACAGAACGGTGGAAAGTTGCATGGCAATATATCTGTCGGTGTACTAAAGTTTGGGCCCTTTAACACCCCATACTTGTGCACGGGCAGTCGTGGCCCCACGCGCGGCGAGGCATGAAGAATGCGATCGAGGATAAAAACGAGATACAAGGCCAAGAGAAGTGGCCAATCCAGAGAACAGAGGACAAGATGGACCCCCGGCAAGATCCTTGCCTGGACAGCTTGCACCACCCCTGACAAGATCCTTGCTGGGACAGCTTGCGCCACCCAGCAAGATTGGCTCCGGGATGGCTTGTAGGGCACTAACAAGAGCACCACCCTTGTGATTGAGAGCTCTGACACCCTCAAGAATGTTAAGGCCAAGACCTAGGGGCGCGCGCGTAGAGGCGTGCAGATCTTTGTGGATGCCAGAAGATGAGGTACCTAGCAAGATCCTTGCCGAAAACGTTTGCGAGACCCCGTAAAGATCCTTGCCGGGGACGTTGACAAGACCGCGGCAAGACTCTACCACCTCGTCACCACTCCAGCGCAGTGGCCGGCCTGCCAGCCTAGCAAGCACCTACGTGGTGGCATGCAGATCTTCATGAAGATCCTGCCACCTCTCCAGCACGGCAGCTGGCCAGCCAACTTGGCACTGCATGCCTTGCCGGCATGGATGCATGTCAAGATGGAGCGGGTCGGCGACGGACGGGACGGGTTCTACTCCCGTCCCAGATAAAGCTGAGGGACATGGAAGCAGCGCATTTAATGTGTTTTGTCCTAAGACACTGGTGATAAACATAGGCACTATAGCTACTTTACACCTCTTGTGTATCACTGTGGAAGCCCCTTGGACATATAAAAGGAGGCCCACAGCGTACTGGAGGGGGATTCAGACTTTTGAACCTCTCGGCCTAGCTTGCATGGATAGCGGCGAGACGAAGCTCAAGAACACAAGATATACACTCAAGCAGGACTAGGGTTTTACGCTGCTCAGCGGCCCGAACTTGGGTAAAAATCAGTCGTATTGACTACTAGATCCGCTCTTTGCACCACGCCTCTTCCCTGCTAAACCGTAGAAGGGACCCAGGAGGTCCCATAGGTGTCGTGCTCACCGACATCCTTGGCACGCCAGGCAGGGGTGAAGAGTTCTGCAAACCCGATCTAGCGGTTAGCGCGTCGTTTCCTCGATCACCATGGCTCCCAAGAAGAAGGGGATCACGGCGATCGAATCCTCTAGAGCCGAACCGCCCGTACCAGCGCGGACGGGCAACGGGCTGGTCGCGGATGGTGGTGGAGGTGGGGATCACGATCATCCACGACACTCTGGCGACCGAAGCCAGGCGAGCGGCATTGTTCGTGCCCAAGATGACGAGCCGTGCACCACTGTGTCCAAGGGCGGGTCCGTGCTGCCTACTGGCGGCATGGCAACCTCCAAGACACGCCCACCGGCGCCCGCGCCGCGGTCTTCCCAGGACATGTGCCACGGGCAGCGCCACGATGATGGTGACCCCGGGCGCCGCCGTGGAAAGAGCCCTCTGCATTATTCTCGTGATGCGTAGAGCCGACATGCACGCCAAGATGATGTTCAAGATGGCGCACGGCCGCGGAACCATGATGGCGCTCCTTCTAACATGGTTAGAAGCCCGAGCACCTCCCATTCCTCGCGTTTGCACTGCCACCTACGCCAGCAGAAGCATTAGCATGAGTGCAGCTACTCCTCGACTTCCCTCCTGCTGCGGAGAAGCAAGAAGAGTGGAGGGCTGCTATCCAGAGCCTTATTGGCTACGCCAATAAGGATCAATGCTAAGAGGCAGGCCCCTCGCGGCATCGGTCCATCGATCCGGCGTGTCCCAATGGCGGAAGGGCTGGAGGCGCCATGACCACGGTCCACTCCCCTCCAGCACGATGACAATTGTCGCCAGCTCGGCGGGACGGTCCCCGTGGTGATGGATCCACGACATCATCCGATCCACGAGCTCATCGCGACCAGCGTCAAGTTCTGCGGGAGCGGGTTGGAGAGGATGCTCGAACAACCATCGAGCGGCAACGGGAAGCACGCCATCAATCTGACAGGCGTGCAGAGCCCACTATGTACAGGCCTGCGCTGGGGGGTTCTAGTGACTTTCCTTACGAGGTAGGTTGTCCAGCTTTTACCCATGAGATGCGGCAGTTCCAGTGGCCCATCACCCGCGCGTTCAAACCAGAGGTCCTGGAAAAGTACGATGGCAAGACCCATACATCCGAGTTCTTGAGCGTTTACACCATTGCGATGCAAGTAGCCGGGGCTCGGGACGACAAGGTGCTAACTACTTCCCGTTGGTGCTCAAGCCCAACGTCAGGTCATGGTTGATGCACCTGTGCCACGAGTTAGTTGGTGCCTTTACTGGAGGCCATCAAGCTCCTAGCCAGGCAAGTGATTTGCATCTCATCCCCCCAAAGGATGGTGAATCCTTGCGCAGTTACATTCACATATTCAGCCATGTGCAGTACAATATCCCAGATGTTCATCCGGTCGCTGTCATCAGCGTGTTCCATCAGAACATGGGCAACCGCAAGATGCGTGAAGAGCTGGCCATGAACAAGGTTAGGGATGTTGCCGAGCTGTATGTGTTGGCCGACAGATGTGCTCGTGCTGAAGAAGGAAGGAAGTACCCCGGAGAAGATGTCAGCACGGCAAGCGATTCTGGAGAAGAAGACGTCGTCGCCTCGGCAAAGAAGGGTCGACGGCGTAATAGGAAGCAAAGGGGAAAGACCGTGCTTGCCGTCGAGGAATCTGGCAACCCCAGCACCGCCAAGAAGGCCAAGGTCGGCAACCCCAGCAAAGAGGTTGCTGGGTGCACCGCCAGCCAGGTCTTGGCGGCCGCTGACAAGCCGAAGGGCTCCGACAAGCAATACTGCAAGATCCATCGCACTAAGGGCCATGACCTCCAAAACTCCCGGCAAGTTGAGCAGCTTGTGGAGAGGCAGAAAGTTGAGTACGAAAGACGGGACAAGGAGAAGGGCAAGATGGTGTTGGGGGGTCCGGCAAGAAGCGCGGTGGCCAAGGGGGCACCACGGCAAGGAAAAACAACAAAAGAGGCCTGCTCGAGGCCGCGAAAAGAGAGAGGGGGTTGATGACCACGAAGAGGACAACGAGTCTAGTGACCAAGAATTTCAAAAGGCCACATAAGCCATGTGCATCGATGGTGGAGCCTCATTGCATTCTTCTCACCGCCAGCTTTAATAGTGGGCGCGCGAGATCAATGCGACAGAGCCATCGATTGACGCCCAGAAGCCACTGAAATGGTCCAACATGCCTATCATTTTCAACGCCGAGGATCACCCTGATCGCACAACCGCGGTCGGGTGCTTGCCATTGTTGGTTTCGCCAACAATTTGCAACCTCAAGGTGACGAAAATGCTAGTGGACGGTAGGGCCGGTCTGAACTTGATCTCGGCACAAGTGATTAAGAGGTTGCAAATCCCCAAGGGAGATCTCAAGGAGACGGGCACATTTCAAGGGATCAACCCAGGGAGAAGCTAGCCCAAGGTGATAGAAGAAAGGGTGTCCCGTCTTTCGATGAGAGGGTGGCTATCGTTTATGGTGGAGTAGACTTTGATGATCCGACTACAAACATGCACGACGTTGTGCCTTAGCAATCGCTAAACCAACTCCGAAAGGTTATTGACCACACCGGAGGCACGATCAACCTGACCACGAAGGTCTATTCCTGCAAGCAATCAATGAACAAGCAAGAATATGATAAAGCAATCTGAATATTGCGAATATGGATGAAGTATTGATAATGGTGGGGATCTGAAAGAGGTCTTCGTCTGGTCGTTGGACACCAACGAAGTACACGAAGTTGCAATGGCTAACTTTTAACTAAACAAATCCCAAGCAAAAAGCTACTAGATGGATCTACTTATATAGGAGCAAGGGGTGGCAGCTAAGGTGGTGGGAGGACGTCCCAAGGCAGCCTAAAACTAACCCTAGGTCGTACAAGGCTCGTGGGCCCAAGTGGAGGTGATGCAACACCTTTGGGCTTGTAGTTTGACTCAGATTCTGCTGCAACGTCAGATTGTTTCGTCCATAACTCAACGCTCCTGGCAAATTTGAAGATGAATCCAATTGTGTTGGAAAGCGGAAAAAATCTACTTTCCAACAAAAAATATCACCCAATTCGGAGTCCTTATGAAAGAGTTATTGGCGTTTTGAGTCAGGTATGTCTGTGCAGTCCGAATCTGAATCCACAACGTGTGAGACTTGGACTCTATCTTCTCTTGGCCCAAAAGTGACATGAGAGGACTTTTTGAACAGAACATAAACTTCACTTTTCCCCTTATCTTCATGTGTGGATTGTACAAATGTCCCATACAGCTGCAATTAGACATGGCACAAAAGTCTGTGAAGTGTTTTTGTCCTGGATGACATAAATAAATTATTGCATAGTTTGCATTAGAAATCACCTGACAAATATACATGTATGCAATATTTTTGGTCATATCCAAGGTAGTCATGTCCTCGTCACAAGGGTAAGATCACATTACCAGTTACGTTCGGTGGTGAGCTAAACTACAGGACAGAGAAGATCGTCTTTGATGTAGCCAAGATCCCTTCGCCGTATAACGGGATCCTTGGCCGTCCAGCGCTGGCCAAGTTTATGGCAGCATCACACTACGCCTACACCATGGTGAAGATGCCCGTCCCGATGAGCGTCATCACTGTCAGCTCCGACAAGAAGGACGCACTCATCTGTGCCGACCAACTCTACCGGGAGGCGGTGGTGGCGCCCGCCGCCAAGGCACTTGCTCCTGCCACTGGAGCCCCCGAGGGGAAGAAGACCGGCAAGACCTTAATTAGTCACCGGCAAGACTTCTGGCCCCAGCCAAGCCTCTTGCACCCACTCCGGAAAGCGCGCCTCCTCGGGGTGCTGCATTTCCATTTAGGACATGCCAGAGAGCTCCACCGGCAAGAGCAAGAAATCCAAGGCTGCACCACCGGAAACCAAGAAGGTGCCCGTCAAGGAGGATGGCACGGGCGGAGCTTGTACTACAAGCTCCACCCTCGACAGCAAATAGGAAAGCGCGCTCGTTGCCTTCGTGCGGGCGAATGTTGATGTGTTTGCATGGCAAGCATCTGACATCCCCAACGTTCCCAGGGAGGTGATTGAGCACCACCTTGTTGTCTGTCCTCATGCGTGGCCCGTCAAGCAGAAGGTCGGGAAGCAAGCTTTGGAGAGGCAAGAATTCATCATCGAGGAGATTAGGAAGTTGGAAGCTGCATGCTTGGTTAGAGGAGTGCTCCACCCAACATGGTTGGCCAATCCGGTGGTGGTGCACAAAGCGAATGGAAAGTGGAGGTTGTGCATTGATTATACGGATATCAATAAAGCCTGCCCAAAGGATCCTTTCCCTTTGCCGCGCATTGACCAGATCGTGGACTCCACTGCCGGGTGCGACATGTTGTCATTCCTTGACGCCTATTCGGGATACCACCAAATCTTTATGACGAAGGGAGACGAAGAGAAGACTGCCTTCATCACCCCATGTGGTACGTATTGTTTTATACGAATGCCTTTCGGGTTGAAAAGTGTTGGTTCAACATTTGCAAGAACATTTCAGATTGGTTTTGAGCCCCAGCTCCATAGAAATATGGAGGCTTACATGGATAACAGTGGTCAAAACCAAGGACAGGGCGACACTTGTGCAAGATTTGGAAGAAACGTTTGCAAATTTGCGCAAGATCAACCTCAAGCTCAACCCTGAGAAGTGTGTGTTTGGTGTCCCATCCGGCAAGCTTCTCGGGTTCTTTGTGTCTCAAGGAGGGATCGAGGCGAACCCCGACAAGATCAAGGCAATTGAGCAGATTAAGGCACCAAGGCGAGTCAAAGATGTGCATCGGCTTACTGGCTGCGTTGCTTCTCTAAGTAGGTTCATCTCCAAATCTGCTGAGCGCACCCTCCCCTTTTTCAAGATTTTGAAAAAGGCAGGGCCGATGAAATGGACCCCGGAGGCCGAGGCAGCGCTGCAGGATTTGAAGAGGTACCTCTCCTCTACACCAATACTAGTTGCGCCTAAACCGCAAGAGTCGTTGCTGCTATATCTAGCGGCAACGAATCAAGTGGTCAGTGTTGCACTAGTGGCACGGAGGGAAGTTGACGAAGAGGCGGTAGCGGTGGAAAGGCTGTCGGATGACGAGCTAGAGCTCCCCCCGGCAGGTTCCAGTGTTGGACCCCCGGCAGAGTTTGGCACCGGCAAGGTAGGATTTACACAAGTGGGCGAAGTAACACAGAGGAAGAAGTTGGTGCAGCACCTAGTTTACTTTGTCAGCTCCCTTTTGTAGGGGCTAGATCGAGATATTATGGCATGCAGAAGTTGCTCTTTGGCCTCCTCATGGCCTCGAGGAAGCTGCGTCATTATTTTCAAGCACATGAGATCACTGTCGTCACTCGCTTCCTGTTGCAACAGATCCTGCACAACACAGATGCAACAGGAAGGATTGTGGAATGGGCGTTGGAACTATCAAGCTTCGGTCTCAGGTTTGAAAGCACTTTGACAATCCAGAGCAGGATCTTGGCAGAGTTCATTACAGAATGGACCTCAACGCCTGACGAAGAAATTCAAGAGACCACTCTCCCCGTCAAGGAAACAAACCGCAACTGGATTATGTACTTTGATGGGGCTTTCTCGCTGCAAGGCGCCGGTGCTGGTGTGCTGCTTGTCACGCCCACCGGAGAACACCTCAAGTACGTAGTCCAAATGCACTTTCCCCGGGAGAGATCGACGAACAACACCACGGAGTATGAGGGACTGCTTGCCGATCTCAGGATCGCAGCAGACCTTGGGATCAAAAAGTTGGTCGTCTGTGGGGATTCACAACTCATAGTGAAGCAAGTGAACAAGGATTATCAGAGCCCGCTAATGGAATCTTATGTAGATGAAGTGAGGAAGTTGGAAGAACATTTTGATGGTCTACAGGCAGAGCATGTTCCCCGGCGGAGAACAGCATTGCCGACGACCTGTCAAAACGTGTTGCCCTCAAGTTACCTGTGGAACCAGGCACATTTGTGCTCCAATTGACTCAGCCATCCGTTGAACCATCAGCAAGATAGAATAAGCGAAGAAAATCAGGCCCCGGCAAGTACTTTCCCGCCGAGCCCCAGGAGCCACCGGCAAGGATGTTGCCGGGGACGTCAAGCTTGCCGAGGAGTGACGGGCTCCGGCAGGGCCTCAATGTAACACTCCAAAAATTTTGATTTGGTTTTCATCAAATTCTTTAATTAATGGGAAGGAGGCTATTTAGTTTTTTTTTCTTAAAGCCTCTCCTTCTCAAATCTTTTATGACAAATATTTTATGTGTTCTCCTCAACCTTGATTTTTGGTCTTGAGGGCTTTTCATTTGGTGTTGACTCAACACAAATAATTTTGGAAGGTTTTTCAAATTCTTTCTATAAAAAAGAAACCCTTTGGATTACGGACTTATTCTTTTCAAAATTTATCTTTTGCCATGACACTTGTTGAAATCTTTCTTCCAAACCCACCTCCCTACTTTGGGACAAGCCAAGCATCCAATTCCAGCAAGTTTCAGCTTCCCCTAAGTTATGTTTCTATTTATTTTAACCTCAAAATCTTTTATGTCATTTAATTTGGACCTTACAGATTTACAAAGGAACTGACAAATTTCCTTTGAGTTTTGACTCCAAATAAATTCCTCAGGCTAGTCCTTAGCACCCTCAACCAAGATCCATCAAGATCCACTGATCCACAATTCAAATTTTTCAAAAATTGCTTGCTGCAAGTTTGGACCAGATTTGCCAATTTTGGTGAAATTCATTCTTTTCCTTCTCCAAAAAATCTGAGATAATTCAGGCAGTCTCCAGATGCATCAAGAGAGCACCTCACCAAGTCCCAGCTCCAGAAAATTTTTCCACATGCCCAAAACATTTCATCGAACATCTGGTGTGCACTGTTCCTGTCAAATTCAGAATTTCAGTGATTAGTTTCAGCCGTCAGTGTCGTTTTCTTTAGAGTCTCACGTCGATCTCGCCAGTAACTGCAGTGGCGCCTTGCTCCCTGTTCCCCCTCCTTATCCAGTGCGCCGTATGGCTGCCTGGACCGTTGCGAGTGTCGACGGTGAGCTGGCAGATGTGCATCGCCCCCGTGAGCGGCGGCAGCAACACTCGCTGCGGCTGCCAGAGAGGCGCAGCATGGAACGGCGCCGTCCAGCACCGCCCACACCACCAGGCGCCTCCGCATGGCCGTCCCGTCCCCTGTACGTGTTGCAGAGCCGTCGTCGTGGCCTGGAAAGCACAGAGCGCGCTCCCTGCTGCCGACGTGCCCGTGAGGCCATTCCGTCGAGAGCTTGGAGTATCACCCAAGTCATACCAAGTTTAGCCCTTGAACGGAACTAGTGGACCAACCCGATGATGCCCAATCACCTAAACCTCCAGCCCGACCACTGCCTCGCCGTAATCGCTCGCCGGAGTTATCCCATTCTCGTCAACCGCCTCGGGCCGGCTATAAAAGGAGGCCCCAAGCTCGCCTTCGACCCAGCACCACCCCTCCACCTTGTTGGGGAACGTAGTAATTTCAAAATTTTCCCTACGCACACGCAAGATCATGGTGATGCATAGCAACGAGAGGGGAGAGTGTTGTCCACGTACCCTCGTAGACCGAAAGCGGAAGCGTTAGCACAACGCGGTTGATGTAGTCGTACGTCTTCACGATCCGACCGATCAAGTACCGAACGCACGGCACCTCCGAGTTCTGCACACGTTCAACTCGATGACGTCCCTCGAACTCCGATCCAGCCGAGTGTTGAGGGAGAGTTTCATCAGCACGATGGCGTGGTGACGATGATGATGTTCTACCGATGCAGGGCTTCGCCTAACCACCGCTACGATATGATCGAGGTGGATTATGGTGGAGAGGGGCACCGCACACGGCTAAGAGATCAAGAGATCAATTGTTGTGTCTCTGGGGTGCCCCCCTGCCCCCGTATATAAAGGAGTGGAGGAGGGGGGCGGCCAAGGAGGGCGGCGCGCCCTAAGGGGGAGTCCAACTCCCACAGGGAGTAGGACTCCCCTTTTTCCTATTAGGAGTAGGAGAGGGAAGGAAGAGGAAGGAGGGAGGAAGGAAAGTGGGCCGGCCCCCCTCCCAATTCGGATTGGGCTTGGGGGGCGCCCCCTCCCTTGATCCTTTCCCCTCCTTTCCACTAAGTCCCAATAAGGCCCATATACCTCCCGGGGGGTTCCGATAACCTCCCGGTGATCCGGTATTGTTCCAATCTCACCCGGAACCTTTCCGGTGTCCAAATATAGTCGTCCAATATATCGATCTTTATGTCTCGACCATTTCAAGACTCCTCGTCAAGTCCGTGATCACATCCGGGACTCCGAACAACCTTCGGTACATCAAAATATATAAATTCATAATGAAACTGTCATCGTAACGTTAAGCATGCGGACCCTACGGGTTCGAGAACAATGTAGACATGACCGAGACACGTCTCCGGTCAATAACCAATAGCGGAACCTGGATGCTCATATTGGCTCCTACATATTCTACGAAGATCTTTATCGGTCAGACTGCATAACAACATACGTTTGTTCCCTTTGTCATCGGTATGTTACTTGCCCGAGATTCGATCGTCGGTATCTCAATACCTAGTTCAATCTCGTTACCGGCAAGTCTCTTTACTCGTTCTGTAATACATCATCTTGCAACTAACTTATTAGTTGCATTGCTTGCAAGGCTTAAGTGATGTGCATTGTCGAGAGGGCCCAGAGATACCTCTCCGACAATCGGAGTGACAAATCCTAATCTCGAAATACGCCAACCCAACATGTAACTTTGGAGACACCTGTAGAGCACCTTTATAATCACCCAGTTACGTTGTGACGTTTGGTAGCACACAAAGTGTTCCTCCGGTAAACAGGAGTTGAATAATCTCATAGTCATAGGAACATGTATAAGTCATGAAGAAAGCAATAGCAACATACTAAATGATCGGGTGCTAAGCTAATGGAATGGGGCATGTCAATCACATCATTCTCCTAATGATGTGATCCCGTTAATCAAATGAAAACTCGTGTCTATGGTTAGGAAACATAACCATGTTCGATTAACGAGCTAGTCAAGTAGAGGCATACTAGTGACATTTTGTTTATCTATGTATTCACACATGTATTATGTTTCCGGTTAATACAATTCTAGCATGAATAATAAACATTTATCATGATATAAGGAAATATATATAATAACTTTATTATTGCCTCTAGGTCATATTTCCTTCAGTCTCCCACTTGCACTAGAGTCAATAATCTAGTTCACATCGCCATGTGATTTAATACCAATAGTTCACATCACCATGTGATTAACACTCATAGTTCACATCGATATGTGACCAATACCCAAAGGGTTTACTAGAGTCAATAATCTAGTTCACATCGCTATGTGATTAACACCCAAAGAGTACTAAGTTGTGATCATGTTTTGTTTGTGAGAGAAGTTTAGTCAACGGGTCTGCCACATTCAGATCCGTACGTATTTTGTAAATTTCTATGTCAACAATGCTCTGCACGGAGCTACTCTAGCTAATTGCTCCCACTTCAATATGTATCCATATTGAGATTTAGAGTCATCTGGATCCGTGTCAAAATTTGCATCGACGTAACCCTTTACGACGAACCTTTTGTCACTTCCATAATCGAGAAACATATCCTTATTCCACTAAGGATAATTTTGACCAATGTCCAGTGATCTACTCCTATATCACTATTGTACTCCTTTGCCAAACTCAGGACAGGGTATACAATAGGTCTGGTACACAGCATGGCATACTTTATAGAACCTATGGCTGAGGCATAGGGAATGACTTTCATTCTCTCTCTATCTTCTGTCGTTGTCGGGTTTTGAGTCTTACTCAACTTCACACCTTGTAACACAGGCAAGAACTTCTTCTTTGACTGTTCTATTTTGAACTACTTCAAAATCTTGTCAAGGTATGTACTCATTGAAAAAACTTATTAAGCATCTTGATCTATCTCTATAGATCTTGATGCTCAATATGTAAGAAGCTTCACCGAGGTCTTTCTTTGAAAAACTCCTTTCAAATATTCCTTTATGCTTTGCAGAATAATTCTACATTATCTCCGATCAACAATATGTCTTTCACATATCCTTATCAGAAATGTTGTAGTGCTCCCACTCACTTCCTTGTAAATACAGGCTTCACCGCAAGTCTGTATAAAACTATATGCTTGATCAACTTATCAAAGCGTATATTCCAACTCCGAGATGTTTCCACCAGTCCATAGATGGATCGCTGAAGCTTGCATATTTTGTTAGTACCTTTAGGATTGACAAAACCTTCTGGTTGCATCATATACAACTCTTCTTTAATAAATCCATTAAGGAATGCAGTTTTGTTTATCCATTTTCCAGATTTCATAAAATGCGGCAATTGCTAACATGATTCGGACAGACTTAAGCATAGATACTAGTGAGAAACTCTCATCGTAGTCAACACCTTGAAATCGTCGAAAACCTTTTTGCGACAATTCTAGCTTTGTAGATAGTAACACTACTATCAGCGTCTGTCTTCCTCTTGAAGATCCAGTTAATCTCAATGGCTCACCGATCATTGGGCAAGTCAATCAAAGTCCATACTTTGTTCTCATACATCGACCTCATCTCAGATTTCATGGCCTCAAGACATTTCACGGAATCTGGGCTCATCATCGCTTCCTCATAGTTTGTAGGCTCATCATGGTCAAGTAACATGACCTCCAGTACAGGATTACCGTACCACTCTGGTGCGAATCTCACTCTGGTTTACCTATGAGGTTTGGTAGTAACTTGATCTAAAGTTACATGATCATCATCATTAGCTTCCTCACTAATCGGTGTAGTAGTCACAGGAACAGATTTCTATGATGAACTACTTTCCAATAAGGGAGCAGGTACAGTTACCTCATCAAGTTCCACTTTCCTCCCACTCACTTCTTTCGAGAGAAACTCCTTTTCTAGAAAGGATCCATTCAAAGCAACGAATATATTGCCTTCGGATCTGTGATAGAAGGTGTACCCAACATTTTATTTTGGGTATCCTATGAAGACGCACTTCTCCATTTGGGTTAGAGCTTATCAGGTTGAAACTTTTTCATATAAGCATTGCAACCTCAAACTTTAAGAAACGACAGCTTAGGTTTCTTGCCAAACCATAGTTCATACGTTGTCGTCTCAACGGATTTAGATGGTGCCCTATTTAACGTGAATGCAGCTGTCTCTAATGCATAACCCCAAAACGATAGTGGTAGATCGGTAAGAGATATCATAGATCGCACCATATCTAATAAAGTACGGTTATGACGCTCGGACACACCATTACACTGTGGTGTTCCAGGTGGCGTGAGTAGTGAAACTATTTCACATTGTTTTAACTGAAGGCCAAACTTGTAACTCAAATATTTTACTTCTGCGATCATATTGTAGAAACTTTTATTTTTTGTTACGATGATTCTCCACTTTACTCTGAAATTCTTCGAACTTTTCAAATATTTCAGACTTGTGTTTCATCAAGTAGATATACTCATATCTGCTCAAATCATCTGTGAAGATCAGAAAATAATGATACCTGCCACGAGCCTCAATATTCATCGGACCACATACATCAGTATGTACGATTTTCAACAAATCTGTTGCTCGCTCCATTGTTCCGGAGAACGGAGTCTTAGTCATCTTGCCCATGAGGCATGGTTCGCAAGCATCAACTGATTCATAATCAAGTGATTCCAAAAACCCATCAGCATGGATTTTCTTTATGCGCTTTGCACCAATATGACCTAAATGGCAGTGCCACAAATAAGTTGCACTATCATTATTAACTTTGCATCTTTTGGCTTCAATATTATGAATATGTGTATCACCACGATCGAGATCCAACAAACCATTTTCATTGGGTGTATGACCATAGAAGGTTTTATTCATGTAAACAGAACAACAATTATTCTCTAACTTACATGAATAACCATATTGCAATAACATGATCCAATCATATTTATGCTCAACGCAAACACCAAATAACACTTATTTAGGTTCAACACTAATCCCGAAAGTATAGGGAGTGTGCGATGATGATCATATCAATCTTGGAACCACTTCCAACACACATCGTCACTTCACCCTTAACTAGTCACTGTTCATTCTGCAATTCCTGTTTCGAGTTACCACTCTTAGCAACTGAACTAGTATCAAATACTGAGGGGTTGCTATAAACACTAGTAAAGTACACATCAATAACATGTATATCAAATATACCTATGTTCACTTTGCCATCCTTCTTATCCGCCAAATACTTGGGGTAGTTCCGCTTCCAGTGACCAGTTCCTTTGCAGCAGAAGCACTCAGTTTCAGGCTTAGGTCCAGACTTGGGTTTTTCACTTGAGCAGCAACTTGCTTGCCGTTCTTCTTGAAGTTCCCCTTTCTTCCCTTTGTCCCTTTACTTGAAACTAGTGGTTTTTTTTACCATCAACACTTGATGCTTTTCTTGATTTCTACCTTCGTTGATTTCAGCATCACGAAGAGCTTGGAATCGTTTCCGTTATCCCTTGCATATTATAGTTCATCACGAAGTTCTACTAACTTGGTGATGGTGACTAGAGAATTCTGTCAATCACTATTTTAACTCCCACTTGATTCAAGCGATTGTAGCACCCAGACAACCTGAGCACATGCTCACTGCTTGAGCTATTCTCCTCCATCTTTTAGCTATAGAACTTGTTGGAGACTTCATATCTCTCAACTTGGGTATTTGCTTGAAATATTAACTTCAACTCTTGGAACATCTCATATGGTCCATGAAGTTCAAAAACGTCTTTGAAGTCCCGATTCTAAGCCGTTTAAGCATGGTGCACTAAATTATCAAATAGTCATCATATTCATAACATCTGCATCTGCTCGTGCAATAGGTTTGTCACCTAGCGGTGCATCAAGGACATAATTCTTCTGTGCAGCAATGAGGATAAACCTCAGATCACGGATCCAATCCGCGTCATTGCTACTAACACCTTTCAACTTAGTTTTCTCTAGGAACATATCAAAAATAAAACAGGGGAGCTAAACGCGAGCTATTGATCTACAACATAGATATGCTAATACTACCAGGACTAAGTTCATGATAAATTTAAGTTCAATTAATCATATTACTTAAGAACTCCCACTTAGATAGACATCCCTCTAATCCTCTAAGTGATCACGTGATCCAAATCAACTAAACCATAACCGATCATCACATGAAATGGAGTAGCTTTCAATGGTGAACATCACTTATGTTGATCATATCTACTATATGATTCATGCTCGACCTTTCGGTCTCAGTGTCCCGAGGCCATATCTGCATATGCTAGGCTCGTCAAGTTTAACCTGAGTATTCTGCATATGCAAAACTGGCTTGCACCCATTGTAGATGGACGTAGAGCTTATTACACCCGATCATCACGTGGTGTCTGGGCACGACGAACTTTGGCAACGGTGCATACTCAGGGAGAACACTTTTATCTTGAAATTTAGTGAGAGATCATCTTATAATGCTACCGTCAATCAAAGCAAGATAAGATGCATAAAAGATAAACATCACATGCAATCAATATAAGTGATATGATATGGCCATCATCATCTTGTACTTGTGATCTCCATCTCCGAAGTACCGTCATGATCACCATCATCACCGGCGCGACACCTTGATCTCCATCGTAGCATCATTGTTGTCTCGCCAATCTTATGCTTCCATGACTATCGCTACCTCTTAGTGATAAACTAAAGCATTACAGCACGATTACATTGCATACAATAAAGCGACAACCATATGGCTCCTGCCAGTTGCCGATAACTCGGTTACAAAACATGATCATCTCATACAATAAAATTTAGCATCATGTCTTGACCATATCACATCACAACATGCCCTGCAAAAACAAGTTAGACGTCCTCTACTTTGTTGTTGCAAGTTTTACGTGGCTGCTATGAGCTTAGCAAGAACCGTTCTTACCTACGCATCAAAACCACATTGATAGTTTGTCAAGTTGGTGTTGTTTTAACCTTCGCAAGGACCGGGCGTAGCCACGCTCGGTTCAACTAAAGTTGGAGAAACTGACACCCGCCAGCCACCTGTGTGCAAAGCACGTCGGTAGAACCAGTCTCGCGTAAGCGTATGCGTAATGTCGGTCCGGGCCGCTTCATCCAACAATACCGCCGAACCAAAGTATGACATGCTGGTAAGCAGTATGACTTATATCGCCCACAACTCACTTGAGTTCTACTCATGCATGTTACATCAACGCATAAAACCTTGGCTCGGATGCCACTGTTGGGGAACGTAGTAATTTCAAAAATTTCCCTACGCACACGCAAGATCATGGTGATGCATAGCAACGAGAGGGGAGAGTGTTGTCCATGTACCCTTGTAGACCGAAAGCGGAAGCGTTAGCACAACGCGGTTGATGTAGTCGTATGTCTTCACGATCCGACCGATCAAGTACCGAACGCACGGCACCTCCGAGTTCTGCACACGTTCAACTCGATGACGTCCCTCGAACTCTGATCTAGTCGAGTGTTGAGGGAGAGTTTCGTCAGCATGACGGCGTGGTGACGATGATGATGTTCTACCGACGCAGGGCTTCGCCTAAGCACCGCTACGATATGATCGAGGTGGATTATGGTGGAGAGGGGCACCGCACATGGCTAAGAGATCAAGAGATCAATTGTTGTGTCTCTGGGGTGCCCCCTGCCCCCGTATATAAAGGAGTGGAGGAGAGGGCCGGCCAAGGAGGGTGGCACGCCCTAAGGGGGAGTCCAACTCCCATAGGGAGTAGGACTCCCCTTTTTCCTATTAGGAGTAGGAGAGGGAAGGAAGAGGAAGGAGGGAGGAAGGAAAGGGGGGCCGCCCCCCTCCCAATTCGGATTGGGCTTGGGGGGTGCGCCCCCTCCCTTGCTCCTTTCCCCTCCTTTCCACTAAGGCCCAATAAGGCCCATATACCTCCCGGGGGGTTCCGATAACCTCCCGGTGATCCAGTATTGTCCCAATCTCACCCGGAACCTTTCCGGTGTCCGAATATAGTCGTCCAATATATCGATCTTTATGTCTCGACCATTTCGAGACTCCTCGTCAAGTCCGTGATCACATCTGGGACTCCGAACAACCTTCGGTACATCAAAATATATAAACTCATAATGAAATTGTCATCGTAACGTTAAGCGTGCGGACCCTACGGGTTCGAGAACAATGTAGACATAACCGAGACACGTCTTCGGTCAATAACCAATAGCGGAACCTGGATGCTCATATTGGCTCCTACATATTCTACGAAGATCTTTATCGGTCAGACCGCATAACAACATACGTTTGTTCCCTTTGTCATCGGTATGTTACTTGCCCGAGATTCGATTGTCGGTATCTCAATACCTAGTTCAATATCGTTACCGGCAAGTCTCTTTACTCGTTCTATAATACATCATCTTGCAACTAACTTATTAGTTGCATTGCTTGCAAGGCTTAAGTGATGTGCATTATCGAGAGGGCGCAGAGATACCTCTCCGACAATCGGAGTGACAAATCCTAATCTCGATATACGCCAACCCAACATGTACCTTTGGAGACACCTGTGGAGCACCTTTATAATCACCCAGTTACATTGTGACATTTGGTAGCACACAAAGTGTTCCTCCGGTAAACGGGAGTTGCATAATCTCATAGTCATAGGAACATGTATAAGTCATGAAGAAAGCAATAGCAACATACTAAACGATCGGGTGCTAAGCTAATGGAATGGGTCATGTCAATCACATCATTCTCCTAATGATGTGATCCCGTTAATCAAATGAAAACTCATGTCTATGGTTAGGAAACATAACCATCTTCGATTAACGAGCTAGTCAAGTAGAGGCATACTAGTGACACTCTGTTTGTCTATGTATTCACACATGTATTATGTTTCTGGTTAATACAATTCTAGCATGAATAATAAACATTTATCATGATATAAGGAAATATATAATAACTTTATTATTGCCTCTAGGGCATATTTCCTTCACACCTCACCAGAGCCGCGCCCAGCCACTAGGAGGACCTCGAGGAGGCCTCTTCCCCGACTCCAGCCACCCCGATCCGCTTCGGGCTCCGGCACGATTCTCTCCGGTAAGGGAACCCATGCCTCCCAAACCTTTCCATTAGCCTCCTAGTGCTCCCACTCTTCTGACCCTAGCCTCAATTTGGCATCTGCAGCCCTCCTCGGCGAAATCCACCACCGCCCGAACCACGGTCCGCCGGAGTATAGGCCGACGTCGACGTGGTGGTCGCCGACGACCAACTCCACCACCCACAGACGCGGAAGAGCTCCGTTAACCCGTAGGTACCCTCCGTTTCCCCTACCTTGCCATGGATCGACGCCCGCGACCACCGCAAACCTCGGGCGCCGGTGGACTCTGTTTTGAAATTCAAACATGACGGGTGGGACCCCCTCGTCAGCCTCTCCTCTCTTATTCGAACCGTTTTCTGAAAACGCCTTCGGGCAAAGTACGCTTTCCCTTTTGGGTTGGCGTATTTCTAACTGAAGCATTTTCTGTTTCTATAAAATAGCCCTTGGATAGTTTTCTGTTTATAACATATTAGTCCCTGGACTAAAACCTTTATAACTTTTAAACAAAAGATGATTTTGAGTTGATTCTTTTTCTGTCATATTTATTTTTCTATCTAGTTTTTTTATCATATTTATTTGAAAAATATTTGAAAACAATTTTATGCACAAACGGAATTTACGTTAGTATCCAATTTCTTTTATATCGTAGATACCGAAGGAGGTGACGGAACCACAAACTTCGCCGAGCTAGACTCCGACTACTCCAAACCAGGCAAGCATGTTTGAACCTTTGATATGATGAGTGTTTTGCATGTTTGCTTGAGTAGTTTTCTAATGGCACGTTTATATAAGCATATTGTGAATGTTATATTGCATGCAAGGCAAGCTACAGGTGAGCTTCAAAGTTTGATGTGTTCATATGATGGTGAGAAAACTTGATCATGTGGTGGCATGATAGGTTGTAAGATGGTATTGTTGAAGCATGCCAGTCTTATGTCAACCATGTAACTCCAGTGTTAACATGGATCAAGTCTTGTTCCCGTTCGTCCCCGTCCGTGCTACCACATGTTTTCTACAAGGAATGCGGTTTAGTAAGTTGCAAACCTCTCTCCTTGTACACACCAAATAGAGGGGCCGTGATGAGGGTTCCATGGCCCTGGATTAAAGCCCGTCATCCGGTCAGGGGGCATGGGTGTTTCCGGTTGGGACCGTGAGGGGGGGCACCCCTTAGAGCGTGCGAATATAAATTTGATCCCATGCTATTTGAGGTTGTAGCCTCCCCGTCTCAGAGTTTTTCTTGAACGTTGCCTAGGGTGATCCCTGGTAGCAGAATGTGGAATGGGTGTGTACTGGTTAGATGTGTTTCTTCTAAAATACCGTAAACGGAACTAGTCCTTTGTGACTACTGAAATCCGTTGGATGTGGATTAACAGTGCAAACTCTGCAGAGTCATAACCATTCGAGTAACCGTGTCCATGGTCAAGGACCTTGATCAACATATCAGTGTCAGTCTCCGTGTCTGTCTCAGTATCCGTCTCAGTGACAGTCTCCGAGAAAGAGCATGAAACCGAGAATGGTAAACCCGGCTGAATGTTATTCCGGTGGATGGACTAACCGGTTTATTATTATGTACTAAGTATTTCCTTGGGATGATTTAAATTCATGAGCTACTTAAATTTGAATGACGAAATATAAGCCCTTTATGTGATGTCGCTCAGACGTCCGACTGCGGCATTCTTGTTATTTACTTTTGATATAAGCCCTTTATGTGATGTCGCTCAGACGTCCGACTGTGGCATTCTTGTTATTTACTTTTGATATAAGCCCTTTATGTGATGTCGCTCAGACGTCCGGCTGTGGCATTCTGGTTATTTACTTTCGATATAAGCCCTTTATGTGATGTCGCTCAGACGTCCGACTGTGGCATCCCTGTTATTTACTTTTGATATAAGCCCTTTATGTGATGTCGCTCAGACGTCCGACTGTGGCATCCTGATTATTTACTTTCATTATAAGCCCTTTTCGAGATGTCGCTTAGATGTCCGACTGTGGCACGTACTGTCATTTATGTTTCAGTATAAGCCCTTTATGTGGTGTCGCCCTGACGCCCGACTGCGGCATGTTAAATTATTTTTTTACCTTTCGAGGCGTCGCTTCAGACACCCAATCGGTCTTCAGCTATTTTATGGAGATTTAGGGAGGACTACCGCTCAACTTCCTTTTATTTATCGTGCATTGCAAATTTATTACCTGAGTGTGCATTACTAACCTGCTCATGTGCATCATGTTTGCATTTGTTATATATTATGTCCAAACTGTCTTGCGAGTACATTCAAAGTACTCACCTGGCTTGTTGATTTGGCCAGATGTTGACGAAGGCGATCTTATGGATGAAGAGTTCGATAGCGAGTCCGACGCCTAGAGGAGTCCTTGTCAGTCCCGTGCGATCCTGGAGTTGGTCACTTGTATTATATACGCTTCCACTGCCCGAATAAAATCGTCAAGCCTCAGTCCGGCGCTTGATGAGTTGTAAGATTTTGGAGTCATGTCACCCACTACACTGTGACATATCCACCACCATTTTTATTACGAGTCAGTAGTTATGCCACCATACTCCTTTGTTTCATATCCGCCCTTATGTATAATATCGGCGTGCTTGTAATAAAATTGTTGAGCAGCCTCAGCTCAACCATGTATAATATTTAGTACTTCTGGATTTCTGTATCAAGGATTTGTCTGCCAGTAAGGAGGATTCTTCTGTACTGGTCAATACAAGGGTCGGCTTTTCAATAAATGTTGTATTGGAAAACCGGTCCTGACAACCTTGGTATCAGAGCCAGGCTGACTGTAGGAAGCCACTAGGTGCGATCGCTAATCGATTATTAGCGTAATAAGTGTTTTTTTAACACTTTACAATGGTAGCAATTTTCTGTTAGTCATCATAAATTTATGAATTGACTATCTGGAATTTTTGTCTACTTTTGTAGATGGCTGGCAGCGACTGTGAGTCACAGGTGTTCGCCAATGTACCTGAGGGGTTTATCAAGCTTCTAGTCTCCATCACCAAGGTCGCGATCGGGCCATCAACTCGTCCGGAGTTCACACTCTACCAGCACAAGATCAGCGACAGCGTGTCTATGTACCAGGCCGCAGTGCAATTCAAGGGAGGACGTTCTGAGACACGCCGCTTCCGATTTGTGGGAAGGGCCATGCCTACGGAGAGGCATGCCATGCAGATGGCTGCCCGTGAGGCGATAGCTCGTCTCTGGGATGCTCTTCCTTCGATGAAGACTCGTCGCTACCGCTACCTCCCATGCCACGTGCCATACACTTTTCACTATGCATTCGCTTGTGCTAGGGGAGAGAGAGATGAGGCTATTGAAATGTTGGTTGAATATCTCAAAGCTCTTGAGGCAGCTTTTGACAACCTCATGGATGACCTTGTGGCTGCTCGTATGGACTTCTTTCAGCACTGTTCCGCCAACAGGAGGGAGCTCCTCCATACAGCCCCACCACTGACTTACGTCTCATCCTCAGCCTCCTATGCACCTGCCATCTTAGCCACCGCTTGCCGCCTGCCTACTACTGAGGAGTTTGACCAAGTCATTGCCCCTACTCCAGTCTGTGCTGCACCACCATTCGCGCCCGCACCAGCTCCTCAAACCAGTACTTCGCACCTGGAGCCTATTAGTGAGGAGGAGGTTGAGTCTCCAGCATCATTGGGTCTTACCCTCGGCAGGCAGAAGGAAGTGTTTACCATCTCCGACTGAGTGTGCCTGGCAACTGTGCGATGTACCACCTTGTATGATATGTGTATTTGTGTATAGGGTTGATGAGAAGTAGTTTGTGTGCGCATCATGTAGGAACTCGGAGAAGTGCACTAGCCTAAATAGCATGTTAGGAGTGTGTACGCACATCCTGAGTGGTGTATTGTATAATTATGGCTTGCGTGTAAGATATGTACTGAGCGGTCCTTCTCCATGCGCAACCAAGTATTTTCTTGAAAAAAATTGGAGTTCTTAAAATTTCCGCCTTTGCAATATTATTTATTTTTGCCACTCAGTTTTTCTCATGAATTCTGCAAAAATACCCCAGAGTGGAAAATGCCTCGTCCCTGGACTCGTTCTATGCCAAGTCCGCCAGAGGAAAATAATGGAACCCAGACAAGTAACAATTTCACACAGGGACAGTCAAGGTAGCAAGGCAGTGAAACAGCATTTTCTCAAGTATGCCGCCTTTATGAGCAAAGCCAGCAGCAGCATCAAGAAATGATGAACCATGTTATCAATATGGGAAATCACCATGAACCATTCAGCAGCATTCCAAATTGTCTGATCTACAAAAGACACGTCCCCCAACGTTCTCTCACACTGATAGACCTCTTGAGGCCGATGATTGGCTTCGAGACATTGATAGGAAGTTAATTATTGCACAGTGTTCGGACCGTGAGAAGGTACTTTATGCACCTCACTACCTCACGAGAGCAGCTGCATCATGGTGGGAAAATTTCCTACACATGCACCCCAATGAAAATAATATCACCTGGGAAGAATTTAAAGATGGTTTTCATGGGGCGCACATTCCCAGAAGTATTATGAAGATCAAGAAAAGGGAGTTTGATGACGTCAAGCAGAGAAGCATGACAGTGACTGAGTACAATAGTCAGTTTACTCAATTATCTCGTTATGCCAACGAAGAGCATATGACTGAAAATAAAAAGATGGAAAAATTTCTGGACGGTCTGGCACCAGCACTTAAATGCCAGCTGGTCGTACACACCTTTCCGGATTTCAAAGCACTTCTGGACAAAGCTATTACATTGGAAAATGAGCACCACAGCTTGGAGGATTTTTGCAAGCGCAAAAGGGACAAGACTACTCATGCTCGCAACAACCGGAACAAGACTGGTCTTCAGAAAATTGGAGCGAACAAACCCCCAACCAGTGCTCCACGCCCGAACAAAAATTTTCATGCAAGAGACAAGGATTTTACATATCGCCCAGGCGTTACTTGCTACGCTTGTGGAGAGGAAGGACACTATGCCAAACAGTGCCCAAAGCCAAGAAACTCGGCCCCCAAGCCGAACAACAATGGAAATAATTCAACACCCAAGCGTAACAACTTCAACCCCAATAACAATCACAGGAAGGGTCACTTGAACCATGTGACCAAGGAGGAAGCCCAGAATGCCCCGGATATCGTACTCGGTACATTCCCTGTCAACACAATACCTGCCACGGTTTTGTTTGATTCTGGAGCTTCTCACTCGTTCATTTCAAAGAAATTTTCTTTGCAACATGATTTTTCGATGCTTCCCTTGGAAAAATCCATGACCATCAAGTCCCCCGGGGTTAAGAAAATCACTCAGAGTTACTGCCAAGGTGTGGTTATTGAGATTGAGGGACTAAAGTTTCAGGCAAACCTCATTGTATTGGAAAACAAGGGACTAGATGTTATCCTAGGAATGGACTGGTTAACCACCAATAAGGGATTTATCGACTGCTTCAATTGGACTGTAATTCTTACTCACCATCACGGGAAGACGGTAAAAGTTGCAGCTCAAGAAAGACCAATATCACGGCAACCAAAGTTGAACAAGGTGGACATTTCAGAGTTAAGAAAAGTTCCAGTGGTATGTGAGTTCCCTGACATATTTCCCGAAGAACTACCAGGAATGCCACCAGACCGGGAAATAGAGTTCATCATTGAACTAGCGCCTGGAACCACCCCCATTTACAAGAAACCTTATAGAATGGCACCCTCCGAGTTGGTAGAATTAAAGAAGCAAATAAAAGAATTACTGGACAAAGGATTTATACAGGCCAACTCCTCACCTTGGGGTTCACCGGTATTATTTGCCAAGAAAAAGGATGGGACACTGAGATTATGTATAGACTATCGAGCCCTCAACATGGTCACCATCAAAAACAAATATCTGATGCCACGGATAAATGATTTATTTGACCAGCTCGCACAAGCCAAGGTCTTCTCAAAAATTGATTTAAGGTCGGGGTATCATCAATTAAAAGTACGGACAGAAGATATCCCTAAGACAGCATTCACCTCCAGATACAGATTATATGAATTTACAGTAATGCCGTTTGGACTGACAAATGCCCCCGCCTATTTTGTCCATCTCATGAACAAAGTATTTATGAAATTTATGGACAAATTTGTTGTGGTGTTCATTGATGATATTCTGGTGTACTCTAAGACACCAGAAGAGCATGCTGAACATCTCAGAATTGTACTGAGAGAATTAAGGAAACATCAATTATACGCCAAATTCAGCAAATGTGAATTTTGGTTAATACAGGTTGGTTTTCTAGGCCACGTATTGACTCAAGAAGGTGTCGCCATGGACCCATAAAAAGTCAAGGCCGTACTTGGCTGGAAACCACCAGCCAACGTAACAGATGTACGAAGTTTCCTAGGGATGGCTGGATATTACCGAAGGTTTATTGAGGGGTTTTCCACCATAGCAAAACCAATGACACAGTTACTCAAGAAGGATAAGAAATTTGTATGGACTGAAGCTTGCGAGAAAAGTTTCCAAGAACTCAAAAGGAAGTTAACAACAGCACCAGTATTAGTTGTACCAGACATACACAAAAGTTTTGAAGTATATTGTGACGCATCCCGGAAGGGCCTCGGATGCGTACTAATGCAAGAAGGCAAGGTAGTCACATACGCTTCCAGGAAACTACGAAAGCATGAAGAAAATTATCCTACTCATGACCTGGAATTGGCAGCAGTCATTCATGCACTCTAGGAGTGGAGACACTTTTTGCTTGGAAATCGTTGTGAAATATATACGGACCATAAAAGTCTCAAATATATTTTCACACAGCCAGAACTCAATTTGCGGCAAAGGTGCTGGTTGGAATTAGTGAAAGATTATGATGTTGGCATTCACTACCATCCAGGAAAGGCAAATGTAGTGGCAGCTGCTCTTAGTCGAAACCCCAGCTCGGGCAACGACAGCCTACAGAACATGAGACCTAAATTTCAGCATGAGTTCGCCAAACTTAACTTGGTGATGGTCACTGAAGGCAATGTGTCAAATTTGGAAATACAGCCCACCCTAATGGAACAAATTAAGAAGGCTCAGCCTGGACACCCCAGCATCGAAGGCATAAAAAGAAAAGTGAGTCTGGGCAAGGCTTTAGAATTCGTCGTAGACGATAAGGGAATATTATGGTACGGAGACAGACTTTGCGTACCAAATATAGCGGACCTCAAACAGCAAATTCTAGACGAAGGCCACACCACTCCATATTCAATCCACCCTGGAGGCACCAAAATGTACAAGGACATTTAGGAAAATTTTTGGTGGCACGGCATGAAGAGGGATATAGCCACATTCATTGCATGTTGTGATTCATGTCAGCGCATTAAAGCAGAGCACCAAAAACCAGCAGGACTATTACAACCAAACAGGATACCTGAGTGGAAATGGGACGAAATTGGAATGGATTTTATTGTCGTACTACCTCGGTCACGACACAGGAATGATGCCATATGGGTCATCACGGATAGATTAACTAAGGTGGCACATTACATCCCAGTAAAGACAACCCACACCACTCAGAAGCTTGCCAAGTTTTATCTCTCCCGCATAGTTTGTCTGCATGGAATTCCAAAGACTATAATATCCGACAGAGGCACTCAATTCATCTCTAAATTTTGGGATCAGTTACAACAAGCTCTGGGGACTCAGCTAGTATTCAGTACAGCATACCACCCCCAGACTGGAGGACAAACTGAACATGTGAACCAAATTCTAGAGGACATGCTAAGAGCATGTGTTCTCACCTATGGAACTGGTTGGGAAGAAAGCTTGCCGTATGCCGAGTTCGCATACAACAACAGTTACCAAGCCAGTCTACAAATGGCACCTTTTGAAGCCTTGTATGGGCAAAGATGCCATACCCCATTAAATTGGTCAGAAACGGGAGACAGCCGTATCTTTGGACCAGACATGCTCAAGGAAGCTGAGGAGAAAGTTAGACTAATCAGAGATCGACTCAAGACAGCCCAGAGCCGACAAAAGAGTTACTACGATCAAAAACATCGTGAGGCCAGTTTTTAACCCGGTGAATATGTGTACCTGCGAGTATCTCCTATGAGGGGCCTGCAACGATTCAAAGTTAAAGGAAAGCTGGCACCACGACTTATCGGACCCTTCTGTGTGGTTGCACGAAGAGGCACAGTGGCCTACCAGCTAGACCTACCCAAAGAACTGTCAGATGTCCACGATGTGTTCCACGTCTCACAGTTGAGGAAATGTGTAAGCAACCCGGAAAAACATGTATCTCACAAGAACATTGACATGAAACCAGACCTCACCTACGCGGAACGCCCAATAAAAATATTGGAGGAGTCTGAAAGAAGGACCCGTCAGAAAACAATTAAGTTTTTCAAGGTTCAGTGGAGCAATCACACCGAGGATGAAGCAACATGGGAAAGAGAGGATTTCCTTCGGGAATAATACCCACACCTATTTGAGGATCAGTTGAAATCTCGGGGACGAGATTTTTCCTAAGGGGGTAGGTGTTGTAACACTCCAAAAATTTTGATTTGGTTTTCATCAAATTCTTTAATTAATGGGAAGGAGGCTATTTAGTTTTTTTTTTCTTAAAGCCTCTCCTTCTCAAATATTTTATGAAAAATATTTTATGTGTTCTCCTCAACCTTGATTTTTGGTCTTGAGGGCTTTTCATTTGGTGTTGACTCAACACAAATAATTTTGGAAGGTTTTTCAAATTCTTTCTATAAAAAAGAAACCCTTTGGATTATGTACTTATTCTTTTCAAAATTTCTCTTTCGCCATGACACTTGTTGAAATCTTTCTTCCAAACCCACCTCCCTACTTTGGGACAAGCCAAGCATCCAATTCCAGCAAGTTTCAGCTTCCCCTAAGTTTTGTTTCTATTTATTTTAACCTCAAAATCTTTTCTGTCATTTAATTTGGACCTTAGAGATTTACAAAGGAACTGTCAAATTTCCTTTGAGTTTTGACACCAAATAAATTCCTCTGGCTAGTCCTTAGCACCCTCAACCAAGATCCATCAAGATCCACTGATCCACAATTCAAATTTTTCAAAAATTGCTTGCTGCAAGTTTGGACCAGATTTGCCAATTTTGGTGAAATTCATTCTTTTCCTTCTCCTAAAAATCTGAGATAATTCAGGCAGTCTCCAGATGCATCAAGAGAGCACCTCACCAAGTCCCAGCTCCAGAAAAAAATTTCCACATGCCCAAAACATTTCGTCGAACAGCTGGCATGCACTGTTCCTGTCAAATTCAGAGTTTCAGTGATCAGTTTCAGCCGTCAGTGTCGTTTTCATCAGAGTCTCACGTCGATCTCGCCAGTAACTGCAGTGGTGCCTTGCTCCCTGTTCCCCCTCCTTATCTAGTGTGCCGCATGGCTGCCTGGACGGTTGCGAGCGTTGGTGGTGAGCTGGCAGAGGTGCATCGCCCCCGTGAGCGGCGGCAGCAACACTCGATGCGGCTGCCAGAGAGGCGCAGCATGGAACGGCACCGTCCAGCACCACCCACACCACCAGGTGCCTCCGCGTGGCCGTCCCTGAAGGAAATATGCCCTAGAGGCAATAATAAAGTTATTATTTATTTCCTTATATCATGATAAATGTTTATTATTCATGCTAGAATTGTATTAACCGGAAACATAATACATGTGTGAATACATAGACAAACGGAGTGTCACTAGTATGCCTCTACTTGACTAGCTCGTTAATCAAAGATGGTTATGTTTCCCAACCATGAACAAAGAGTTATTATTTGATTAACGGGATCACATCATTAGGTGAATGATCTGATTGACATGACCCATTCCATTAGCTTAGCACCCGATCGTTTAGTATGTTGCTATTGCTTTCTTCATAACTTATACATGTTCCTATGACTATGAGATTATGCAACTCCTGTTTGCCGGAGGAACACTTTGTGTGCTACCAAACGTCACAACGTAAATGGGTGATTATAAAGGTACTCTACAGGTGTCTCCAAAGGTACATGTTGGGTTGGCGCATTTCGAGATTAGGATTTGTCACTCCGATTGTCGGAGAGGTATCTCTGGGCCCTCTCGGTAATGCACATCACATAAGCCTTGCAAGCATTGCAACTAATGAGTTAGTTGCGAGATGATGTATTACGGAACGAGTAAAGAGACTTGCCGGTAATGAGATTGAACTAGGTATTGAGATACCGACGATCGAATCTCGGGCAAGTAACATACCGATGACAAAGGGAACAACGTATGTTGTTATGCGGTCTGACCGATAAAGATCTTAGTAGAATATGTAGGAGCCAATATGAGCATCTTGGTTCCGCTATTGGTTATTGACCGAAGACGTGTATCGGTCATGTCTACATTGTTCTCGAACCCGTAGGGTCCGCACGCTTAAGGTTTCGATGATAGTTATATTATGAGTTTATGAGTTTTTATGTACCGAAGTTAGTTCGGAGTCCCGGATGTGATCACGAACATGACGAGGAGTCTCGAAATGGTCGAGACATAAAGATTGATATATTTGACGGCTATATTCGGACACCGGAAGTGTTCCGGGTGATTTTGGAGAAAACCGGAGAGCCGGAGGGTTACCGGAACCCCCCGGGAGAAGTAATGGGCCATATGGGCCTTAGTGGAGAGAGAGAGGGGCAGCCAAAGGTGGGCCGCGCGCCTCCTCCCCCTGGTCTGAATTGGACTAGGAGAGGGGGGCGGCAACCCCCCTTTCCTTCTCCCTCCCCACTTCTTTCCCCCTCCTAGTAGGAGTCCTACTCCTACTAGGAGGAGGACTCCTCCTTGGCGCGCCATAGGGGCCGGCCGGCCTCCTCCCCTTGATCCTTTATATACGGGGGCAGGGGGCACCCCTAGACACACAAGTTGATCCACGTGATCATATTCTTAGCCGTGTGCGGTGCCCCCTTCCACCATAATCCTCGATAATATTGTAGTGGTGCTTAGGCAAAGCCCTGCGATGATAGTACATCAAGATCGTCACCACGCCGTCGTGCTGACGGAACTCTTCCCCGACACTTTGCTGGATCGGAGTCCAGGGATCGTCATCGAGCTGAACGTGTGCTAAAACTCGGAGGTGCCGTAGTTTTGGTACTTGATCGGTCGGGCCGTGAAGACGTACGACTACATTAACCATGTTGTGCTAACGCTTCCGCTGTCGGTCTACAAGGGTACGTAGATCACACTCTCCCCTCTCGTTGCTGTGCATCACCATGATCTTGCGTGTGCGTAGGAAATTTTTTGAAATTACTACATTCCCCAACAGTGGCATCCGAGCCTAGGTTTTATATGTTGATGTTATATGCACGAGTAGAACACAAGTGAGTTGTGGGCAATATAAGTCATACTGCTTACCAGCATGTCATACTTTGGTTCCGCGGTATTATTGGACGAAGCGGCCCGGACCGACATTACGCGTACGCTTACGCGAGACCGGTTCTCCCGACGTGCTTTGCACATAGGTGGCTTGCGGGTGACAGTTTCTCCAACTTTAGTTGAACCGAGTGTGGCTACGCCCGATCCTTGCGAAGGTTAAAACAGCACCAACTTGACAAACTATCGTTGTGGTTTTGATGCGTAGGTAAGATTGGTTCTTGCTTAAGCCCGTAGCAGCCACGTAAAACTTGCAACAACAAAGTAGAGGACGTCTAACTTGTTTTTGCAGGGCATGTTGTGATGTGATATGGTCAAGACATGATGCTAAATTTTATTGTATGAGATGATCATGTTTTGTAACCGAGTTATCGGCAACTGGCAGGAGCCATATGGTTATCGCTTTATTGTATGCAGTGCAATCGCGCTGTAATGCTTTACTTTATCACTAAGCAGTAGCGATAGTCGTGGAAGCATAAGATTGGCGAGACGGCAACGATGCTACGATGGAGATCAAGGTGTCGCACCGGTGACGGTGGTGATCACGACGGTGCTTCGAAGATGGAGATCACAAGCACAAGATGATGATGGCCATATCATATCACTTATATTGATTGCATGTGATGTTTATCTTTTATGCATCTTATCTTGCTTTGATTGACGGTAGCATTATAAGAAGATCTCTCACTAATTATCAAGAAGTGTTCTCCCTGAGTATGCACCGTTGCGAAAGTTCTTCGTGCTGAGACACCACATGATGATCGGGTGTGATAGGCTCTACGTTCAAATACAACGGGTGCAAAACAGTTGCACACGCGGAATACTCAGGTTATACTTGATGAGCCAAGCATATACAGATATGACCTCGGAACACGGAGACCGAAAGGTCGAGCGTGAATCATATAGTAGATATGATCAACATAGTGATGTTCACCAATGAAACTACTCCATCTCACGTGATGATCGGACATGGTTTAGTTGATTTGGATCACGTAATCACTTAGAGGATTAGAGGGATGTCTATCTAAGTGGGAGTTCTTTAAGTAAATTAATTGAACCTAAATTTATCATGAAACTTAGTACCTGATAGTATCTTGCTTGTTTATGCTTGATTGTAGATAGATGGCTCGTGTTGTTGTTCCGTTGAATTTTAATGCGTTCCTTGAGAAAGCAAGGTTGAAAAATGATGGTAGCAATTACACGGACTGGGTCTGTAACTTGAGGATTATCCTCATTGCTGCACAGAAGAATTATGTCCTGGAAGCACCGCTGGGTGCCAGGCCTGCTGCTGGAGCAACACCAGATGTTATGAACGTCTGGCAGAGCAAAGCTGATGACTACTTGATAGTTCAGTGTGCCATGCTTTACGGCTTAGAATCGGGACTTCAACGACGTTTTGAACGTCATGGAGCATATGAGATGTTCCAGGAGTTGAAGTTAATATTTCAAGCAAATGCCCGGATTGAGAGATATGAAGTCTCCAATAAGTTCTATAGCTGCAAGATGGAGGAGAACAGTTCTGTCAGTGAGCATATACTCAAAATGTCTTGGTATAATAATCACTTGATTCAATTGGGAGTTAATCTTCCTGATGATTGCGTCATTGACAGAATTCTCCAATCACTGCCACCAAGCTACAAGAGCTTCGTGATGAACTATAATATGCAAGGGATGAATAAGACTATTCCCGAGCTCTTCGCAATGCTGAAAGTTGCGGAGGTAGAAATCAAGAAGGAGCATCAAGTGTTGATGGTCAACAAGACCACTAGTTTCAAGAAAAAGGGCAAAGGGAAGAAGAAGGGGAACTTCAAAAGGAACAGCAAGCAATTTGCTACTCAAGAGAAGAAACCCAAACCTGGACCTAAGCCTGAAACTGAGTGCTTCTACTGCAAGCAGACTGGTCATTGGAAGCGGAACTGCCCCAAGTATTTGGCGGATAAGAAGGATGGCAAGGTGAACAAAGGTATATGTGATATACATGTTATTGATGTGTACCTTACTAATGCTCGCAGTAGCACCTGGGTATTTGATACTAGTTCTGTTGCTAATATTTGCAACTCGAAATAGGGACTACGGATTAAGCGAAGATTGGCTAAGGACGAGGTGACGATGCACGTGGGAAACGGTTCCAAAGTCGATGTGATCGCGGTCGGCACGCTACCTCTACATCTACCTTCGGGATTAATATTAGACCTAAATAATTGTTATTTGGTGCCAGCGTTAAGCATGAACATTATATCTGGATCTTGTTTGATGTGAGACGGTTATTCATTTAAATCTGAGAATAATGGTTGTTCTATTTATATGAGTAATATCTTTTATGGTCATGCACCCTTAAAGAGTGGTCTATTTTTATTGAATCTCGATAGTAGTGACACACATATTCATAGTGTTGAAGCCAAAAGATGCAGAGTTGATAATGATAGTGCAACTTATTAGTGGCCCTGCCGTTTGGGTCATATCGGTATAAAGCGCATGAAGAAACTCCATACTGATGGGCTTTTGGAACCACTTGATTATGAATCACTTGGTACTTGCGAACCGTGCCTTATGGGTAAGATGACAAAAACACCGTTCTCCGGTACTATGGAGAGAGCAACAGATTTGTTGGAAATCATACATACAGATGTATGTGGTCCGATGAACGTTGAGGCTCGTGGCGGATATCGTTATTTTCTCACCTTCACAGATGACTTAAGCAGATATGGGTATATCTACTTAATGAAACACAAGTCTGAAACATTTGAAAAGTTCAAAGAATTTCAGAGTGAAGTTGAAAATCATCGTAACAAGAAAATAAAATTCCTACAATCTGATCGTGGAGGAGAATATTTGAGTTACGAGTTTGGTGTACATTTGAAAAATTGTGGAATAGTTTCGCAACTCACGCCACCCGGAACACCACAGCGTAATGGTGTGTCCGAACGTCGTAATCATACTTTACTAGATATGGTGCGATCTATGATGTCTCTTACTGATTTACCGCTATCGTTTTGGGGATACGCTCTAGAGACGGCCGCATTCACGTTAAATAGGGCACCATCAAAATCCGTTGAGACGACGCCTTATGAACTGTGGTTTGGCAAGAAACCAAAGTTGTCGTTTCTGAAAGTTTGGGCCTGCGATGCTTATGTGAAAAAGCTTCAACCTGATAAGCTCGAACCCAAATCGAAGAAATGTGTCTTCATAGGATATCCAAAGAAACTATTGGATATACCTTCTATCACAGATCCGAAGGCAAGACTTTTGTTGCTAAATTCGGAAACTTTCTCGAGAAGGAGTTTCTCTCGAAAGAAGTGAGTGGGAGCCTGGGAGGAAAGTAGAACTTGACGAGGTAACTGTACCTACTCCCTTATTGGAAAGTAGTACATCACAAAAACCTGTTTCTGTGACACCTACACCAGTTAGTGAGGAAGCTAATGATGATGATCATGAAACTTCAGAACAAGATACTACTGAACCTCGTAGATCAACTAGAGTGAGATCTGCACCAGAGTGGTACGGCAATCCTGTTCTAGAAGTCATGCTACTAGATCATGATGAACCTACGAACTATGAAGAAGCGATGGTGAGCCCAGATTCCGCAAAATGGCTTGAAGCCATGAAATCTGAGATGGGATCCATGTATGAGAACAAAGTATGGACTTTGGTTGACTTGCCCGATGATCGGCAAGCAATTGAGAATAAATTGATCTTCAAGAAGAAGACTGACGCTGACGGTAATATTACTGTCTACAAAGCTCGACTTGTCGCAAAAGGTTTTTGGCAAGTTCAAGGGATTGACTACGATGAGACCTTCTCACCCGTAGCGATGCTTAAGTCTGTCCGAATCATGTTAGCAATTGCCGCATTTTATGATTATGAAATTTGGCAGATGGATGTCAAAACTGCATTCCTGAATGGATTTCTGGAAGAAGAGTTGTATATGATGCAACCAGAAGGTTTTGTCGATCCAAAGGGAGCTAACAAAGTGTGCAAGCTCCAGCAATCCATTTATGGACTGGTGCAAGCCTCTCGGAGTTGGAATAAATGCTTTGATAGTGTGATCAAAGCATTTGGTTTTATACAGACTTTTGGAGAAGCCTGTATTTACAAGAAAGTGAGTGGGAGCTCTGTAGCATTTCTGATATTATATGTGGATGACATATTACTAATTGGAAATGATATAGAATTTCTGGATAGCATAAAGGGATACTTGAATAAGAGTTTTTCAATGAAAGACCTCGGTGAAGCTGCTTACATATTAGGCATTAAGATCTATAGAGATAGATCAAGACGCTTAATTGGACTTTCACAAAGCACATACCTTGACAAAGTTTTGAAGAAGTTCAAAATGGATCAAGCAAAGAAAGGGTTCTTGCCTGTGTTACAAGGTGTGAAGTTGAGTAAGACTCAATGCCCGACCACTGCAGAAGATAAAGAGAAAATGAAAGATGTTCCCTATGCTTCAGCCATAGGCTCTATCATGTATGCAATGCTGTGTACCAGACCTGATGTGTGCCTTGCTATAAGTCTAGCAGGGAGGTACCAAAGTGATCCAGGACTGGATCACTAGACAGCGGTCAAGAACATCCTGAAATACCTGAAAAGGACTAAGGATATGTTTCTCATATATGGAGGTGACAAAGAGCTCATCGTAAAAGGTTACGTTGATGCAAGCTTTGACACTAATCCGAACGATTCTAAATCGCAAACCGGATATGTGTTTACATTAAACGGTGGAGCTGTCAGTTGGTGCAGTTCTAAACAAAGCATTGTGGCGGGATCTACATGTGAAGCGGAGTACATAGCTGCTTCGGAAGCAGCAAATGAAGGAGTCTGGATGAAGGAGTTCATATCCGATCTAGGTGTCATACCTAGTGCATCGGGTCTAATGAAAATCTTTTGTGACAATACTGGTGCAATTGCCTTGGCAAAGGAATCCAGATTTCACAAGAGAACCAAGCACATCAAGAGACGCTTCAATTCCATCCGGGATCTAGTCCAGGTGGGAGACATAGAGATTTGCAAGATACATACGGATCTGAATGTTGCAGACCCATTGACTAAGCCTCTTCCACGAGCAAAACATGATCAGCACCAAGGCTCCATGGGTGTTAGAATCATTACTGTGTAATCTAGATTATTGACTCTAGTGCAAGTGGGAGACTGAAGGAAATATGCCCTAGAGGCAATAATAAAGTTATTATTTATTTCCTTATATCATGATAAATGTTTATTATTCATGCTGGAATTGTATTAACCGAAAACATAATACATGTGTGAATACATAGACAAACGGAGTGTCACTAGTATGCCTCTACTTGACTAGCTCGTTAATCAAAGATGGTTATGTTTCCCAACCATGAACAAAGAGTTGTTATTTGATTAACGGGATCACATCATTAGGTGAATGATCTGATTGACATGACCCATTCCATTAGCTTAGAACCCGATCGTTTAGTATGTTGCTATTGCTTTATTCATAACTTATACATGTTCCTATGACTATGAGATTATGCAACTCCCGTTTGCCGGAGGAACACTTTGTGTGCTACCAAACGTCACAACGTAAATGGGTGATTATAAAGGTACTCTAGAGGTGTCTCCAAAGGTACATGTTGGGTTGGCGTATTTCGAGATTAGGATTTGTCACTCCGATTGTCGGAGAGGTATCTCTGGGCCCTCTCGGTAATGCACATCACATAAGCCTTGCAAGCATTGCAACTAATGAGTTAGTTGTGAGATGATGTATTACGGAACGAGTAAAGAGACTTGCCGGTAACGAGATTGAACTAGGTATTGAGATACCGACGATCGAATCTCGGGCAAGTAACATACTGATGACAAAGGGAACAACGTATGTTGTTATGCGGTCTGACCGATAAAGATCTTCATAGAATATGTAGGAGCCAATATGAGCATCCAGGTTCCGCTATTGGTTATTGACCGGAGACGTGTCTCGGTCATGTCTACATTGTTCTCGAACCCGTAGGGTCCGCACGCTTAAGGTTTCGATGACAGTTATATTATGAGTTTATGAGTTTTGATGTACCGAAGTTAGTTCGGAGTCCCGGATGTGATCACGGACATGACGAGGAGTCTCGAAATGGTCGAGACATAACGATTGATATATTGGACGGCTATATTCGGACATCGGAAGTGTTCCGGGTGATTTCAGAGAAAACTAGAGAGCCGGAGGGTTACCGGACCCCCCCCCGGGAGAAGTAATGGGCCATACGGGCCTTAGTGGAGAGAGAGAGAGGGGCAGCCAAAGGTGGGCCGCGCGCCTCCTCCCCCCTGGTCCGAATTGGACTAGGAGAGGGGGGCCGGCACCCCCCTTTCCTTCTCCCTCCCCACTTCTTTCCCCCTCCTAGTAGGAGTCCTACTCCTACTAGGAGGAGGACTCCTCCTTGGCGCGCCATAGGGGCCGGCCGGCCTCCTCCCCTTGATCCTTTATATACGGGGGCAGGGGGCACCCCTAGACACAGAAGTTGATTCACGTGATCATATTCTTAGCCGTGTGCGGTGCCCCCTTCCACCATAATCCTCGATAATATTGTAGCGGTGCTTAGGCGAAGCCCTGCGACGATAGTACATCAAGATCGTCACCACGCCGTCGTGCTGACGGAACTCTTCCCCGACACTTTGCTGGATCGGAGTCCGGGGATCATCATCGAGCTGAACGTGTGCTAAAACTTGGAGGTGCCATAGTTTCGGTACTTGATCGGTCGGGCCATGAAGACGTACGACTACATTAACCGCGTTGTGCTAACGCTTCCGCTGTCGGTCTACAAGGGTACGTAGATCACACTCTCCCCTTTCGTTGATGTGCATCACCATGATCTTGCGTGTGCGTAGGAAAATTTTTGAAATTACTACGTTCCCCAAAAGTCCCCTCCCCTGTACGTGCTGCAGAGCCGTCGTCATGGCCTGGAAAGCTCAGAGCGCGCTCCCTGCCACTGACGTGCCCGTGAGGCTGTTCCATCGAGAGCTTGGAGTATCACCCAAGTCATACCAAGTTTATCCCTTCAACGGAACCAGTGGACCAACCCGATGATGCCCAATCACCTAAACCTCCAGCCCGACCACTGCCTCGTCGTAATCGCTCGCCGGAGTTATCCCGTTCTTAGCAACCGCCTCGGGCCGGCTATAAAAGGAGGCCCCAAGCTCGCCTTCAACCCAGCACCACCCCTCCACCTCACCAGAGCCGCGCCCAGCCACTAGGAGGACCTCGAGGAGGCCTTCTTCCCCGACTCCGGCCGCCCCGATCCGCTTCAGGCTCCGGCACGATTCTCTCCAGTAAGGGCACCCCCGCCTCCGAAACCTTGCCAGTAGCCTCCTAGTGCTCCCACTCTTCTGACCCTAGCCTCAATTTGGCATCTGCAGCCCTCCTCGATGAAATCCACCACCGCCCGAACCACCGTCCGCCGAAGTGGAGGCTGCCGTTGACGTGGTGCTCGCCGACAACCAACTCCACCACCCACAGACGTGGAAGAGCTTTGTGAACCCGTAGGTACCCTACGTTTCCCCTACCTCGCCGTGGATCGACGCCGGTGACCACCGCAAGCCTCGGGCGCCGGTGAACTCTGTTTTGAAATTCAAACCTGACGGGTGGGACCCCCTCGTGAGCCTCTCCTCTCTTATTTGAACCGTTTTTTGAAAACGCCTTTGGGCAAAGTACGCTTTCCCTTTTGGGTTGGCGTATTTCTAACTGAAGCATTTTCTGTTTCTATAAACTGGCCCTTGGATAGTTTTCTGTTTATAACAGATTAGTCCCTGGACTGAAACCTTTATAAGTTTTAAACAAAAGATGATTTTGAGTTGATTCTTTTTCTGTCATATTTATTTTTCTGTCTAATTTTTTATCATATTTATTTGAAAAATATTTGAATACAATTTTATGCACACACGGTATTTATGTTAGTATCCAATTTCTTTTATACCGTAGATACTGAAGGAGGTGACGGAACCGCAAACTTCGCCGAGCTAGACTCCGACTGCTCCGAACCAGGCAAGCATGTTTGAACCTTTGATATGATGAGTGTTTTGCATGTTTGCTTGAGTAGTTTTCTCATGGCACATTTATATAAGCATATTATGAATGTTATATTGCATGCAAGGCAAGCTACAGGTGAGCTTCGAAGTTTGATGTGTTCATATGATGGTGAGATAACTTGATCATGTGGTGGCATGATAGGTTGTAAGATGGTATTGTTGAAGCATGCCAGTCTTATGTCAACCATGTAACTCCAGTGTTAACATGGATCAAGTCTTGTTCCCGTTCATCCCCGTCCGTGCTACCACATGTTTTCTGCAAAGAATGCGGTTTAGTAAGTTGCAAACCTCTCTCCTTGTACACACCAAATAGAGGGGCCGTGATGAGGGTTCCATGGCCCTGGATTAAAGCCCATCATCCATTCAGGGGGCATGGGTGTTTCCGGTTGGGACCGAGAGGGGGGAACCCCTTAGAGCGCGCGAATATAAATTTGATCCCATGCTATTCGAGGTTGTAGCTGAAGGAAATATGCCCTAGAGGCAATAATAAAGTTATTATTTATTTACTTATAATCATGATAAATGTTTATTATTCATGCTAGAATTGTATTAACCGGAAACATAATACATGTGTGAATACATAGACAATCAAAATGTCACTAGTATGCCTCTACTTGACTAGCTCGTTAATCAAAGATGGTTATGTTTCCTGACCATGAACAATGAGTTGTTATTTGATTAACGAGGTCACATCATTAGTTGAATGATCTGATTGACATGACCCATTCCATTAGCTTAGCACCCGATCGTTTAGTATGTTGCTATTGCTTTCTTCATGACTTATACATGTTCCTATGACTATGAGATTATGCAACTCCCGTTTGCCGGAGGAACACTTTGGGTGCTACCAAACGTCACAACGTAACTGGGTGATTATAAAGGAGCATTACAGGTGTCTCCAAAGGTAGATGTTGGGTTGGCGTATTTCGAGATTAGGATTTGTCACTCCGATTGTCGGAGAGGTATCTCTGGGCCCTCTCGGTAATACACATCACATAAGCCTTGCAAGCATTACAACTAATATGTTAGTTGTGAGATGATGTATTACGGAACGAGTAAAGAGACTTGCCGGTAACGAGATTGAACTAGGTATTGGATACCGACGATCGAATCTCGGGCAAGTAACATACCGATGACAAAGGGAACAACGTATGTTGTTATGCGGTCTGACCGATAAAGATCTTCGTAGAATATGTAGGAGCCAATATGGGCATCCAGGTCCCGTTGTTGGTTATTGACCGGAGACGTGTCTCGGTCATGTCTACATTGTTCTCGAACCCGTAGGGTCCGCACGCTTAAAGTTACGATGACAGTTATATTATGAGTTTATGCATTTTGCTGTACCGAAGGTTGTTCGGAGTCCCGGATGTGATCACGGACATGAAGAGGAGTCTCGAAATGGTCGAGACGTAAAGATTGATATATTGGAAGCCTATGTTTGGACATCGGAAGTGTTCCGGGTGAAATCGGGATTTTACCGGGTTACCGGGAGGTTACCGGAACCCCCCGGGAACCATATGGGCCTTATTGGGCCTTAGTGGAAAGGTGAAAGGGCTGCCCATAAGGGCTGCGCGCCTCCCCCCTTCCCCTAGTCCTATTAGGACTAGGAGAGGTGGCCGGCCACCCCTCTCCCTCTTTCCCCCTTGGGAATCCTAGTTGGAATAGGATTGGGGGGGAGTCCTACTCCCGGAAGGAGTAGGACTCCTCCTGCGCCCTCCTCCTGGCCAGCGCCCCCCTCCCCCTTGGCTCTTTTATATACTGAGGCAGAGGCACCCCAGAAACACAGAAGTTGATCCACGTGGTCTATTCCTTAGCCGTGTGCGGTGCCCCCTGCCACCATATTCCTCGATAATACTGTAGCGGAGTTTAGGCGAAGCCCTGCTGCTGTAGTTCATCAAGATCGTCACCACGCCGTCGTGCTGACGGAACTCTTCCCCGACACTTTGCTGGATCGGAGTCCGGGGATCGTCATCGAGCTGAACGTGTGCTCGAACTCGGAGGTGCCGTAGTTTCGGTGCTTGATCGGTTGGATCGTGAAGATGTACGACTACTTCCTCTACGCCGTGTCAGCGCTTCCGCAGTCGGTCTGCGTTGGGTACATAGATCATACTCTCCCCTCGTTGCTATGCATCACCATGATCTTGCGTGCGCGTAGGAATTTTTTTTGAAATTACTACGTTCCCCAACAGTGGCATCCGAGCCTAGGTTATTTATGTTGATGTCATATGCACGAGTAGAACACAAGTGAGTTGTGGACGATACAAGTCATACTGCCTACCAGCATGTCATACTTTGGTTCGGCGGTATTGTTGGACGAGACGACCCGGACCAACCTTACGCGTACGCTTATGCGAGACCGGTTCCCTCGACGTGCTTTGCACATAGATGGCTTGCGGGCAACTGTCTCTCCAACTTTAGTTGAACCGAGTGTGGCTACGCCCGGTCCTTGCGAAGGTTAAAACGGAGTCTATTTGACAAACTATCATTGTGGTTTTGATGCGTAGGTGAGATTGGTTCTTACTTAAGCCCGTAGCAGCCACGTAAAACTTGCAACAACAAAGTAGAGGACGTCTAACTTGTTTTTTCAGGGCATGTTGTGATGTGATATGGTCAAGGCATGATGCTGAATTTTATTGTATGAGATGATCATGTTTTGTAACCGAGTTATCGGCAACTGGCAGGAGCCATATGGTTGTCGCTTTATTGTATGCAATGCAATCGCGATGTAATGCTTTACTTTATTACTAAACGGTAGTGATAGTCGTGGAAGCATAAGATTGGCGAGACGACAACGATGCTACGATGGAGATCAAGGTGTCGCGCCGGTGACGATGGTGATCATGACGGTGCTTCGGAGATGGAGATCACAAGCACAAGATGATGATGGCCATATCATATCACTTAAATTGATTGCATGTGGTGTTTATCTTTTTATGCATCTTATCTTGCTTTGATTGACGGTAGCATTATAAGATGATCTCTCACTAAATTATCAAGAAGTGTTCTCCCTGAGTATGCTCCATTGCCAAAGTTCGTCGTGCCCAGACACCACGTGATGATCGGGTGTGATAAGCTCTACGTCCATCTACAACGGGTGCAAGCCATTTTTGCACAAGCAGAATACTCGGGTTAAACTTGACGAGCCTAGCATATGCAGATATGGCCTCGGAACACGAAGACCGAAAGGTCGAGCATGAATCATATAGTAGATATGATCAACATAAACGATGTTCACCATTGAAAACTACTCCATCTCACGTGATGCTCGGTTATGGTTTAGTTGATTTGGATCACGTAATCACTTAGAAGATTAGAGGGATGTCTATCTAAGTGGGAGTTCTTTAGTAATATGATTAATTGAACTTAAATTTATCATGAACTTAGTCCCTGATAGTATCTTGCTTGTTTATGTTGATAGATGGCTCGTGCTGTTGTTCCGTTGAATTTTAATGCGTTCCTTGAGAGAGCAAAGTTGAAAGATGATGGTAGCAATTACACGGACTGGGTCCGTAACTTGAGGATTATCCTCATTGCTGCTCAGAAGAATTACGTCCTGGAAGCACCGCTGGGTGCCAGGCCTGCTTCTGGAGCAACACCAGATGTTATGAACGTCTGGCAGAGCAAAGCTGATGACTACTCGATAGTTCAGTGTGCCATGCTTTACGGCTTAGAATCGGGACTTCAACGACGTTTTGAACGTCATGGAGCATATGAGATGTTCCAGGAGTTGAAGTTAATATTTCAAGCAAATGCCCGGATTGAGAAATATGAAGTCTCCAATAAGTTCTATAGCTGCAAGATGGAGGAGAACAGTTCTGTCAGTGAACATATACTCAAAATGTCTGGGTATAATAATCACTTGATTCAATTGGGAGTTAATCTTCCGGATGATTGCGTCATTGACAGAATTCTCCAATCACTGCCACCAAGCTACAAGAGCTTTGTGATGAACTATAATACGCAAGGGATGAACAAGACTATTCCCGAGCTCTTCGCAATGCTGAAAGCTGCGGAGGTAGAAATCAAGAAGGAGCATCAAGTGTTGATGGTTAACAAGACCACTAGTTTCAAGAAAAAGGGCAAAGGGAAGAAGAAGGGGAACTTCAAGAAGAACGGCAAGCAAGTTGCTGCTCAGGAGAAGAAACCCAAGTCTGGACCTAAGCCTGAAACTGAGTGCTTCTACTGCAAGCAGACTGGTCACTGGAAGCGGAACTGCCCCAAGTATTTGGCGGATAAGAAGGATGGCAAGGTGAACAAAGGTATATGTGATATACATGTTATTGATGTGTACCTTACTAGAGCTCGCAGTAGCACCTGGGTGTTTGATACTGGTTCTGTTGCTAATATTTGCAACTCGAAGCAGGGACTACGGAATAAGCGGGCACTGGCAAAGGACGAGGTGACGATGCGCGTGGGAAACGGTTCCAAAGTCGATGTGATCGTGGTCGGAACGCTACCTCTACATCTACCTTCGGGATTAATATTAGACCTAAATAATTGTTATTTGGTGCCAGCATTGAGCATGAACATTATATCTGGATCTTGTTTAATGCGAGACGGTTATTCATTTAAATCAGAGAATAATGGTTGTTCTATTTATATGAGTAATATCTTTTATGGTCATGCACCCTTGAAGAGTGGTCTATTTTTATTGAATCTCGATAGTAGTAATACACATATTCATAATGTTGAAGCCAAAAGATGCAGAGTTGATAATGAAAGTGCAACTTATTTGTGGCACTATCGTTTAGGTCATATCGGTATAAAGCGCATGAAGAAACTCCATACTGATGGACTTTTGGAATCACTTGATTATGAATCACTTGGTACTTGCGAACCGTGCCTCATGGGCAAGATGACTAAAACACCGTTCTCCGGTACTATGGAGAGAGCAACAGATTTGTTGGAAATCATACATACCGATGTATGTGGTCCGATGAATATTGAGGCTCGTGGCAGATATCGTTATTTTCTCACCTTCACAGATGATTTAAGCAGATATGGATATATCTACTTAATGAAACATAAGTCTGAAACATTTGAAAAGTTCAAAGAATTTCAGAGTGAAGTTGAAAATCATCGTAACAAGAAAATAACGTTTCTACGATCTGATCGTGGAGGAGAATATTTGAGTTACGAGTTTGGTGTACATTTGAAAAACTGTGGAATAGTTTCGCAACTCACGCCACCCGGAACACCACAGTGTAATGGTGTGTCCGAACGTCGTAATCGTACTTTACTAGATATGGTGCGATCTATGATGTCTCTTACTGATTTACCGCTATCGTTTTGGGGTTATGCTCTAGAGACGGCTGCATTCACGTTAAATAGGGCACCATCAAAATCCGTTGAGACGACGCCTTATGAACTATGGTTTGGCAAGAAACCAAAGTTGTCGTTTCTTAAAGTTTGGGGCTGCGATGCTTATGTGAAAAAGCTTCAACCTGATAAGCTCGAACCCAAATCGGAGAAATGTGTCTTCATAGGATACCCAAAGGAAACTGTTGGGTACACCTTCTATCACAGATCCGAAGGCAAGACATTCGTTGCTAAGAATGGATCCTTTCTAGAGAAGGAGTTTCTCTTGAAAGAAGTGAGTGGGAGGAAAGTAGAACTTGACGAGGTAACTGTACCTTCTCCCTTACTGGAAAGTAGTTCATCACAGAAAACTGTTTCAGTGACACCTACACCAGTTAGTGAGGAAGCCAATGATAATGATCATGAAACTTCCGATCAAGATACTACTGAACCTCGTAGATCAACCAGAGTAAGATCCGCACCAGAGTGGTACGGTAATCCGGTTCTGGAAGTCATGCTACTAGATCATGATGAACCTACGAACTATGAAGAAGCGATGGTGAACCCAGATTTCGCAAGGTGGCTTGAAGCCATGAAATCTGAGATGGGATCCATGTATGAGAACAAAGTATGGACTTTGGTTGACTTGCCCGATGATCGGCAAGCAATTGAGAATAAATGGATCTTCAAGAAGAAGACTGACACTAATGGTAATGTTACTGTCTACAAAGCTCGACTTGTCGCGAAAGGTTTTCGGCAAGTTCAAGGGATTGACTACGATGAGACCTTCTCACCCGTAGCGATGCTTAAGTCCGTCCGAATCATGTTAGCGATTGCCGCATTTTATGATTATGAAATTTGGCAGATGGATGTCAAAACTGCATTCTTGAATGGATTTCTGGAAGAAGAGTTGTATATGATGCAACCGGAAGGTTTTGTCGATCCAAAGGGAGCTAACAAAGTGTGCAAGCTCCAGCGATCCATTTATGGACTGGTGCAAGCATCTCGGAGTTGGTTTTATACAGACTTTCGGAGAAGCCTGTATTTACAAGAAAGTGAGTGGGAGCTCTGTAGCATTTCTGATATTATATGTGGATGACATATTACTGATTGGAAATGATATAGAATTTCTGAATAGCATAAAGGGATACTTGAATAAAGTTTTTCAACGAAAGACCTCGGTGAAGCTGCTTACATATTAGGCATTAAGATCTATAGAGATAGATCAAGACGCTTAATTGGACTTTCACAAAGCACATACCTTGACAAAGTTTTGAAGAAGTTCAAAATGGATCAAGCAAAGAAAGGGTTCTTGCCTGTGTTACAAGGTGTGAAGTTGAGTAAGACTCAATGCCCGACCACTGTAGAAGATAGAGAAAATATGAAAGATGTTCCCTATGCATCAGCCATAGGATCTATCATGTATGCAATGCTGTGTACCAGACCTGATGTGTGCCTTGCTATAAGTTTAGCAGGGAGGTACCAAAGTAATCCAGGAGTGGATCACTGGACAGCGGTCAAGAACATCCTGAAATACCTGAAAAGGACTAAGGATATGTTTCTCGTATATGGAGGTGACAAAGAGCTCACCGTAAAAGGTTACGTTGATGCAAGCTTTGACACTGATCCGGGCGATTCTAAATCGCAAACCGGATATGTGTTTAGATTAAACGGTGGAGCTGTCAGTTGGTGTCGTTCTAAACAAAGCGTCGTAGCGGGATCTACATGTGAAGCGGAGTACATAGCTGCTTCGGAAGCAGCGAACGAAGGAGTCTGGATGAAGGAGTTCATATCCGATCTAGGTGTCGTACCTAATGCATCGGGTCCAATGAAAATCTTTTGTGACAATACTGGTGCAATTGCCTTGGCAAAGGAATCCAGATTTCACAAAAGGACCAAACACATCAAGAGACGCTTCAACTCCATCCAGGATCTAGTCCAGGTGGGAGACATAGAGATTTGCAAGATACATACGGATCTGAATGTTGCTGACCCGTTGACTAAGCCTCTTCCATGAGCAAAACATGATCAGCACCAAGGCTCCATGGGTGTTAGAATCATTACAGTGTAATCTAGATTATTGACTCTAGTGCAAGTGGGAGACTGAAGGAAATATGCCCTAGAGGCAATAATAAATTATTATTTATTTCCTTATAATCATGATAAATGTTTATTATTCATGCTAGAATTGTATTAACCGGAAACATAATACATGTGTGAATACATAGACAAACAAAATGTCACTAGTATGCCTCTACTTGACTAGCTCGTTAATCAAAGATGGTTATGTTTCCTGACCATGAACAATGAGTTGTTATTTGATTAACGAGGTCACATCATTAGTTGAATGATCTGATTGACATGACCCATTCCATTAGCTTAGCACCCGATCGTTTAGTATGTTGCTATTGCTTTCTTCATGACTTATACATGTTCCTATGACTATGAGATTATGCAACTCCCGTTTGCCGGAGAAACACTTTGGGTGCTACCAAACGTCACAACGTAACTGGGTGATTATAAAGGAGCATTACAGGTGTCTCCAAAGGTAGATGTTGGGTTGGCGTATTTCGAGGATTAAGTTTTGTCACTCCTATTGCCGGAGAGGTATCTCTGGGCCCTCTCGGCAATGCACATCACATAAGCCTTGCAAGCATTGCAACTAATGAGTTACTTGCGAGATGATGTATTACAGAACGAGCAAAGAGACTTGCCAGTAACGAGATTGAACTAGGTATTGGATACCGACGATCGAATCTCGGGCAAGTAACATACCGATGACAAAGGGAACAACGTATGTTGTTATGCGGTCTGACCGATAAAGATCTTCGTAGAATATGTAGGAGCCAATATGGGCATCCAGGTCCCGCTGTTGGTTATTGACCGGAGACGTGTCTCGGTCATGTCTACATTGTTCTCAAACCCGTAGGGTCCGCACGCTTAAAGTTACGATGACAGTTATATTATGAGTTTATGCATTTTTATGTACCGAAGGTTGTTCGGAGTCCTGGATGTGATCACGGACATGAAGAGGAGTCTCGAAATGGTCGAGACGTAAAGATTGATATATTGGAAGCCTATGTTTGGACATCGGAAGTGTTCCGGGTGAAATCAGGATTTTACCGGGTTACCGGGAGGTTACCGGAACCCCCCGGGAACCATATGGGCCTTATTGGGCCTTAGTGGAAAGGTGAAAGGGCTGCCCATAAGGGCTGCACGCCTCCCCCCTTCCCCTAGTCCTATTAGGACTAGGAGAGGTGGCCGGCCACCCCTCTCCCTCTTTCCCCCTTGGGAATCCTAGTTGGAATAGGATTGGGGGGGGGGGAGTCCTACTCCCGGAAGGAGTAGGACTCCTCCTGCGCCCTCCTCCTGGCCGGCGCCCCCCTCCCCCTTGGCTCCTTTATATACTGAGGCAGAGGCACCCCAGAAACACACAAGTTGATCCATGTGGTCTATTCCTTAGCCGTGTGCGGTGCCCCCTGCCACCATATTCCTCGATAATACTGTAGCGGAGTTTAGGCGAAGCCCTGCTGCTGTAGTTCATCAAGATCGTCACCACGCCATCGTGCAGACGGAACTCTTCCCCGACACTTTGCTGGATCGGAGTCCGGGGATCATCATCGAGCTGAACGTGTGCTCGAACTCGGAGGTGCCGTAGTTTCGGTGCTTGATCGGTTGGATCGTGAAGACGTACGACTACTTCCTCTACGTCGTGTCAGCGCTTCCGCAGTCGGTCTGCGTTGGGTACGTAGATCATACTCTCCCCTCGTTGTTATGCATCACCATGATCTTGCGTGCGCGTAGGAAATTTTTTTGAAATTACTACGTTCCCCAACAGTAGCCTCCCCGTGTCAGAGTTTTTCTTGAACGTTGCCTAGGGTGATCCCTGGCAGCAGAATGTGGAATGGGTGTGTACTGGTTAGATGTGTTTCTTCTAAAATACCGTAAACGGAACTAGTCCTTTTTGACTACTGAAATCCGTTGGCTGTGGATTAACAGTGCAAACTCTGCAGAGTGATAACCATTCGAGTAACCATGTCCATGGTCAAGGACCTTGATCAACATATTAGTGTCAGTCTCCGTGTCTGTCTCAGTATCCGTCTCAGTGACAGTCTCCGAGAAAGAGCATGAAACCGAGAATGGTAAACCCGGCTGAATGTTATTCCGGTGGATGGACTTACCAGTTTATTATTATGTACTAAGTATTTCCTTGGGATGATTTAAATTCATGAGCTACTTAAATTTGAATGACGAAATATAAGCCCTTTATGTGATGTCGCTCAGACGTCCGACTGCGGCATTCTTGTTATTTACTTTTGATATAAGCCCTTTATGTGATGTCGCTCAGACGTCCGACTGTGGCATTCTTGTTATTTACTTTTGATATAAGCCCTTTATGTGATGTCGCTCAGACGTCCGACTGTGGCATTCTGGTTATTTACTTTTGATATAAGCCCTTTATGTGATGTCACTCAGACGTCCGACTGTGGCATCCCTGTTATTTACTTTTGATATAAGCCCTTTATGTGATGTCGCTCAGACGTCCAACTGTGGCATCCTGATTATTTACTTTCATTATAAGCCCTTTTCGAGATGTCGCTTAGACGTCTGACTGTGGCACGTACTGTCATTTACGTTTCAGTATAAGCCCTTTATGTGGTGTCGCCCTGACGCCCGACTGCGGCATGTTAAATTATTTTTTTACCTTTCGAGGCGTCGCTTCAGACACCCGATCGGTCTTCAGCTATTTTATTCAGATTTCGGGAGGACTACCGCCCGACTTCCTTTTATTTATCGTGCAGTGCAAATTTATTACCTGAGTGTGCATTACTAACCTGCTCATGTGCATTATGTTTGCATTTGTTATATCTTATGTCCAAACTGTCTTGTGAGTACATTCAAAGTACTCACCTGGCTTGTTGATTTGGCTAGATGTTGACAAAGGCGATCTTATGGATGAAGAGTTCGATAGCGAGTCTGACGCCTAGAGGAGTCCCAGTCAGTCCCGTGCGATCCTGGAGTTGGTCACTTGTATTATATACGCTTCCGCTACCCGAATAAAATCATCAAGCCTCACTCCGGTGCTTGATGAGTTGTAAGTGAGGGAGTCCTGGATTAGGGGGTGTTTGGATAGCCGAACTATACCTTTAGCCGGACTCTAGGACTATGAAGATACAAGATTGAAGACTTCGTCCCGTGTCCGGGAGGGACTTTCCTTGGCGTGGAAGGCAAGCTTGGCGATACGGATATTCAGATCTCCTACCATTGTAACCGACTCTATGTAACCCTAACCCTATCCGGTGTCTATATAAACCGGAGGGTTTTAGTCCATAGGACAACATACACATCAACAATCATACCATAGGCTAGCTTCTAGGGTTTAGCCTCTCTAATCTCGTGGTAGATCTACTCTTGTACTACCCATATCATCAATATTAATCAAGCAGGACGTAGGGTTTTACCTCCATCGAGAGGGCCCGAACCTGGGTAAAACTTCGTGTCCCTTGCCTCCTGTTATCATCCGGCCTAGACGCACAGTTCAGGACCCCCTACCCAAGATCCGCCGGTTTTGACACCGACATTGGTGCTTTCATTGAGAGTTCCTCTGTGCCGTCGCCGTCAGGCCCGATGGCTCCTACGATCTTCAACAGCGATGCGGTCCAGGGTGAGACCTTCCTCCCCGGACAGATCTTCGTCTTCGGTGGCTTCGCACTGCGGGCCAATTCACTTGGCCATCTGGAGCAGATCGAAAGCTACGCCCCTGGCCGTCAGGTCAGATTCGGAAGTTTAAACTACACGGCTGACATCCGCGGGGACTTGATCTTCGACAGATTCGAGCCACTGCCGAGTGCGTCGCGCTGTCCCGACGAGCATGATCTAGCTCTGCCGCCGAACAGTGCCCTGGAGGCCGCACCTGCATCGGCTCCGGTCCCTAATTTGGAGCCAACTGTGCCGATCGAGGAGGGGCGGTTGGACGCCACCTCGGGGGCTGTGATCCCAACAGCGATTGAGCCGAACACCAGCCCCGTACTCTACGAGACTCGTGACTCCAAGGAGCCGGACTCCTCTCCGGACTCCGAACACTCTGTGCCCCTGCCAATCGAATCCGATTGGGCGCCGATCATGGAGTTCACTACCGCGGACATCTTTCAGCACTCGCCTTTTGGCGATATTCTGAAGTCACTGAAGTCTCTCTCTTTATCAGGAGAGCCCTGGCCGGACTGCGGCCAGCTGGGTTGGGATTCGAACGATGAAGAAATTCAAAGCCCACCCACCACCCACTTTGTAGCCACTGTCGACGACTTAACCGACATGCTCGACTTCGACTCCGAAGACATCAACGATATGGACGCCGATGAAGGAGATGATGAAGAACCAGTGCCTATTAGGCCCTGGAAAGCCACCTCGTTGTATGACATATAAATGGTGGACACCCCAAAAGAGGGAGATGGCGATGGAACAGCGGAGGATGACCCCTCCAAGAAACAGCCTAAGCGCCGACGTCAGCAGCGCCACTCAAAATCCCGCCAAAACAAACATGGTGATTCCAGCACGGGAGATAATAATACTCTGGAAAGCGCTGAAGAAAACCCCCTCCAGCAAGATTTAGCACAGGAGGATGGAGAAACCAGCCCTCATGAGAGAGCGGCACACAGAGAGGTCGAGGACGATAATTATATGCCTCCCTCCGAAGATGAGGCAAGCCTTGACAACGACGAATTCGTCGTGTCAGAGGATCCTGTCGAGCAAAAGCGTTTCCAATGCAGGCTTATGGCCACGGCAAGAAGCCTCAAGAAAAAACAGCAACAGCTTAGAGCTGATCAAGATTTGCTAGTCGACAGATGGACTGAAGTCCTTGCGGCCGAAGAGCATAAACTCGAACGCCCCTCCAAGAGCTACCCAAAGCGCAGGTTGCTACCCCAATTAGAGGAGGAAGCACTTGATGCGGCCGACCGGCCACCTCATGGCCGCGACAGAGAGGCCTCTCGGCCCTCCACTCAAGCCGCACCCCGTACCAAGGCACGGGAATATGCGCCGGACTTACGAGATATGCTGGAGGACAAGGCTAAACAAACAAGATCGATCTACGGATCGCATGGGCGCCCCACGGCTCGAGACGGCATCCGTCACGCCGGCCACAAATTCGGCAGGGCCGAACACAGTAGACAAGGCTCACTGGAGCTACGTCATGATATAGCCCAGTACAGAGGCGCCGCACACCCACTCTGCTTCACAGACGAAATAATGGATCATCAAATCCCCGAGGGTTTCAAACCTGTAAACATCGAATCATATGATGGCACAACAGATCCTGCGGTATGGATTGAGGATTATCTCCTTCATATCCACATGGCCCGCGGCGATGATTTCCACGCCATCAAATACCTCCCACTCAAGCTTAAAGGACCAGCTCGGCATTGGCTTAACAGCTTGCCAACAGGATCAATCTGTTGTTGGGAGGACCTGGAAGCCGCATTCCTCGACAATTTCCAGGGCACTTATGTGGGACCCCCAGACGCCGATGACCTAAGTCACGTAATTCAGCAGCCAGATGAATCGGCCAGGCAATTCTGGACACGGTTCCTAACAAAGAAAAATCAAATAGTCGACTGTCCGGACGCTGAGGCCCTAGCAGCCTTCAAGCACAATATCCGTGACGAGTGGTTGGCCTGGCACCTTGGACAGGAAAAGCCAAAATCTATGGCAGCACTCACGACACTCATGACCCGCTTTTGCGCGGGAGAAGACAGCTGGCTTGCTCGTAGAAACAATATAACCAAGAACCCTGGTAGTTCGGACACCAGGGACATTAGTGGCAGGTCGCGTCGCAACAAGCAGAAGCGCCACATTAACGGCGACAATGCTGAGGATACGGCAGTTAATGCCAGATTCAGAGGCTCTAAATCCGGTCAGCGGAAGAAGCCATTCAAAAGGAATCCTAGGGGCCCGTCTAGTTTGGACCGAATACTCGACCGCTTATGCCAGATACATGGCACCCCCGAAAAGCCGGCCAATCAAACCAACAGGGATTGTTGGGTGTTCAAGTAGGCAGGCAAGTTAAACGCCGAAAACGAAGACAAGGGGCTGCATAGCGATGACGACGAGGAGCCCCGGCCACCGAACAACAGTGGATAGAAGGGTTTTCCCCCACAACTACGGACGGTGAACATGATATACGCAACCCACATCCCCAAGAGGGAGCGGAAGCGCGCGTTAAGGGACGTATACGCGATAGAGCCAGTCGCCCCAAAGTTCAACCCATGGTCCTCCTGCCCGATCACCTTTGATCGAAGGGACCACCCCACTAGCACCCGTCACGGCGGCTTTGCCACATTGGTTCTAGACCCAATTATTGACGGATTTCATCTCACTAGAGTCCTTATGGACGGTGGCAGCAGCCTAAACATGCTTTACCAGGATACAGTGCGGAAAATGGGCATAGATCCCTCGAGGATTAAGCCCACCGAAATGACCTTTAAAGGCGTAATACCAGGTGTAGAGGCCAACTGTACAGGCTCAGTCACACTTGAAGTGATCTTTGGATCTCCGGATAATTTCCGAAGCGAGGAGTTAATCTTCGACATAGTCCCGTTTCGCAGTGGCTATCACGCACTGCTCGGGCGAGCCGCATTCGCCAAGTTCAATGTGGTACCGCATTACGCATACCTTAAGCTCAAGATGCCAAGCCCTCGAGGAGTAATTACGGTCAATGGAAACACCGAACGCTCCCTCCGAACGGAGGAGCACACGGCGGCCCTCGCAGCAGAAGTACAAAGCAGCCTCTCCAGGCAGTTCTCCAGTCCGGCCAGTAAACGATCGAACACCGTCAAGAGCGCCCGGAGTAACCTACAACAAGACCGCCTGGCACGATCCGAGCAGGCGTAGCAATGCGGCCCCAACCCCAACCCTCGCAAAAAGGCGATGCCAGTACTTCGCGTACATAACTACGCTCTAGAGATACCATGGGCACAGGGGGAGGGGCACCATCACGGAACGCCCGAAACACGGCTTAAACCGCACCAGGGGCTGCCGATTTTTTAATTTTCTCTTAATTTCAAGACTCCACTCTTCGGAAGGCCTGTTCGGCAGTTCAATTGCCGCACAAACGATGCAAGAACCAGGGAAGCAGACAAGCCACGCCGCATTATGGAACTCCCAGGTGGTCTCTATCACGAGCAGTATACCTGTTTCGCATATTATTCCACAGCCTGCCCCTGGAGCAGACATGTTAAATAGTCCAATCTTTTGCTTATCGCATTAATTGTATCGTCCTGCTTTGATCGCAGCTCTCTTTAATAAACAATGCATAGCTTTTGTCTATTTTTGCATTACTCCTTATATATATATATGTGTGTGTTCCTTAAACGACATGTTGCACCCGTACACTTTGGTACAGCCAAAATACGCCAGGGGCTTCAGTACCCCTCAACATGGTGTGAGAAGTCTGAACACTTTAACGAGTGCGGCACCCCGAACTTATAGCATTATATGCATCGGCTCCGAATCATGTCTTGGGTCAATAGTTGGGTTTGCCCGGCTCCTATGTTTTGGTGCCTTACGTTCCGCTATATCGGCTAAGGTAGCACTAGGAGAACCACTGCGATTGTGCCCGGGTTGAGCTGGGTCGAGCACCTCAGTGGAGAAAGCTAAAACTGACCGTCATGATGAGGCGAGAGCTGGTCGCTGTTCGAGAGGTCTTTTTGAGTCCTTAAAGACTTATGCCGCTTAGGGCGAGGAGCCGGCTCTATCCGGCCAAGGCGTGGATAGCGCCCCGAACTCGGTCTTCCAAATACCAGGGGCTTCGCCGAAATTTAAAATTATAGAATTCTATGGCTAAGTGAGAGTGTTCACGCATTATAGTCCGATTGCCTTGTTCATTGGGCTGAGCGCCTCCCTCGAAGGACCCAAACATGGGAAAAGAGCCCTCAGGTTTATCCCCGAACACCCCAGCACTAGCGGCACGGGGGCAGAAGCCGACGACTCGCCATCTCTCAGAACTGATAAACAGCCACACAGAAGGTAATATTTTAAATTCAAACAGCATTGCTTAAGCGCATATGAACAAGTTTTCAGCGCACAGGACAAAACGAGCGAGTTTTACTCAAACATTACATCCATAGAACATTCATCCGCCACAAGGTGGGCACCCTTCAGAACATCCTTATAATAATTTTAGGGCTTGCGATGCTCTTTCCCCGGCGGTGGCCCGTCCTTCACCAGCTTCTCAGCATCCAGCTTGCCCCAGTGCACCTTCGCACGGGCAAGGGCCCTACGGGCACCTTCAATGCAGACGGAGCGCTTGATGACTTCGAGCCTTGGACAGGCCTCCACCAGCCGCCGCACCAGCCCGAAATAGCTCCCAGGCTGAGCCTCTCCAGGCCACAGCCAAACTATGAGGCCCTTCATGGCCTATTCGAATGCCTTGTGGAGCTCGACCAGTTGCTTCAACTGGTCGCTCAGGGGCACGGGGTGTCCGGCCTCAGCGTACTGAGACCAGAACACCTTCTCTGTCGAGCTACCCTCCTCGGCTCGATAGAATGCGGCGGCATCAGGTATACTCCGGGGAAGATCTACGAACGCGCCTGGAGAACTCCGGATTCGGGTAAGTAACAAGTAACTCACGCTTATGTGTTTACTTTGCATAAAGAATGCCTTACCCGCCGCTATCTTCTTGACCTCATCCAACTCCTGGAGGGTCTTCTGGGATTCGGCCTTGGCAGACTTGGCACTTTTAGTAGCCGCCGTGAGCTCGGACGCTCGCGTCCTTGAGTCACGCTCCAAACTCTCATGTTTTTCCATGAGAGCCTGGAGCTCTTGCCGCACCTTGCCAACCTCGGCCTCATAGTTTTCTCGCTCAGTGCGCTCCGTGGCCGATCTCTTCTCGGCCTCGAGCAGCGCTTGCTTCAGGGTCGCCACCTCAAATGTGGCCCCTACAATAGCCACATTAATCCTGTCATTTTTGCAATTGCAACTTTATATATATATATAAACAAGGTATTTCTTACCTTCATTGTCCTCGAGCTGCTTCTTGGCACGTCCGAGCTCTTGCTCGGACCGCTCGAGGTCCTGCTTTAGCACGTCCACCTCCGCAGTCAGTGCGGCGGACGCCAGCAGCGAAGCCTGCACACGCATATTGACTCTTTTTAGACTCCGGCAGTTTTTATTTGATCCTCTATTCGGCTTTTCTTTCCGAACGCCAAACAGAGCATCAGGGGCTACTGTCTATGCGGTAATTTACACATTCTTTACTTACCTCAAAGCCTGTTAAAAGGCTTGTACAAGCTTCAGTCAGTCCGCTCTTGGCGGACTGAACCTTCTGGACCACCGCACTCATAATAGTGCGGTGCCCCTCGTTGATGGAGGCGCCTTGGAGCGCCTCCAACAGATTGTCCGGCGCCTCCGGTTGGACGGAGGTCGCCGGCGTGGTGGGCTTGCTCCTCTTGGAAGGAGGTCCCCCGCCGGACTCTGGAACCTTTGAAGGTTCTGGAGCGGTGTCCGGCCTAGGGCCGGACTTGGAGCCCTGGGGGGTTTCGTCCCCTTTACTCCTGGGGTCCGGGAGGTTGCCTTGCGGCGCCTCCAGGACCACCTCCTCCTGGATTGGAACTTGTTGGGACAACACTTCGGTGTCATCCGTAGGGCGGGCGGAGGAAGCCGTCGGAAGCGAGTTCACCTCCGACGAGTCCAGTGAGCCGCTCGACGACGCGTCGAGCCGGTCTTTGGGGGGGCTGCATAAACACATTCGACATAAGGGAAAGTTGTACAATAAACGAATACTATGAAATCATTCCGGTATCTGGATACTTACGATTTCGCCAGGGGCTTGGCCCTGGGCGGCCACTCCTCTTCACCGTCATCGGCGTTGGTGGAGTAGTCCGGAGGAGGGGTTCTCGCCTTCTTGGACCCTTCGGCCTCCCCAGTTGGGGCGGCCTTCCTTTTCTTCCCTTCCCCCGCTGAAGGGGGAGGGGTTTCTTCTTCTTCCTCATCGTCTTCACGGGAGGAATGCGCCTCGGAACCGTCGGATGATGGATCCGACGCCTCCTAGCGCCGGGCACTCTTTCGAGTCCCCGCGGCCTTTTTCGCGGCCTTCTTCTCCGGCACCACATAGGGTGCCAGAACCAGCAGCTTCGCCAAGTGGGCATCGGCTGGGTCTTCGGGCAAAGGTGCCGGACAGTCAATCCGTCCAGACTTCGCCTGCCAATCCTGTCAAAAGTAAAGGAGCTTAGATCCTACACAGAGTTAAACTATGAAAAACTAATACCCTATAAAAGGTACAAACAAATTACCGCGCTAGCATGACGCTGCGTGCTGAATCCGCGATCCTCGGTAGCGGATGCAGGAGCCTCGGCGCCTTTGAAAAGCACCTAACAGGCATCTTCATACGTCGTGTCGAAGAGCCTGCTCAGAGTTTGGTGCCGCGCCGGATCGAACTCCCACAGGTTGAAAGCCCGTTGTTGACACGGGAGGATCAAGCGGATGAGCATAACCTGGACTACGTTGACAAGCCTGAGTTGCTTGTTCACCAGGGATTGGATGCATGTTTGTAGTCCGGTCACCTCCTTTTGGCTGCCCCACGACAGGCCCGTCTCTTTCCAGGACGTGAGCCGCATTGGGGGTCCGTACCGGAACTCGGGGGTTGCGACCCACTTAGGGTCGCACGGCTTGGTGATGTAAAACCACCCTGATTGCCACCCCTTCAGGCTCTCCACGAAGGAGCCCTCGAGCCATAGGATGTTGGCCATCTTGCCCACCATGGCTCCCCCGCACTCCGCTTGGTTGCCGCGCACCACCTTCGGCTTGACGTTGAAGGTCTTGAGCCATAGGCCGAAATGGGGGCGGATGCGGAGGAAAGCCTCGCACACGACGATAAATGCCGAGATATTGAGGACAAAGTTCGGGGCCAGATCGTGGAAATCCAGGCCGTAGTAGAACATGAGCCCCCGGACAAGTGGATGTAGAGGGAAGCCCAGTCCGCGGAGGAAATGGGGGAGGAATACCACCCTCTCATGGGGCCTGGGAGTGGGGATGAGCTGCCCCTTTTCGGGGAGCTGGTACGCGATGTCGTTAGACAGGTATCCGCCCTTCCTCAGCTTTTTGATATGTCCCTCCATGACAGAGGAGACCATCCACTCGCCTCCCGCTCCGGACATGGCTGGAGAAGGTTGAGGTGAGGAGTGCGGACTTGGGCGCTGGAGCTCAAGTGCGCAAGAATGGATAGGCGAAGGAGGAAGAAGGCGTAGGTGAAAAGGTGGATCCTTATCCCCTTATATGGGTGGACGTGACTACATGTCCCCACCAGCCTGAAAAAACTCGCTTATCTCCCAAGCGCCGTAATCAAAGGCGCGGTTGGGTTACCCACGCCCGTATTGATGAGAATCCCGGAATAAGGGGACACGATCTCTGCTTTAACAAGACGTGCCAAGGAAACGAAACCGCCTCGCATAACGCGCTGAGATGGACAGTAAAACGGTTCGAATAAAGCTTGGCCGTAGGTGTGACATACTATGGAATACGTCAGCAGATTGATTGGTGTAAATATTATTCTCTCTATGGCAATATGTGGAAACTTATTTTGCAGAGCCGGACACCATCTTTGTGTTTAAAATCTTCTATGATACTTGGTGAAGGAATATGCCCTAGAGGCAATAATAAAGTTATTATTTATTTCCTTATATCATGATAAATGTTTATTATTCATGCTAGAATTGTATTAATTAACCGGAAACATAATACATGTGTGAATACATAGACAAATAGAGTGTCACTAGTATGCCTCTACTTGACTAGCTCGTTAATCAAAGATGGTTATGTTTCCTAACCATGAACAAAGAGTTGTTATTTGATTAACGAGGTCACATCATTAGTTGAATGATCTGATTGACATGACCCATTCCATTAGCTTAGCACCCGATCGTTTAGTATGTTGCTATTGCTTTCTTCATGACTTATACATGTTCCTATAACTATGAGATTATGCAACTCCCGTTTACCGGAGGAACACTTTGGGTACTACCAAACGTCACAACGTAACTGGGTGATTATAAAGGAGTACTACAGGTGTCTCCAAAGGTACATGTTGGGTTGGCGTATTTCGAGATTAGGTTTTGTCACTCCGATTGTCGGAGAGGTATCTCTGGGGCACTCTCGGTAATACACATCACATAAGCCTTGCAAGCATTGTAACTAAGATGTTAGTTGTGAGATGATGTATTACAGAATGAGTAAAGAGACTTGCCGGTAACGAGATTGAACTAGGTATTGGATACCGACGATCGAATCTCGGGCAAGTAACATACCGATGACAAAGGGAACAACGTATGTTGTTATGCGGTCTGACCGATAAAGATCTTCGTAGAATATGTAGGAGCCAATATGGGCATCCAGGTCCCGCTATTGGTTATTGACCGGAGACGTGTCTTGGTCATGTCTACATTGTTCTCGAACCCGTAGGGTCCGCACGCTTAAGGTTACGATGACAGTTATATTATGAGTTTATGCATTTTGATGTACCGAAGGTTGTTCGGAGTCCCGGATGTGATCATGGACATGACGAGGAGTCTCGAAATGGTCGAGACGTAAAGATTGATATATTGGAAGCCTATGTTTGGATACCGGAAGTGTTCCGGGTGAAATCGGGATTTTACCGGAGTACCGGGAGGTTGCCGGAACCCCCCGGGAGCCATATGGGCCTTAATGGGCTTTAGTGGAAAGGAGAAAGGGGCAGCCCAAGGTGGCTGCGCAACTCCCCCCTCCCCTAGTCCTATTAGAACTAGGAGAAGGTGGTCGGCCCTTTCCCCCTCAGGGAACCCTAGTCCAACTAGGATTGGGGGGGGAGTCCTACTCCCGGAAGGAGTAGGACTCCTCCTGCGCCCTCCTCCTGGCTGGCGCCCCCCTCCCCCTTGGCTCCTTTATATACTGAGGCAGAGGCACCCCAGAAACACACAAGTTGATCCACGTGATCTATTCCTTAGCCGTGTGCGGTGCCCCCAGCCACTATATTCCTCGATAATACTGTAGCGGAGTTTAGGCGAAGCCCTGCTGCTGTAGAACATCAAGATCGTCACCACACCGTCGTGCTGACGGAACTCTTCCCCGACACTTTGCTGGATCGGAGTCCGGGGATCGTCATCGAGCTGAACATGTGCTCGAACTCGGAGGTGTCGTAGTTTCGGTGCTTGATCGGTTGGATCGTGAAGACGTACGACTACTTCCTCTACGTCGTATCAGCGCTTCCACAGTCGGTCTGCGTTGGGTACGTAGACAACACTCTCCCCTCTCGTTGCTATGCATCACATGATCTTGCGTGTGCGTAGGAAATTTTTTGAAATTACTACGAAACCCTACAGTGGTATCAGAGCCTAGGTTATTTATGTTGATGTTATATGCACGAGTAGAACACAAGTGAGTTGTGGGCGATATAAGTCATACTGCCTACCAGCATGTCATACTTTGGGTCAGCGGCATTGTTGGACGAGATGACCCGGACCAACATTACGCGTACGCTTACGCGAGACCGGTTCCCCCGACGTGCTTTGCACATAGGTGGCTTGCGGGCGACTGTCTCTCCAACTTTAGTTGAACCAAGTGTGGCTACGCCCGGTCCTTGCGAAGGTTAAAACGGAGTCTATTTGACAAACTATCGTTGTGGTTTTGATGCGTAGGTGAGATTGGTTCTTGCTTAAGCCCGTAGCAGCCACGTAAAACTTACAACAACAAAGTAGAGGACGTCTAACTTGTTTTTGCAGGGCATGTTGTGATGTGATATGGTCAAGGCATGATGCTGAATTTATTGTATGAGATGATCATGTTTTGTAACCGTGTTATCGGCAACTGGCAGGAGCCATATGGTTGTCGCTTTATTGTATGCAATGCAATCGCGATGTAATGCTTTACTTTATTACTAAGCGGTAGTGATAGTCGTGGAAGCATAAGATTGGCGAGACGACAACGATGCTACGATGGAGATCAAGGTGTCGCGCCGGTGATGATGGTGATCATGACGGTGCTTCGGAGATGGAGATCACAAGCACAAGATGATGATGGCCATATCATATCACTTATATTGATTGCATGTGATGTTTATCTTTTTATGCATCTTATCTTGCTTTGATTGACGGTAGCATTATAAGATGATCTCTCACTAAATTATCAAGAAGTGTTCTCCCTGAGTATGCACCGTTGCCAAAGTTCGTCGTGCCCAGACACCACGTGATGATCGGGTGTGATAAGCTCTACGTCCATCTACAACGGGTGCAAGACAGTTTTGCACACGCAGAATACTCAGGTTAAACTTGACGAGCGTAGCATATGCAGATATGGCCTCGGAACACGGAGACCGAAAGGTCGAGTGTGAATCATATAGTAGATATGATCAACATAACGATGTTCACCATTGAAAACTACTCCATCTCACGTGATGATCGGTTATGGTTTAGTTGATTTGGATCACGTAATCACTTAGAAGATTAGAGGGATGTCTATCTAAGTGGGAGTTCTTAAGTAATTTGATTAATTGAACTTAAACTTATCATGAACTTAGTACCTGAAAGTATCTTGCTTGTTTATGTTGATTGTAGATAGATGGCTCGTGTTGTTGTTCCGTTGAATTTTAATGCGTTCCTTGAGAAAGCAAAGTTGAAAGATGATGGTAGCAATTACACGGACTGGGTCCGTAACTTGAGGATTATCCTCATTGCTGCTCAGAAGAATTACGTCCTGGAAGCACCGCTGGGTGCCAGGCCTGCTGCTGGAGCAACACCAGATGTTATGAACGTCTGGCAGAGCAAAGCTGATGACTACTCGATAGTTCAGTGTGCCATGCTTTACGGCTTAGAATCGGGACTTCAACGACGTTTTGAACGTCATGGAGCATATGAGATGTTCCAGGAGTTGAAGTTAATATTTCAGGCAAATGCCCGGATTGAGAAATATGAAGTCTCCAATAAGTTCTATAGCTGCAAGATGGAGGAGAACAGTTCTGTCAGTGAGCATATACTCAAAATGTCTGGGTATAATAATCACTTGATTCAGATGGGAGTTAATCTTCCAGATGATTGCGTCATTGACAGAATTCTCCAATCACTGCCACCAAGCTACAAGAGCTTCGTGATGAACTATAATATGCAAGGGATGAACAAGACTATTCCCGAGCTCTTCGCAATGCTGAAAGCTGCGGAGGTAGAAATCAAGAAGGAGCATCAAGTGTTGATGGTTAACAAAACCACTAGTTTCAAGAAAACGGGCAAAGGGAAGAAGAAGGGGAACTTCAAGAAGAACGGCAAACAAGTTGCTGCTCAGGAGAAGAAACCCAAGTATGGACCTAAGCCTGAAACTGAGTGCTTCTACTGCAAGCAAACTGGTCACTGGAAGCGGAACTGCCCCAAGTATTTGGCGGATAAGAAGGATGGCAAGGTGATCAAAGGTATATGTGATATACATGTTATTGATGTGTACCTTACTAGAGCTCGCAGTAGCACCTGGGTATTTGATACTGGTTCTGTTGCTAATATTTGCAACTCGAAACAAGGACTGCAGAATAAGCGGGCACTGGCAAAGGACGAGGTGACGATGCGCGTGGGAAACGGTTCCAAAGTCGATGTGATCGCGGTCGGCACGCTACCTCTACATCTACCTTCGGGATTAATATTAGACCTAAATAATTGTTATTTGGTGCCAGCGTTGAGCATGAACATTATATCTGGATCTTGTTTGATGCGAGACGGTTATTCATTTAAATCAGAGAATAATGGTTGTTCTATTTATATGAGTAATATCTTTTATGGTCATGTACCTTTGAAGAGTGGTCTATTTTTGATGAATCTCGACAGTAGTGATACACATATTCATAATGTTGAAGCCAAAAGATGCAGAGTTGATAATGAAAGTGCAACTTATTTGTGGCACTGTCGTTTAGGTCATATCGGTGTAAAGCGCATGAAGAAACTCCATACTGATGGACTTTTGGAACCAATTGATTATGAATCACTTGGTACTTGCGAACCGTGCCTCATGGGCAAGATGACCAAAACACCGTTCTCCGGTACTATGGAGAGAGCAACAGATTTGTTGGAAATCATACATACCGATGTATGTGGTCCGATGAATATTGAGGCTCGTGGCGGATATCGTTATTTTCTCACCTTCACAGATGATTTAAGCAGATATGGGTATATCTACTTAATGAAACATAAGTCTGAAACATTTGAAAAGTTCAAAGAATTTCAGAGTGAAGTTGAAAATCATCGTAACAAGAAAATAAAGTTTCTACGATCTGATCGTGGAGGAGAATATTGGAGTTACGAGTTTGGTGTACATTTGAAAAACTGTGGAATAGTTTCGCAACTCACGCCACCCGGAACACCACAGCGTAATGGTGTGTCCGAACGTCGTAATCGTACTTTACTAGATATGGTGCGATCTATGATGTCTCTTACAGATTTACCGCTATCGTTTTGGGGTTATGCTTTAGAGACGGCCGCATTCACGTTAAATAGGGCACCATCAAAATCCGTTGAGACGACACCTTATGAACTATGGTTTGGCAAGAAACCAAAGTTGTCGTTTCTTAAAGTTTGGGGCTGTGATGCTTATGTGAAAAAGCTTCAACCTGATAAGCTCGAACCCAAATCGGAGAAATGTGTCTTCATAGGATACCCAAAGGAGACTGTTGGGTACACCTTCTATCACAGATCCGAAGGCAAGACATTCGTTGCTAAGAATGGATCCTTTCTAGAGAAGGAGTTTCTCTCGAAAGAAGTGAGTGGGAGGAAAGTAGAACTTGACGAGGTACCTGTACCTGCTCCCTTACTGGAAAGTAGTACATCACAGAAAACTGTTTCAGTGACACCTACACCAGTTAGTGAGGAAGCTAATGATAATGATCATGAAACTTCAGATCAAGATACTACTGAACCTCGTAGATCAACCAGAGTAAGATCCGCACCAGAGTGGTACGGTAATCCGGTTCTGGAAGTCATGCTACTAGATCATGATGAACCTACGAACTATGAAGAAGCGATGGTGAACCCAGATTCCGCAAGGTGGCTTGAAGCCATGAAATCTGAGATGGGATCCATGTATGAGAACAAAGTATGGACTTTGGTTGACTTGCCCGATGATCGGCAAGCAATTGAGAATAAATGGATCTTCAAGAAGAAGACTGACACTAATGGTAATGTTACTGTCTACAAAGCTCGACTTGTCGCGAAAGGTTTTCGGCAAGTTCAAGGGATTGACTACGATGAGACCTTCTCACCCGTAGCGATGCTTAAGTCCGTCCGAATCATGTTAGCGATTGCCGCATTTTATGATTATGAAATTTGGCAGATGGATGTCAAAACTGCATTCTTGAATGGATTTCTGGAAGAAGAGTTGTATATGATGCAACCGGAAGGTTTTGTCGATCCAAAGGGAGCTAACAAAGTGTGCAAGCTCCAGCGATCCATTTATGGACTGGTGCAAGCATCTCGGAGTTGGTTTTATACAGACTTTCGGAGAAGCCTGTATTTACAAGAAAGTGAGTGGGAGCTCTGTAGCATTTCTGATATTATATGTGGATGACATATTACTGATTGGAAATGATATAGAATTTCTGAATAGCATAAAGGGATACTTGAATAAAGTTTTTCAACGAAAGACCTCGGTGAAGCTGCTTACATATTAGGCATTAAGATCTATAGAGATAGATCAAGACGCTTAATTGGACTTTCACAAAGCACATACCTTGACAAAATTTTGAAGAAGTTCAAAATGGATCAAGCAAAGAAAGGGTTCTTGCCTGTGTTACAAGGTGTGAAGTTGAGTAAGACTCAATGCCCGACCACTGTAGAAGATAGAGAAAATATGAAAGATGTTCCCTATGCATCAGCCATAGGATCTATCATGTATGCAATGCTGTGTACCAGACCTGATGTGTGCCTTGCTATAAGTTTAGCAGGGAGGTACCAAAGTAATCCAGGAGTGGATCACTGGACAGCGGTCAAGAACATCCTGAAATACCTGAAAAGGACTAAGGATATGTTTCTCGTATATGGAGGTGACAAAGAGCTCACCGTAAAAGGTTACGTTGATGCAAGCTTTGACACTGATCCGGGCGATTCTAAATCGCAAACCGGATATGTGTTTAGATTAAACGGTGGAGCTGTCAGTTGGTGTCGTTCTAAACAAAGCGTCGTAGCGGGATCTACATGTGAAGCGGAGTACATAGCTGCTTCGGAAGCAGCGAACGAAGGAGTCTGGATGAAGGAGTTCATATCCGATCTAGGTGTCGTACCTAATGTGCATCGGGTCCAATGAAAATCTTTTGTGACAATACTGGTGCAATTGCCTTGGCAAAGGAATCCAGATTTCACAAGAGAACCAAACACATCAAGAGACGCTTCAATTCCATCCGGAATCTAGTCCAGGTGGGAGACATAGAGATTTGCAAGATACATACGGATCTGAATGTGCAGACCCGTTGACTAAGCCTCTTTCACGAGCAAAACATGATCAGCACCAAGCTCCATGGGTGTTAGAATCATTACTGTGTAATCTAGATTATTGACTCTAGTGCAAGTGGGAGACTGAAGGAAATATGCCCTAGAGGCAATAATAAAGTTATTATTTATTTCCTTATAATCATGATAAATGTTTATTATTCATGCTAGAATTGCATTAACCAGAAACATAATACATGTGTGAATACATAGACAAACAGTGTCACTAGTATGCCTCTACTTGACTAGCTCGTTAATCAAAGATGGTTATGTTTCCTAACCATGAACAATGAGTTGTTATTTGATTAACGGGATCACATCATTAAGAGAATGATCTGCTTGACATGACCCATTCCATTAGCTTAGCACCCGATCGTTTAGTATGTTGCTATTGCTTTCTTCATGACTTATACATGTTCCTATAACTATGAGATTATGCAACTCCCGTTTACCGGAGGTACACTTTGGGTACTACCAAACGTCACAACGTAACTGGGTGATTATAAAGGAGTACTACAGGTGTCTCCAAAGGTACATGTTGGGTTCGGCGTATTTCGAGATTAGGTTTTGTCACTCCGATTGTCGGAGAGGTATCTCTGGGCCCTCTCGGTAATGCACATCACATAAGCCTTGTGCAAGCATTGTAACTAAGATGTTAGTTGTGAGATGATGTATTACGGAACGAGTAAAGAGACTTGCCAGTAACGAGATTGAACTAGGTATTGGATACCGACGATCGAATCTCGGGCAGGTAACATACCGATGACAAAGGGAACAACGTATGTTGTTATGCGGTCTGACCGATAAAGATCTTCGTAGAATATGTAGGAGCCCATATGGGCATCCAGGTCCCTCTATTGGTTATTGACCGGAGACGTGTCTCGGTCATGTCTACATTGTTCTCGAACCCGTAGGGTCCGCACGCTTAAGGTTACGATGACAGTTATATTATGAGTTTATGCATTTTGATGTACCGAAGGTTGTTCGGAGTCCCAGATGTGATCATGGACATGACGAGGAGTCTCGAAATGGTCGAGACGTAAAGATTGATATATTGGAAGCCTATGTTTGGATATCGGAAGTGTTCCGGGTGAAATCGGGATTTTACCGGAGTACCAGGAGGTTACCGGAACCCCCCGGGAGCCATATGGGCCTTAATGGGCTTTAGTGGAAAGGAGAAAGGGGCAGCCCAAGGTGGCTGCGCACCTCCCCCCTCCCCTAGTCCTATTAGGACTAGGAGAAGGTGGCCGGCCCCCCTCTCCCTCTTTCCCCCTCGGGGAATCCTAGTCCAACTAGGATTGGGGGGGAGTCCTACTCCCGGAAGGAGTAGGACTCCTCCTGCGCCCTCCTCCTGGCCGGCGCCCCCCTCCCCCTTGGCTCCTTTATATACTGAGGCAGAGGCACCCCAGAAACACACAAGTTGATCCACGTGATCTATTCCTTAGCCGTGTGCGGTGCCCCCAGCCACTATATTCCTCGATAATACTGTAGTGGAGTTTAGGCGAAGCCCTGCTGCTGTAGAACATCAAGATCGTCACCACGCCGTCGTGCTGACGGAACTCTTCCCCGACACTTTGCTGGATCGGAGTCCGGGGATCGTCATCGAGCTGAACGTGTGCTCGAACTCGGAGGTGCCGTAGTTTCGGTGCTTGATCGGTTGGATCGTGAAGACGTACGACTACTTCCTCTACGTCGTGTCAGCGCTTCCGCAGTCGGTCTGCGTTGGGTATGTAGACAACACTCTCCCCTCTCATTGCTATGCATCACATGATCTTGCATGTGCGTAGGAATTTTTTTGAAATTACTACGAAACCCTACACTTGGAGGAGGAACCCGCCTTGCAATGCCGAAGAAAATTTGCGCGCCGGACTCATCGTCATTGAAGCCTGGTTCAGGTTCTACTGAGGGAGTCCTCGATTAGGGGGTGTTCGGATAGCCGAACTATACCTTCAGCCGGACTCCAGGACTATGAAGATACAAGATTGAAGACTTCGTCCCGTGTCCGGGAGGGACTTTCCTTGGCGTGGAAGGCAAGCTTGGCGATACGGATATTCAGATCTCCTACCATTGTAACCGACTCTATGTAACCCTAACCCTATCCGGTGTCTATATAAACCGGAGGATTTTAGTCCGTAGGACAACATACACATCAACAATCATACCATAGGCTAGCTTCTAGGGTTTAGCCTCTCTGATCTCGTGGTAGATCTACTCTTGTACTACCCATATCATCAATATTAATCAAGCAGGACGTAGGGTTTTACCTCCATCGAGAGGGCCCGAACCTGGGTAAAACTTCGTGTCCCTTGCCTCCTGTTACCATCCGGCCTAGACGCACAGTTCAGGACCCCCTACCCGAGATCCACTGGTTTTGACACCGACAGTAAGATTTTGGAGTCATGTCACCCACTACACTGTGACATATCCACCACCTCTTTTATTACGAGTCAGTAGTTATGCCACCATACTCCTTTGTTTCATATCCGCCCTTATGTATAATATCGGCGTGCTTGTAATAAAATTGTTGAGCAGCCTCAGCTCAACCTTGTATAATATTTAGTACTTTTAGATTTCTGTATCAAGGATTTGTCTGCCAGTAAGGAGGATTCTTCTGTACTGGTCAATACAAGCGTCGGCTTTTCAATAAATGTTGTATTGGAAAACCGGTCCTGACACTCAATCCCTAGCCGTAGAGGCAACCGCTCCCACGGCAGAAGACATGCCTCTAGTCCTTGTCGTCGAGCCTCAAGATCCGGCATGGGCGCAGCACACCATTCAGTTCCTCCAAACAAGGAAACTCCCTGAGGAACAGGAAGAAGCAGAGAAAGTAGCCCGTCAGTCTGGCATGTACCAGTTTGTGGACGACGTCCTATACAGGAAAAGACCGAACAGTGTGAAATTGAAGTGCATACCCCGGGAGGACGGACTTGAGCTATTGGCAGAAATACACGGAGGCATATGTGGCTCTCACATAGGATCGAGAGCCCTTGCCGGCAAGACATTCCAGCAAGGTTTCTTTTGGACCACTGCTCTCCAAGATGCAACTACACTAGTAACCAATTCTGAAGCGTGTCAGTTCCACTCGAAGAAACTCCATCAACCATCTCAAGCTCTTCAGACAATCCCTCTTTCCTGGCCATTTTTGGTCTGGGGGCTCGACATATTGGGCCCCTTTCCCCATGTTGTCGGGGGCTTTGAGTACTTGTACGTTGCGATCGACAAGTTCACAAAGTGTCTAGAAGTGGAAGCAGTGAGAAAGGTGACATCACAATCAGTCATCAAGTTCTTCAAAGGACTAGTTTGCCATTTTGGTGTGCTGAACAGAGTCATCACTGACAACGGCACGCAGTTCACAAGCCGCACCTTCATGCAATACATCCAAGACCTCAACGGCAGGATCTACTTTTCTTCTGTTGCACACTCGCGAAGCAACATCCAGGCAGAAAGGGCAAATGCTGAAGTATTGCGGGGCCTCAGGGCAAGAACCTTTGACAGGCTGCACAAGTGCGGAAGGCGCTGGATTGACGAGCTGGCGGCGGTTCTTTGGTCAATCAGGACGACGCCAAATCGAGCCACCGACCATACGCCCTTCTCCCCCGTTTACGGGGCAGAAGCAGTTCTCCCCACAGAACTCACATACGGGTCACCTCGAGTGCTCGCTTATGATGAGCTTGATCAAGAGCAGTTGCGAGAAGATGATGCTATGCTCCTTGAGGAAGATCGTCTTCAGGCTGCTGTGCGAGCTGCACGCTACCAGCAAGCCTTGCGCCGCTACCACAGCCACAAGGTTCATGCCCGAAGCTTTGAGGAAGGTGACCTTGTTCTTTGGTGCGTTCAGTCGGCCAAGAATTCCAACAAGTTGACCAAAGTGGGAAGGCCCTTACCGGGTAATACGAGTCACCAGGCCCGGCGTAGTCCACCTGGAAACCGAATATGGTATCCTAGTGAGCAACTCCTGGAACATTGAACATCTTCGCAAGTTTTACCCGTAAGGCGCGGTTGCCGGGCCCCCCGGCAGACCACCTTTTGTACAAGCCTTGCCGGCAAGGCATGTAACCCTTTGTACAAAGCCAGGCGCAGACCCCGAGCAACAGATAAATAAACGAAGCGCTGACGCCCTAGGAATTAGCATGCATGTTAGGTTGAGTCTCTCTCTGCTAGGGTTGATAGTGCTTAGCGGCAACTAACCCCTAGCATAGAGGTTGAGTATGCGTCTTCTTGTCCCTTCCAATCCTTTTTGGTTTGCAGGCCGCACGAGCGCTTCAGCGGAACTTTCTGGAGGAAAGTAGACGAACTAACACTCTGGCCCCGGCAAGCCAAGGCTGCCGGGGGCAGCAGATTCAGATAAGTCTTTTTCCCCAGCTACGTACTTCCGTATGAAACTTGAACGTATGAAACTTCGCTCTATCTCATGCCACCGTGCTCCCTCTTTCCTGTGCCCAAAATCCCTTTTGGGTCGGGATTTGGTTGTAGTTGCAGTCGAAAGGGGATGGACAAAGGGCCTAATCCTACTTTGCCCCTACCTCCGCCAAGCGCGTGAGCGTAGTCGTGGTATGAAGCGGGAAGACGGCAAGGTTTGTTGTCGGGTGGCGTTGTTTATTAAAAAACATAACAAGGACTCGTTCCTTGGTGTGAGCCTCGCTCGTGCACAAATGAACCCAACAAACACCCCTTTTTCTTCATTAATACGTCGATTAACAAGTACAATTCATACGGAATGTAAGCATGAGCAAGGGGTTACAAGGTTTAAATTCAGCAAGTGTCTGTAGGCTTAAGATATAAAAAGAAGATAAGATTCCCGTAATCCCTTTCTTATCCCTCTCCTCAGAAAGCGGATCAAGATAGTGGGAGGGCAAAAAGAGTTCCTAGGCGAGGTGCGCGTGGCAGAAGACACCAAGAGAACATCCCGACGGCCATCCATAAGAGGGTTGGGTGATGACGGTGCCGGGGGAGGAGCCGAAAGATGAGGCAGCGGGCCAGCAATACGCGACGAAGGCGTCGATGCCATCATACTCCGACTTGACGGCCCGCCGCCCGCCTTCTTTGTCTTCTCCGGCCTTCCAGCACCAACCGCCAGAGGCGGCAGCCCCGAGAAGTTCATGGAGCTGGCCAACCGACACCAGACCCGAGGAATCAGTAAGGAATTCAAATATTTGGAAACTCAACTAAATAGAATGGAATTATCAGCAGACTGCAGTGAAATTGGGAATGTATCGTCTCAATGCCAAAGAAATCCTGGATGGACTGTCAGTATCAATTTTGCATTAATGTGCACTCCTCACAACAGTACGGATAATCAAGTCTCCCTTAGTGTGCACTCATCATAGCAGAAATGATCAAATCAGCAAGGAGATAAATTGTGTGCGAGATCGACAGTATATTATCAGTCAAAGGTATGGTTCAGATGCAAAGTTTGATTCTTCTTTGAGGATGATTATGAAACATGATATACCTGGAAGAAAGCAAGAATGTGACATGTATTCAATACTCGGAAAGGAGGATAGTCCAACAAACCCTGTTTCATGCAAGTAATCAACAGCAGAAATATCAAGATGAGATATATATTTGGTAATCGGTCCACATATCACAATGAGAAGCTTCTGGTGTAAGCAACCTAGTCTTCCCTCGCATGCTACCAGAAAAGCTTCCAGTGCAAGATTCCTCCATCTTTCTCAGTACGATATATGGATGACTTCCTGTGCAAGATAGTACATTGTGAATTGACAACAGATGGCAGTGCAAGAATCAGATCCGCAACAGTTGGTCAGAAGCACGAATCTATTAGAACACAAGTCTGCCTCAGGAATCAGATTCTCAGATATATGTGAAGGAAGCCATATATTCACCTCAGTGTGACAAAGGACTATGAAGATTGACGACAACACTGAGCTCTATACAAGTACCTGTGAACCTGGAATATGATCCTGATGAACCCTTGTCGACTTTTCTCTGGTAACGGCACCACACCTGGGTTCTGAGCTGTTTTTGGCCGACCGGGGTGGATGCCGACTTTATATTTCTCTATTCAACAGCAGTCATGAGTTCTGAGCTATTTTCTGGCGGACTCGTACAAGTGTTGAGTTTCTTTTTGTGACAGTGGCCCTTTTCTCTGAGCTGCTTTTCGGCCGTCTTAGGGAACTGCCACGTTCTTCTTATCAACACGGTCTCATGCTATGAGCTGATTTTCGGCCGTCTTGAGCCGTGGTTGAGTTACTTCAGTAATGTCCCAGATCTGAGTTGTAAAGACGTTCTGGTGGCTACTGATTTATTTGCCGATTTCTTGCAAAGGGTTCGGATGATCATTTCCATACAGTCAGAACTTGAGAGGTGCTGAACCTGCCAGTTAAACAATATTACCATGTTAGAAGATGCGGATAAGAGTACGCCTGTCAAAATATTGCACCCATGGTCACACGGAGAAACCATATGACCCTGCTCCTTCAGCCAAGGATCCAGACAAGAAAAACAGTAATGGAGTAGAAAGACCGGTGATACAGGTATGAAAATGGTTGCAAGACCCACATTGTGCAGATACCCGGCCAGTCTGAGTCAGTATGGATCACCATGGATATTCACCTAAGGGGGTCTACTCAATTTTGGTAAGGAACCCATATCCAGACAACCCGCTCAGTCAACAGCATATGCTCAGATTTGTCAGTATCGAATATCTGAGTCTGTCAAGTCGGACTAAGGGTCCATTCAACAGTTTGGCCCCGACAACTATGATTAAGCATCACACAGCCTACCATCCCCAAGATGAGTGATCAGAAAGTGGAATAATAGTCTAGAAGCATGTGCCCTCAACTATGAAAATCACCAAAGCATAGCTTGGCATGAATAAAATTTCGTCTGTCAGACCCACCGTCAGTCGAGTCTGCGGATATTATCATATAAGATCATACCCCTTCATGCTGGTCCTGGCAAGCAACAGTCAAATATTTGGAACGGATCTGATACTCCAGAAGGTGGAGCCAGTTAAGATGATTCAGAAACTTCTGCGATGAGTCAGAATCTGTCAGGAAACGGTTATGCCTCAACTCACAGTTTGGAACCCAAAGGACCTGCATTCAGTGAAGAAACCCAATGCAAGGAGTCAGAGCTTGGGTGTTCATCATGAAAATCTGATCACCACTTCATGGAAGGTTGTTAGTGCAGACACAACAATCAGAAATTACTCTCGGGTTTGTGAGATAGGCATATATTGCAGTCATGATAAACTATCACATTCAGCTAAGGCAGCACATATAAAAATAATTAGAGCCTGTATATGCATGAACAAGCCAGGTAAGATCTGTCAGAATGTGGATATAGTGAGTCAAACCACCCAGAGCCAGTCAGATAAAAATTTAGTGGGAACAACAATAAAGGAAAAAAGGATACCCGAGTTCGAAAAGGCTTCCTTAAGTCAGTATATTCATACTTGTTCCATGATAAACCAAATCTCGAGGACGAGATTTCTTTAAGGGGGTAAGAGTTGTAATAGCCTGGTTTTTGGCCCCTTCTTTTTCTTTTGATTTTCTGAGGTTTTTGCCTGAGTTTTCTTTCTTCATGGTTGTGAGGTCTAGAAACTGAAGAAGATGAACTCTTCTTTGCTTCTAGAGTGGCTTGTCATACCCAAATCCTTCCCTAGACCTTTCCATTTTCATCCTAGCCCAAATCCCAATAATCTTTTCATTGGGAATGTTCCTTTTTCTATTAAAGGAATTATCTTTTTGCCCTAGGTTGTGAAGCAACCTATATTTCCCTCACTCCTAAAATTCCTAAATAATTCTCATAAATTGCTTGGGTCATATCTTCCTCAAATATGGCAAAATATTTCAATTGCCATGTTTATCATCATGCTCAATTAATTCCTTTCCTATTCTGTCCTAAATGGTAGTTTGTGAAGCAAGTGCCATTTACCTTTGCCCAATTGACCCCAATTTTTACAACTTTTCATGTCCAAATAATTTCCTCCTGCCAAAATGCAACTCAACTTGACTAGTAAATATTCCTGAGCAATTTTTCAAAGTTCCTATCTGAGGGAATTGGTTGTGAAGGAAGTACTAGCTAGGTTAACCCAATTGAGTTAAAATTTTGCATGGTCATTAATATTATCAAATCATCACTCCCCACCAAATTTGAGCTCATGTAACTCATCTATGTGAGCCCAGCTCCAAATCCTAGTTTCTGGTCAGATTTTCAGTTTGTGAAGCAACCATATTTTATCTTGCTTCATTTAAGCTGAAACTTTTCCATGGCATTCCCCTATCCATATAAACTCTCTCCACCAAGTTTTGGCCCATTTTATAAATCCAATTGCCCTGTGCAAATTTTCCAAGTTTCTGGTCAGAATAAATCATTGTGAAGCAAGTGCTAGTTTGGTTCATACAAATGGCCTGAAACTTTTTGGGCATCTTATTATACTCAAATCATTGGGCCATAACCAGTTTCAGCTCGTGACAATCATTTATCTGAGTGTTGCTTCATCATCTCTAATTCTGACTAGTGGGGCTAGTTCTACAGCAACTACCCTCTAGAGAGCTCCTCTTCGTCCGATTCTTGGTCAACACAGTCACCTTGGCATGTGATCAAGCCATGCCAAAACTCAGCCTCTGCCTCATCCTGTGTTTGTCTCCCCGCAGCACAAACACCTTGTTGTCACAATGTTTTGGCCCCTCCTTCTTTTTTCTTCTTTGCCCCTGGACCGAGTAGTTGCCGCCGTTGAACTAGGGGCACTAAGGTCAATGCGCTGGAGATGGTAGTTTGTCCATAACGCGCCAAGCATGCCAGCTCATGCGGTGACCACGGGTCATGCTAGCCAAACGCGCGCTCTGGTGCCTCTGTCTCCTCCTCCCCGTCTGTGCACTCGTCCCCTCATCGCTTGGCCATGTCTAGCGTGTTCCCCACGTTGTCGCCATCCCCCTGGACCTCTCTCCCCCTCCCGAAGCCTCCTCGTTGGCTGCTACCTCTTGAGCACTTGCGTTGGTTTCCCCTTGAAGAGGAAAGGGTGGTGCAGCAAAGTAGCGTAAGTATTTCCGTCAGTTTTTGAGAACCAAGGTATCAATCCAGTAGGAGGCTACGCGCGAGTCCCTCGCACCTACACAAAACAAATAAAGCCTCGCAACCAACACGATAAGGGGTTGTCAATCCCTACATGGTCACTTACGAGAGTGAGATATGATAGATATGATAAGATAATATTTTTGGTATTTTTATGATAAAGATGCAAAGTAAAATAAAAGCAATGAAAATAACTAAGTATTGGAAGATTTAATATGATGAAGATAGACCCGAGGGCCATAGGTTTCACTAGTGGCTTCTCTCAAGATAATAAGTATTTTACGGTGGGTGAACAAATTACTGTTGAGCAATTGACAGAATTAAGCATAGTTATGAGAATATCTAGGTATGATCATGTATATAGGCATCACGTCCAAGACAAGTAGACCGACTCCTGCCTGCATCTACTACTATTACTCCACACATCGACCGCTATCCAGCATGCATCTAGAGTATTAAGTTCATAAGAACAGAGTAACGCCTTAAGCAAGATGACGTGATGTAGAGGGATAAACTCATGCAATATGATGAAAACCCCATCTTGTTATCCTCGATGGCAACAATACAATACGTGCCTTGCTGCCCCTACTGTCACTGGGAAAGGACACCGCAAGATAGAACCCAAAGCTAAGCACTTCTCCCATTGCAAGAAAGATCAATCTAGTAGGCCAAACCAAACTGATAATTCGAAGAGACTTGCAAAGATAATCAATCATACATAAAAGAATTCAGAGAAGATTCAAATATTGTTCATAGATAAACTTGATCATAAACCCACAATTCATCGGTCTCAACAAACACACCGCAAAAGAAGATTACATCGAATAGATCTCCACAAGAGAGGGGGAGAACTTTGTATTGAGATCCAACACGAGAGAAGAAGCCATCTAGCTAATAACTATGGACCCGAAGGTCTGAGGTAAACTACTCACACTTCATCGGATAGGCTATGGTATTGATGTAGAAGCCCTCCGTGATCGATGCCCCCTCCAGCGGAGCTTCGGAACAGGCCCCAAGATGGGATCTTGTGGATACAGAAAGTTACGGCGGTGGAATTAGGGTTTTGCCTCTGTATCTGATCGTTTGGGGTACGTAGGTATATATAGGAGGAAGAAGTACGTCGGTGGAGCAACAGGGGGCCCACGAGGGTGGAGGGCGCGACTGGGAGGGTAGGCTCGCCCCCCTACCTCGTGGCCTCCCTATTGGTTGCTTGACGTAGGGTCCAAGTCTCCTAGGTCTTGTTCGTTCCAAAAATCGCGTTCTCGAAGGTTTCATTCCGTTTGGACTCCGTTTGGTATTCCTTTTCTTCAAAACCCTAAAATAGGTAAAAAAAACAGCAATTTTGGTCTGGGCCTCCGGTTAATAGGTTAGTCCCAAAATAATATAAAAATGGATAATAAAGCCCAATAATGTCAATAAAAGAAGATAATATAGCATGGAGCAATCAAAAATTATAGATACGTTGGAGATGTATCACTAGCGCTCGCACTGGCGGAGCACCCCAGTGGGCAAGGGGTGGCGGCGGCCATACCTTGATTCTTGGGTGCGAAAAAGATTTTATACCTATGCATAACATGTGATCGACTTGATAGGCTCGCTGCAGTTGCTTGATAGGCCATTTGCTTGATATAAATGAGCCACGGTGCCACGCAGATACAGGCCCACGGGCCGACTTGCTGAACCAATCGCCCAGTCATCCTGCCAGCCGCTCACACAGCACATGCATGCAGCAACCCTAGCGAGCTGTTCTAAAAAAAGAAAGAAAAAAAGTTCAACCCTGGCTAGTGTGGCTGTGGCTGGCCAGGACGAGACGGACGACGGGAGGCCACGACGGGACGGCCGACGGTGGCCGTGGGTTGGGGATCGAGCAATGCGTGATGGACTGCTGGTTTAGATAGATTTTCAAGTTAAATATGTTTGCATTATCATCCGGAAAAAAAAAAGTTTTCATTATCATTGTATTTTTTTCTGTGAGAACATTATCATTGTATTTGGTTATGTTGAGGATCACATGAAAATATTGATATGTATTTTTACCGTGTATTGACTATTATCGTTTTGCGTCAATATTTTACTTAAGATTGAGTTCGCCACACCTTATTTTTCTTTCGTCCTCTGCCTCTGGGCGCTCGTCACCGTGCGCCCACGGACGCCGCTGTAGCCGACCGTCGTTTCCTCATCGATGTCCTCTTCCTCTTCTTGTCCCCGAGGTCTGCTCGTTTCCGTGACCTCTGCAGCTCGTCCGCTCCCTCCCTCATCGCGTTCCCGCGCCTCCCCGTGATCTCTGAGCATCACCAGGGCCTCGGCCGGACGCGAGCGATGGCATCCGAGCCAACCGCCTCGCCCCGCCTATAAATGGACATCCCCGAGGCCATCCGAGCACACCAGCAGCCTCCTCCTCCTCCCAGAACCCCGCCTAGCCACTAGCCCGAGCTTGGGAAGCTCTCTCGCCTCAGTTGCCCGCCATGGCCGCCGCGGGCCTTAGCTCAAATTCGAGCTCTGCGGCGTGCCCCGACCCATCTAGCCACCTCCATAGTCCTCCATCCACCCCCCTAGAGCCTCACTGCCGTTTACCTCCTCCTCTGGTGGCCTCTGGCCGCGATCCCCAACTCCGGCCGAAGCCCTCCTCCGCCGTGTCCCATGCCCCGCCCACTCCGGTGCTCCTCGACGTCCGTGTCCAGCCGGAACAGAGGCGGCATCCTCTCACAAGCCCGTCGGTGGTAACGGCGCCCCGAACGGTGGCCGGAGACGGCCAGGCGAGCATCGGCGCTGGCGGCCTCCTCTGCTCTGTGAGCCCGCGTCGGGGAAGAAGGAGTGGGAGAGAGAGATGTCAGTGGTGGGCCCCACTCGTCAGCGACTCTAGCGCCCGGCCCCGCCTCTGCTGACGTGTTTAAGTGGAAGTGTAATCTCGTTGAATACACTTTCGTTTCAGTGAAAGCGTAAACAGCTATGGCTTCGGCCGAAAATACGCTTTCACTATCCCGAAAGCGTACTTCCAGGAATGCGCTTTCAGTTTTTCTGTTTTGGCCCAGTCTGTAAATATTACTATTACAGATAGGTCCCTGGCAGAAACCCCCTCATAACTTTTTGCTCGAGACTCCGATTGAGGTGAATCCAACGCCCACATCTTCGTCTCTTCGAGCCCGTTTGGTACCATTTTCACTATGGTTTGACATACTGGAATGACCATTTTGCCCTTGCCCCTAATCAGCCCCCTCCGAGAGAGAACCTTTTTCGGTGATTCCTTCTGCGATCGTTTCGCACTTCTTGCCGGAGTATTCTTCATCCCCAGGCAAGCCACAACACCCACTTGCATGATAGCCATGCAGTAGCCATGGTTTTCAACTTGAATATTTAATAAATTTCTGATTGCTTTGATACAGTTATCGTTGTTTCGGTGATGCTTATGGATTGGTATTCACTTTCATGATATATTTTTATGCACCTGGTCATCATGTACTAGTTGCTAGTATTTCTATCGTATGTCATGCTTGATAGAAGTACATGTTGGTAATGGCCTTCGGTGCATGACTATCGTCTGTTCCGAGTACCGTTGTTATGCATGCTTCGTTGCATTTAGTTGGCTAAATGCTTGCATGGTAGTATTATCGTTATGTTATTGCCATGGTATTTATTTCTGATGCTAGTGGTCATGCTATGCTTATGGTAGAGTTATGCTTGTCTTATTCATGTTTGTTTATGCTCATTCGGACATATGATTTATGGTTGCAGATTATGTTGCACATTCCTGCTCATGTTGGTATCATGCATTGTAGTTGCATCACGTTATTTTAATATGACTCAACTTATTGCATTCAAGTTTAACCGGACTTAAATGAACTTGAACAACTGTTGGCTGAGTCATGGTGCCACCATATCGAGCTAACCAGTGCAACCACATTTACATTTTATGGGAAGGTCCTAATTGGGTTTATTGTCATGCCTCTCGCCGGTGCCTCCAACGAGGGAAGGTTATGCGCGGGCGCTACCCTGATTAGGTAGGACAGCATAATCCTTGTGTGCCCGTTGTTGTGATTGGTATACCATTGTCCCCGTTTGGGACCGTTTTTGTTTTGCCACGACGGTGGCCGTTGATGCCTTTGGTAGGCACGGCGCCACCCATGACTTAGCCCAAAGGGGAGTTGGTCAGAGTGGCCAGGAGAGTGACATGGCAGTAGATCGGTTTTGTCGAAACGTCGTTGGTCCACCCGAATGGGGGTGCGAGGCCATAGGTTCCGTGGTGTGGGTACAGTGTGCTAACCTCTGCAGAGTATGTGTTAAATCTATTGATAGCCGCGCCCGCGGATATGGGCGCAGTTCGTAGTCGGTCACACTATGAGTCAACAGTAATAATAATAATGATGTGCTTAATAACAACCCCGGTCGATGATGAAAGAAGTTGTTTGATCTTTATGTGATCGTGAGAGGATCACCGTGGTATCGAGGATACCGAGTTGTTGGATATTTGTGGTGTTATGCGAGAATCACGGGTAAAGGTCAAGCTCCTTGTGGTCATGTATTGATTACTAAGGTATTATTTATACCAAGCTTGATTTGACCCTGAGATGATCGTGTGATGTCTGAGGATGGTAAGTGATGCATGTGATGGTTATGAGGTAACCCCGAGCAGAGTAAGTTGATACATGATAGTGTCATCATGTTGCATGTTAGTATCATCATGTTTATATGTTCATGCCATGCTTATATTGTGCTATTGGTATCATGTTGTTCATGCCATGTTGTCTAGATGATATCATGTAATCCTTGTTAACCTGTAATTGCCATGCTATTGTTTGTCTTGAATGCTTCTGGTTATTGTGAGCTTGCAAGTACATTCAATGTACTGAACTGGCGTGTCATGCCAGCTTGCAGGTCAAGCCGGATTTGATTGCTTGTTTGTCGTGGATTCTTTGTTTGCGAGCTAGGATAAGCGTTCCAGCTAGAGTCCCTGCGGAGAGGAGTTCACCACCGTCTTCGTTGTTCTGCTGCTAGAGTTATTCCGCTGCTTCGAGTGGTTCTGCTGCTTGCATAGAGCAACAGTGGCAAGCATAGTGTCGCTGTGCCGATGTAACCCCATGTACCCAATATAGATTGTAATAAACAGCTAATTTGTTCTATGGTAAGTAGTGTCGTATTCCACAAGACTTCTCCTCGATCTCTGGGATGGAATACGGGGCGTTCTGGTTTCTATGAGCCGGGGTGCCACAGGCTTTCACAAACTGCCATTTAGAATAGAATGGGAAAGGAATTAATTGAGCATGATGATAAACATGGCAATTGAAATATTTTGCCATATTTGAGGAAGATATGACCCAAACAATTTATGAGAATTATTTGGGAATTTTAGGAGTGAGGGAAATATAGGTTGCTTCACAACCTAGAGCAAAAAGATAATTCCTTTAATAGAAAAAGGAATATTCCCAATGAAAAGATTATTGGGATTTGGGCTAGGATTAAAATGGAAAGGTCTAGGGAAGGATTTGGGTATGACAAGCCACTCTGGAAGCAAAAAGAGTTCATCTTCTTCAGTTTCCAGACCACACAACCATGAAGAAAGAAAACTCACGCAAAAACCTCAGAAAATCAAAAGAAAAAAGAAGGGGCCAAAAACCAGGCTATTACACTCAGGAAGGCGAAAATGGCTGCGCGGCGGTCCGCGCAGCCCCACGACAAACTCCAGCGTTGTGTCTCCAGCGTGACCACTGAACGTAGCGGGAGGAGACGGTGGCGCTGCTGATGCTCCCCTTCCGCGTCCACTTCTTCCTCGACCACCTCGCCGACCGCGACCCCGTCCAGCACCTCTTTCTTGAGCATCTGGCTCTTCCTTAACCGCCGCAGCTCTCTGGCGAGAGGAAGATCTTGTCGCCTCTGCACGGGGGTGGCCGCGGCCACGCCCTCCCGGTATGATGGTGGATGAAGAACAAGGAGAAGAGAAGACGCGAAAGGATGCCCCTCCTTCTCCTTTCGATTCCCCTTTTATAGCCAAGTAGGAAGGGCTGGGGGCTGGCTCTATACTTCCTCCGAGGAGCCCCTTCGAGTCCGGCTCATTAAGGCCATTGGCAACGAGCGAGGTCGTCAATTGCCCTCCCCGCGCCAATCAAAGGCGCATGGGAATCTGCCATGGCACGCCTTTCCATATCCCGTGCATCCGCCACCTACCCCGCGCCATGCATGCGACGTACGTGGTGAAAAAGGCGCGCATAATAGGAGGCGTGAAACGACGGAAACCATCCCGTGAATAAAGGATATTCACGGGCCACTCCAAGCACAGCAGACGAGAAGATTATAGCAGTTATACCCTGCCACGCGTGCCCGCGCACTGTTTGGGCCTGGCCCAGGCCCGGAGGCTCCTATCGGTGTACTAAAGTTTGGGCCCTTTAGACCCCATACTTGTGCACGGGCAGTCATAGCCCCACGTGCGGTGAGGCATGGAGAACGCGATCGAGGATAAAAATGAGGTACAAGGCAAAGAGAAGTGGCCAATCCAGAGAACAGAGGACAAGGTGGACCCCCGGCAAGATCCGCGCCAGGGCGGCTTGCAGGGCACTAACAAGAGAACCACCCTTGTGATTGAGAGCTCTGACACCCTCGACAACGTTAAGGCGAAGACCCAAGGGCACATGCGTAGAGGCATGCAAATCTTTGTGGAGGCCAGAAGACGAGGTACGTAGCAAGATCCTTGCTGGAAACATCTGTGAGGCCCCGACAAGATCCTTGCTGGGGACGTTGACAAGACCGCGGCACGACTCCGCCACCCCGTCACCACTCTAGTGCAGTGGCCGGCCTGCTAGCCTAGCAAGCGCCTGCGTGGTGGCATGCATATCTTCATGAAGATCCTGCCACCTCTCTAGCATGGCAGCTGGCCAGCCGACTTGGCACCGCATGCCTCGCCAGCATGGACGCATGTCAAGACGGAGCGTGGTGGTGACAGACGGGACGGGTTCTACTCCTGTCCCCGATAAAGCTGAGGGACACGGAAGCAGCGCATTTAATCCTAAGATGATGGTGATAAACATAGGCGCTATAGCTACTTTACACCTCCTATGTGCCACTGTGGCAGCCCCTTGGACATATAAAAGGAGGCCCACAATGTACTGGAGGGGGATTCAGACTTTTGAACCTCTCGGCCCAGCTTGCATGGATAGCGACGAGGCGAAGCTCAAGAACACAAGATATACACTCAAGCAGGACTAGGGTTTTACGCTGCTCAGCGGCCCGAACCTGGGTAAAAATCCGTCGTGTTGACCGTTAGATCCACTCTTTGTACCACGCCTCTTCCCTGCCAAACTGTAGAAGGGACCCAGGAGGTCCCGTAGGTGTCGTGCTCACCGACAATATCTCAGAATGACTATGGAAATGCCATAATAGGTAGGTATGATGGCTGTTTTGAGGAAGGTATATGGTGGGTTTATGGTATCGGCGAAAGTTGCACGGCACTAGAGAGGCTAGCAACGGTGGAAGGGTTAGAGTGCTATAATCCATGGACTCAACATTAGTCATAAAGAACTCACATACTTATTGCAAAAATCTATTAGTCATCGAAACAAAGTACTACGCGCGTGCTCCTAGGGGGATATATTGGTAGGAAAAGACCATCGCTCGTCCCTGACGTCCACTCATAAGGAAGACAATAAATAAATAAATCATGCTCCGACTTCATCACATAACGGTTCACCATACGTGCATGCTATGGGAATCACAAACTTTAACACAAGTGTTTCTCAAATTCACAACTACTCACTAACATGACTCTAATATCACCATCTTTATATCTCAAAATAATCATGAAGAATCAAACTTCGCATATTATTCAATGCACTTTATATGAAAGTTTTTATTATATCCCTCTTGGATGCCTATAATATTAGGACTAAATTTATAACCAAAGCAAATTACCATGCTGTTTAAAGACTCTCAAAATAATATAAGTGAAGCATTAGAGTTCATCAATTTCTATAAAATAAAACCACCGTCGTGCTCTAAAAAGATATAAGTGAAGCACTAGAGCAAAATTGCCTAGTTCAAAAGATATACGTGAAGCACATAAAGTATTCTAATAAATCATGATTCATGTGTGTCCCTCTCAAAAGGTGTGTACATCAAGGATGATTGTGGTGTACTAAAAAGCAAAGACTCAAATCATACAAGACGCTCCAAGCAAAACACATATATGTGGTGAATAAAAATGTAGCCTCAAGTAAAGTTACCGATAGACGAAGTCGAAAGAGGGGATGCCTTCCGGGGAATCCCCAAACTTAGGCTCTTGGTTGTCCTTGAATATTACCTTGGCGTTCCTTGGGCATCCCCAAGCTTAGGCTCTTGCCACTCCTTATTCCATAGTCCATCAAATCCTTACCCAAAACTTGAAAACTTCACAACACAAAACTCAACAGAAAATCTCATAAGCTTTGTTAGTATAAGAAAATAAATCACCACTTTTGGTACCATTGTGAACTCATTCTTTATTTATATTCGTGTAATATCTAATGTGTTCCAACTTTTGCATGGTTCACACCCCCTGATACTACCCATAGATCAAAATAAGCAAACAACACATAGAAAACAGAATCTGTCAAAAACAGAAGAAACTATAGTAATCTATATCTTTATAATACTTCTGTAACTCCAAAAATTCTGAAAAAAAACCTAAGATTTTTTTGTTAATCTTTTCCAAAAATAATCAGTATTTTATCGTGCTTCTGTAAAAATGAAAATTATTTTCCTAGGCGCAAAAGTTTCTGTTTTTCAGCAAGATCAAATCAACTATCACCATAAGCCATCCTAAAGGTCGGATACGTCTCCAAGGTATCTACAATTTATGAAGTATTCATGTTGTTATATTATAGTTCTTGGATGTTTTACAATAATTTTATAGCAACTTTATATCATTTTTTGGGACTAACCTATTGACCCAGTGCCAGTTGCTGTTTTTTGCTTGTTTTTTACATCGTAGGAAATCAATATCAGACGGAGTCCAAACACCACAAAACTTTTTGTGGATTTTTTATGGACCAGAATACATCCAGTGGGCCAAAGCAGCACCTGGGGGGTGCCCTGAGTGGGGCACAACCCACCAGGGCGCGCCTCGGGGCCCTGGCGCGCCTTGGTGGGTTGTGCCCACCAAGGTGGCCTCCCGTACCCCCTCTTCACCCTATAAATCGTCAAATATTCCAAAAACCCTCAGGGTTACCCTAGATCAGAAGTTCCGCCGCCGCAAGCCTCTGTAGCCACGAGAAACCAATCTAGACCCCATTCTGGCACCCTGCCGAAGGGGGGAATCATCACCGGTGGTCGTCTTCATCATCCCGGCGGCCAGCACGATGAGAAGGGAGTAGTCCACCCTCTGGAGGGTTTGTACCAGTAGCTATGTGTTTAATCTCTCTCTCTCTCTCATGTTCTTGATATGTCATGATCTTGATGTATCGTGGGCTTTGTTAATATAGTCGGATCATATGGTGTTTTCCCCTCTCTATCTTGTTGTGCTAAATTGAGTTTTTCCCTTTGAGATTTCGTTGTTATCGGATTGAATACTTTTATGGATTTGAGAGCACTTGATATATGTCTTGCATATGAATACTTGTGGTGACAATGGGGTATCATATTGATTCACTTGATATGTTTTTTGGCACTAAACTCGCGGATTCCCGCAGTGACATTGGGGTAATCTATGCATAGGGGTTGATGCACGTTCTCGTCTTTTGTTTCTCCGATAGAAATCTTGGGCACTCTTTGAGTATTTTGTGTTGGATTGAGTATTATGAATCTGAAATTATTTGGTGTTATTTTAGTACGAACTCTTGGATAGATCGATCGGAAAAAATAGCTTCGAGGTGGTTTCGTACGCTACAAATGATTTCTTTATATGTTCTCCGCTAGATAGGAACTTGGGAGTGATTCTTCATTGCACGTTGAGGGATGGTTATATGATCCAATTATATTAGCATTGTTGAGAGATTGCACTAGCGAAAGTATGGACCCTAGCCCTCATTTTCAAGCATTGCAATACCGTTTGTGCTACGTTTTATCAATTGTTACCTTGCTGTTTCTTATTGTTCTTATCACAAAAATCAATATCTACTATCCATATTACACTTGTATCACCATCTCTTCGCTGAACTAGTGCACCTATACAAATTACCATTGTATTTGGTGTGTTGGAGACACAAGATACTTTTTATTATTTGGTTGCAGGGTTGTTTGAGAGAGACCATCTTGATCCTACGCCTTCCACGGATTGATAAACCTTAGGTCATCCACTTGAGGGAAAATTGCTACTGTCCTACAAAACTCTGCGCTTGGAGGCCCAACACGTATCTACAAGAATAAAGTTGTGTAGTAGACATCAAGATCTTTTCTGGCGCCGTTCTCGGGGAGGTGAGTGCTTGAAGGTATATCTTTAGATCTTGCAATTGAATCTTTTAGTTTCTTGTTTTATCACTAGTTTGGTTTATGAAAAGAAAACTATAAAAAAATGGAATTGAGGTTGCATCATATTATTCATCTTTATAATGTCTTTCTTGAAAATGATGGATCAGAAAATTGTGCTCAATTGTTAGAAGAAGAATTCTATCAAATGTTTGACAAAAAATCTTTGAATGATGAGCATGATTGCAATGTTGTTAGTATGAATTCTGTGAATATCCAAAATACTAATTATTATTGCACTAGTCATAATAAACATGTTTCTTATAAGCATGTCAATTTTGTGGAGTGGAAAGACTTTGTGAAGACGTGCCTTATAGGGAAGATAGATTTTGTAAGAAGCATAAGCATGATAGAACCAATTCTTTGCTCAAAGTGATAGTTGAATTTGCTACAAAATTATGTTCTCTTTGTCCTATTACTTGTGAACTTTGCAATAAAGTTGGTCACCTTAATTTCCAATGCATCCTTTTTCATGATCGAAGCGTGTCCAAATATTGCAATAAATTGATCACCATAGAACTTTATAATGAACTTTGTTTATTTTGGGGGAGTGAAGAATTGACACATAAAAATAGTTGGTTTGAAGTATTCATTCTCACGGACGACATTAAAACTAATCTAAAAAATATCTATATGTTTTGCATGGTAAATTGCAATGAGAATGCTTATATTGCCAACTACAGAAAGATGGGAAAAACAATAGAATATAAAAGGAATACTAATAAGAGGGTAAAGATTTCCACTTTCCCTCCTATTGTCTATCATGATGAAATAGGTGACGAGGAGGAGCTCCCTATTCAACCAATCTCATCAATAAGAAGCTCGAAAAAATTAATTAAACCCACACATGATGTGGCGAAGAAGAAGAAAAGAAGAAAGAATAGAGGTAAAAAGGTATATCTCCCAAATGATGTTGGTCCTATTGTTGTTGTGCCTCATGAAAATGAATCAAAAATAATTGTGGAAGATGATGCACTTGATGATGATATTGCTTCTTTGTCTTATGGCACAATGTCTGAAAGAACTATTGATGATGATTTTGTTATGCCATTTTCTTGTTGTGATGATTATGATTGGGATGATAATGATACTTCTTATAATCTTGGAAATCTTTTTGGCACCAACTTGGGAAATTATGATGATAGCAATTTTTTTACCGTTGGTGCTATTCATACTATTAATGATGAGAGTGATTATGCTTATGATATGCCAAGCCATAAGCTTGGGGATGCTATGTTTGATGAGAATGACATGTTTCAGAATTTATCTGTTGTAATTAATGTTTATCCCAAGCTTGGGGATGCTATGTTTAATGAAGATGATCTTTTTAGTCCCCCTACTTTGAATGATCAAATTTGCTATGATGATTGCATGCCTCCTATCTATGATGAGAACAAAGTTGCTACTTATGATGATTATTGTGATGATACTTATGTTACAAAAAGTAGTGGTGATTATATTTATAAAACTTGTCATGGTTATGATTACCCTTTTCTTGAACATTACTCTTTTAATGGGGAAACAATTTATAGTATTCGAGTTTCATATGATACTCCCACCATTGTGAATGAGAAGAAATTTTCTTATGTGGAGAGTAATAAAATTTCTATGTTTGTGGATCATGAAAAGAATGCTTTATGTGATGGTTATATTTATGAATATATTCATGATGCTACTGAAATTATTATGAGAGAGGGACTTATGCTTCATGATGCTCTCTTTGTGTTTCAATCTTTATCTTTTATGTGAGCATCATTGAAATCATCATGCCTAGATAAAAGGCATTAAAGAAAAGCGCTTGTTGGGAGACAACCCAACATTCACCCCTACTATTTTTTGTGTGTTCAAATGATTAAGCTACTGTAGTAATCATGTTTTATTGCCTTCGTTTCAATAAAGTGCCAAGTAAGACCTTTGGGATGGTCTATGGTGATAGTTGATTTGATCTTGCTGAACAACAGAAACTTTTGTGCTCAGGAAAATAATTCTCATTTCTAACAAAAGCGTGATAAAATGCTGATTCGTTTTGCAGAATATTAATAGACAAATTTCCTAGGTTTTCCTAATTTTTCAGAATTTTTGGAGTAGTAGAAGTATGGCTGGAGTACAGATTAGTACAGACTATTATGTTTTTGACAGATTTTGTTTTCAATGCATAGTTTGCTTGTTTTCTAGTTTCTATGGCTTATATTGCTTAATATAAATTTTAGAAATGATATGCTACAGTAGTAATTGTTTGTAAACAATTATGAATCTTGTCTTTGACAGTACCAAAGTGAAATGGTTTGCTTTTTATCATACTAAGCTATCTCACGAAGTTCCGTTAAGTTTTGTGTGATTGAAGTTTTCAAGTTTTGGGTGAGATGTCGATATGAGGAGAATAAGGAGTGACAAGACCCTAATCTTGGGGATGCCCAAGGCACCCCAAGGTGATATTCAAGGAATATCCAAGCAACTAAGCTTGGGGATGCACCGAAAGGCATCCCTCTTTCGTCTCCAACATTATCGGTAACCTCACTTAGAGCTATATTTTCATTCGTCACATAATGTGAGTTTTGCTTGGAGGATAATTTTCTTTTGTTAGGATTTGATTTATGTTATTTAGAATAATGTTTTGCATCTTTCATTTCAATAAAAGTGGCAAAGATAGCCTTTTACCATGCTTATCTTGCAAGTATATGAGTTGCTATTTGAAAACAGAAAGTTTATCGATGTTGAAAAACTTCCCGAGAAAAGTCAGAATGCGATAAAATGTTGAAACTTTTTGAAAAATAAGCTTTGATAAATTTTCTACAGTGTGGTAAATTTTTAGAATTTTTGGAGTTACAAAAGTATTGATACTCTTGCATTATTTACAGACTATACTGTCTTGGCAGATTGCTGTTATGTTTGCATTGTTTGCATATGTTTGCTTGTTTAATGATTATATTTGAGGATATGAGTATTAAATATGCATGGGAATTTAGTATGAAATGTTGAATAATAATTTTAGTGATTTTCCATAGTAGAGAATGATAAGGTTATTGCATTGATTTATCCTAACTTATCTCACAAGTTCTTGTTGAGTTTTGTGTGGATGAAGTTTTTAAGATTTAGGGAAATCGTGATATAAAAGGAATTAAGGAGACACAAAATCTCAAGCTTGGGGATTCCCAAGGCATCCCAATATAATATTTCAAGAAGTCTCAAGCATCTAAGCTTGGGGATGCCCCGGTAGGCATCCCACCTCTCTTCATCAACAATTATCGGTTAGTATCATTTGAGCCTAAGTTTTTGCTTCCCCGCATGAGTTGTGCTATTCTTGGAATTTCATTTTATTTTGTTTTGCTTGCTATTTTAATAAAATACTTTGATCTGAAAGTTTTTAAATAAAAGAGAGTCCTCATATAGCTACCCCTTCACTTAACTACTCGCTTGATCTTCACTTATATCTTTTTGGAGTAGCTTGTCATTTACTCATGTGCTTCACTTATATCCTATGAGTAAATTGTTGAATGAATTGAATATCATGAAGTTTAAATTATATGATCATATCATGCCTAGTAGTAGCTTCACATTGGGTTTAGAAAGTGAAATCTTTTGAAGCTTGACAATCACAATATTGTTCATACAAGCAATTCCTGAATGATTACTATAAGGAAGAGAACTTTCGCATGCAAATACATTATCTTGGAAATCTTTTGTGATTGTGAGCCCCCATCAAAATATTATATGCCAAAATTGTTGATGTTGGACAAGGAAGACAACATAATGGTGTATGTTTGTTCATATTCACATAGAAGTTATATTGTCATGGATCCTTCAACATGTGGTGCTTGCCCCCCATCTTTGCTAGCCAAAAATTCCGCACCAAGTAGAAATACTACTTGTGCATCCAAAAACCCTTAAACCCAAATCTTATTTTCAAGAGTCCACCATACCATCTAAGGGTTTAGAAAAATCCTTCAAGTAAGTTGTCATCGGTGCAAATAGGCAATAAAAATTGCTTCCAAAAGTGTTAGATAATTTAGTGTAAGAGAAAATTGAGCATTGTATGAACTTGTGATGGCAAAGAATAAAAGCGATAGACTGCATAATAAAGGTTGCTATCATAAGGGGCAATATAATGTGTCATTTTTTCGCACTAAGGGATTGAGCATACAAACAAAAAGTGCATGGCAACCTCTGCTTCCCTCTGCGAAGGGCCTACCTTTTACTTTTATGTATTTACTTTCATGCAAGAGTCAAAGTTTTTCTCTCTATTCCTTTTTATTTTTCTCTTTTTGCAAGCATCATGTGGTGAGGAAAGATCTAGGCACATATATCCAGTTGGATGTGGGTAGCATGAGTTATTATTGTTGACATCACCCTTGAGGTGAATACGTTGGGAGGCGACATTATAAGCCCCTATCTTTCTATGTGTTCGGTTGAAACGTTTCGTTCATGTGTATGCGGTGAGTGTTAGCAATCATAGAAGACTATATGATGGTTGAGTATGTGGAGCTCTTACTTAAACTCTGTTGAATAAGTTGAATTACAATTGCTTGGTGACTGAGAACATAGGTTGTTGAGTTTCAAGATAATTCGTTGTTTGAACCTTAACATGTGAATTGGTTGCTACTTTAACATGAGAAGTTTTATAGGAAAGAATTGTTGTTATGATGCTAGGAAAAGTGATTGAAATTGCCATTGATCAAACTTGTGCACTTTGCTAGCATTCACACTTCATAACTTATTTCTTTTATCATTTACATACTCGAGGATGAGTAGGAATTAAGCTTGGGGATACTGATACGTCTGCAGCGTATCTATAATTTATGAAGTATTCATGCTGTTATATTATCATTCTTGGATGTTTTACAATCATTTTATAGCAACTTTATATCATTTTTTGGAACTAACCTATTGACCCAATGCCCAATGCCAGTTGTTGTTTTTTGCTTGTTTTTTACATCGTAGGAAATCAATATCAAACGGAGTTCAAACACCGCGAAACTTTTAGGGGATTTTTTGATGGATCAGAAGACACCCTAGTGGCCTCTCGTACCACCTCTTCACCCTATAAATCATCAAATATTCCAAAAACCCTCTGGGTTACCCTAGATCAGAAGTTCCGCCGCCACAAGCCTCTGTAGCCACGAGAAACCAATCTAGACCCCATTCTAGCACCCTGCCGAAGGGGGGAATCATCACCGGTGGTCGTCTTCATCATCCCGGCGGCCACCACGATGAGGAGGGAGTAGTCCACCCTCGGGGCTGAGGGTTTGTACCAGTAGCTATGTGTTTAATCTCTCTCTCTCTCTCATGTTCTTGATATGTCATGATCTTGATGTATCGTGGGCTTTGTTAATATAGTCAGATCATATGGTGTTTTCCCCTCTCTATCTTGTTGTGCTGAATTGAGTTTTTCCCTTTGAGATTTCGTTGTTATCGGATTGAATACTTTTATGGATTTGAGAGCACTTGATATATGTCTTGCATATGAATACTCGTGGTGACAATGGGGTATCATATTGATTCACTTGATATGTGTTTTGGCACTCAACTCGCGGATTCCCGCGGTGACATTGGGATAATCTATGCATACGGGGTTGATGCACGTTCTCATCTTTTGTTTCTCCGGTAGAAATCTTGGGGCACTCTTTGAAGTTCCTTGTGTTGGATTGAGTATTATGAATCTGAAATTATTTGGTGTTATTTTAGCATGAACTCTTGGATAGATCGATTAGAAAGAATAGCTTTGAGGTGGTTTCGTACCCTACAAATGATTTCTTCGTATGTTCTCCGCTAGATAGGAACTTTGGAGTGATTCTTCGTTGCACGTTGAGGGATGGTTATATGATCCAATTATATTAGCATTGTTGAGAGATTGCACTAGCGAAAGTACGGACCCTATGCCTCATTTTCAAGCATTGCAATACCGTTTGTGCTCCATTTTATCAATTGCTACCTTGCTGTTTGTTATTATTCTTATCACAAAAATCAATATCTACTATCCATATTACACTCGTATCACCATCTATTCGCTGAACTAGTGCACCTATACAAATTACCATTGTATTTGGTGTGTTGGGGACACAAGAGACTTTTTATTATTTGGTTGCATGGTTGTTTGAGAGAGACCATCTTCATCCTACGCCTCCCGTGGATTGATAAACATTAGGTCATCCACTTGAGGGAAAATTGCTACTGTCCTACAAAACTCTCCGCTTAGAGGCCCAACACGTGTCTGCAAGAATAAAGTTGCGTAGTAGACATCAAGGTCTTACTTGGCACAAACACTAATCAAAACACAAAAACCACATCTAACCAGAGGCTAGATGAATTATTTATTGCAAAACAGAACCTAAAAGCAAAAACAAAAATAAAATTGGGTTGCCATCTAACAAGCGCTATTGTTTAACGCCCTTAGCTAGGCATAAAAACATGAATAGATCTAGGTATAATCATAATAATGATAAGGCAAATCTCAAAAACTCATCTCATACTCGCTTCGTTCAGCAGCAAGTTTTCTTTGTGGTAAGAAAAAGTAATCAAAAGGGCTAAATTTAATAGGATAAGAATCCCCAAGATCAAGTTCGGGAGGAATTGGTTCCTCCTTTGGCCCCTCGTATTGTATGACCAACTCATCATTATAAGCATTCTTTTGGCAAAAAGTCATGAGCTTGTGTCCAAGAGAGAAACCCAATCCATTATTTTGAGTAGCAAAATTATCATTAAGCTCGGAAATCTTATCAACTAAAACATCGGTAGGGACCCTCTTTCTTAAATTTTCGTTATAAGCAACATGATCTAAAGAACGTAAACGCATTGTGTCCTCTTGGTTAAAGAGAATTCCCTCTATGAGAGGACTTCTCAATATTGAAAAACTCTAGAAAAATCCTTTGTATGGATGGATGCATATGAACAAATTGCATTTCAAGTTCAACTACGAGCAAAGATATAACATCTGCAAAACTACTAGTTTTATGGAGAATAGATCCACCCAAAGTGGGAAGCGCACGGGCACAAGTAAAGAAATCTTGAATAACCCCTTTTCCAATAATATTGCCGCTACCTATGCGAAGCTTTATAGTGTGTAGATTAGTATATTCTTCATGGGGATTAGTATTAGCAAAAGCATCAAAGTTTCCCCCCAACGTTACTAGTATCTTTTTCAGCGATAACCTCCCCAATTTCAGACATGGTGGCAACAAACAAATCTAGCAAACGAGCAAACCGAAAGTAAACGAAGAAGACGAATGGAAGAGGGGCGAAGATAAGGCAAATGTTTTCAAAAATCGTTTTAGAAGTGAGGGAGAGGAAAATGAGAGGCGAATGGCGAATAATGTAATGCAAGAAATGAGAGTTTATGATGGGTACTTGGCGTAGATCTCCCCACCAACGGCACCAAAAATTCTTCCTGCTACTTCCTGAGCTTGCGTTGGTTTTCCCCTTGAAGAGGAAAGGGTGATGCAGCAAAGTAGAGATAAGTATTTCCCGCAGTTTGAGAACCAAGGTATCAATCCAGTAGGAGACAACACACAAGTCACCGAATACCTGGACAAACAATCAAACAACTTGCACCCAACGCGATAAAGGGGATGACAATCCCTTCATGGTTACTTGCAAAAGTGAGATATGATAGAGATAGATGAAAGTAAACAAATGATAAAGTAAATATTTTTGTATTTTTTATTTATAGATCGGAAAGTAAAAGATTGTAAAATAGTAGATCGGAAACTAATATGATAGATCGGAAACTTATATGATGGAAAATAGAAACTAATATGATGGAAAATAGACCCGGGGGTAATAGGTTTCACAAGATGCTTCTCTCAAGATAGAAAATAATACGGTGGGTGAACAAATTACTGCCGAGCAATTGATAGAAAAGCGGAAAGTTATGACGATATCTATGGCAATGATCATGAATATAGGCATCACGTCTGTGTCAAGTAGACCGAAACGATTCTGCATCTACTACTATTACTCCATGCATTGACCGCTATTCAGCATGCATCTAGAGTATTAAGTTCATAAAGAACGGAGTAATGCATTAAGTAAGATGACATGATGTAGAGGAATTAACTCAAGCAATATGATGAAAACCCCATCTTTTTATCCTCGATGGGGACAATACAATACGTGCCTTGCTGCCCCTACTATCACTGGGAATGGACACCGCAAGATTGAACCCAAAGCTAAACACTTCTCCCATTGGAAGAAAAACAAATCAAGTTAGCCAAACCAAACTGATAGTTCGAAGAGAATTACAAAGATATCAAATCATGCATAAAAGGATTCAGAGAAGATTCAAATAATATTCATAGATAAGCTGATCATAAATCCACAATCCATCGGATCTCGACAAACACGCCACAAAAAAGTATTACATCGAATAGATCTCCAAGAACATCGAGGAGAACAAGGTATTGAGAATCAAAGAGAGAGAAGAAGCCATCTAGCTACTAGCTATGGACCCGTAGGTCTGTGGTAAACTACTCACGCTTCATCGCAAGGGCAATAGAGTTGATGTAGAAGCCCTCCATGACCGAATCCCCCTCCGTCAGGGTGCCGGAAAAGGTCCGTAGATGGGATCTCACGAGTACAGAAGGTTGCGGCAGTGGAAAAGTGTTTTCGTGGATGCCTCTGGTGGTTTGGGGATATTTGGGAATATATAGGCCAAAGAATTAGGTCAGGAGGGTCACGGTGGGGCACAGGGGTGGGGGGCGCGCCCTCCGTCCTTGTGGTCGCCTCGTGGCTCCTCCGACTTCATCTCAAAGTCTCCTAGTTTGCTTCTGGTCCAAGAAAAAACATCGCTAAGGTTTCATTCCGTTTGGACTCCGTTTGGTATTCCTTTTCTGCGAAACTCAAAAAGAAAAAAAACAGGAACTGGCACCGGGCTCTAGGTTAATAGGTTAGTCCCAAAAATAATATAAAATAGCATATTAATGCATATAAAACATCCAAAATAGATAATATAATAGCATGGAACAATCAAAAATTATAGATACGTTGGAGATGTATCAGTAGACGAGGACATGACTGTGCACACACATCTGGGCAACGACGACCTTGTGACGAGACCCGGCACAAGCGCGGGTGTACTCGAGGTCGAACCCGACCACCTTATACTTCTCCTCAGCAAGCAACAACTCCATGGTGTGGATGGAGTTCTCTACCCAGACCGGTTGTTGGTGTACACCAGCGAGAGCTCTGTGAACCTTCCGTGGGTTTCCACTACGGCATGCATGGTGAACTGGCGCTCATCAACGGCAGCCGCTCGGAGCGCCATTGGAGCCGTGTAGGATACCCTCTAAAATGTTTTCGTTGTGGGTGTGCTTCTTGCAATACTGGGGCGCGATCAAAAGGTTGAAGAGACACAAGGGTTAAATGGCCGTTGTAATAAATGGGGGTCGGCCGACCTGTAATCCTCATGTTTTGTCATCGCGTTCATAGCGGAGAGGATTCCAGTGCACGCTTGAGCACCCCACACGTGTTTCATTTGACCACGCATGGGCTCGAAGAGGCGCCAAAGGTATCGTTGGTGAGCCTGTTCCCGCACAACCGCCCAGGTTACCGCACGCAACGCGCAAGCTTCCCGCGCAGCTAGTTTGGCCATGCGTCAGCTAGAAGAGTGGAAAATCATGGGCGTTTATTGGCAAAAAGCTTTGCAAAAATGAAGTGTGTGGAATGACTTCGATCATAAGTTTACCCGTGGGTGACGATATCAAAGTTACACAGAAGGATAATGATGGACACTCGAGTGCGATAATTAATTCTGCGCTCTACAGGGCACACAGTTGAAGAAACCAACTGTGTGCAATAATGTCGAAGATCGCAGTTGAGTAATCTATACAGATCATTTGCAATGAGATCGATATGGGAAACACATTCGAGAATGGTAAATAAAATCTAAGTCCATTGCATATTAAGGTCAAAATAGTACTACCAATATACGATTCTCATACGATGTCATTTCAACGATTGTACCACAAAAGCCCGAAAAATACAAGGTTCAAATTCCAAAGTTATATGGCTCAAATTCGAAGATTACAAGGTTCAAACTGATATTAGAAATGAAATTCAGCTCATGTAGCTGTAGACGCCCGCGCTGATCAACTGAACATGGACATAAGAGAGATTCAAACTGATATTACCACTTGTAAGGCTTGTTTAGAAACCTCATCATTTCTGCAAGTCATGTATGGGCTTCACATAATGACTTCCGAGTACTCTGTCTTATGAAGTTCCAAAATGAAATTCAGCTTCTTCAGAGCCTCCCAGTCGAACAAGACGACCAAGACGGACGGTCCACCCACTCGAATAACAACGGCATCGAATCCTCTGACTAACATGAAGCTAACAACCCCAACGAAAAATGTATGATCATGCCTCCGTCATCTCATCAAATAGACCACACGGGAATGACCAAAGAGAAAGCCAGCATCAAAGAGCTCCATCCGAGAACGGTTGCAGCCAAACATCAGGAAGAGGTTCTCAATGGTTGCAAGCACAAAGAGGAACATACCATTAGCATGAAAAAGGCAAACGGAAGAAGGAAATGACATAGAAAGCTCAGCAAGACCAATGCGAGTGTGGCCATGGACTCTCCCACACACTGGCAGACCTGTGTCTGCCCGTTTTCATGTCGTATCCGCGTGGAAGCCACGCTTGGCACACAACACCTTGCCCAGCAGGAGACCATCAGTGTAATCACCTCAACCAGCTGGTAAGGCGGCCGACGAAAGAGCTCAAGGACCCTCCCCCTCCATTACATTTGGAGAAGAGCAGAGCGAGAGGAAGCCACAACACATTAGTAGATGTGAAACGGCAGGGATGAAGAAGGGAGCGGCTACACAAAGATACCCCCCGCATGTTGAACCAACATGAAGCACACACCGACATGCGTGGCCAGCACGCCCAACCAATAGGCTCTTCCATCCAAAGCGTCGACCCAACACACTGATAGACAGAGTCAGTCAATAGCCCAGCCGCAAGAGGCAGCCGGGTAAACTTGAGGACGTGAGATGACATGGACGAAGGAGGTAGCGAAGATACGAAAATACCCCCGCTCGTTGAACCGAGATGAAACACAGAGCAACATGCGCACCCAGCCAACGGGCTCACCCATCCGGGACGTCGACGTAACACATCGACAGACGGAGCTAGACAGTAGCCGGCCAAAAAGAACACCCAGCGCTGGCCATCTAGGACCAGCAACGTGCAACAACCAAGCACACCAGAACATGCCACCCGGCAAGAGCCAATGATGACTACAAGCCAGGTAGACAAAGGTCGTGCACATACGAAAAAAACAGAGATAAACGCGCCCCACATGCGCTAACTGGCTAGAACCCGCGGCGGCAACGATGAAGCTAGGCAAAGCCTCTCCATGTCCGGGAAGATCCACCCCTCCACGTCAGCTCAGGCAAGCCTCCCACACGTCCGGGCAGGACCAATGAACGACCCGGGCACGCGCACGGGCCAACGGTGTCCTGAAAGGTCGGCCCACATGCTAGCCTGCGATGCGGCCGCGATGCAGGATCCGGCTGGCACGAGCGAACTAGCCCGACACGGGGCAGACGATCCTAATAGCCGGCCCCGTGGGGCGAGCCGGTATTGCGGGCGTGATGCACAACCCGACTGGCGCGAGTGAACTAGCTCAGCGGAGGCTGGTCCGTGCGAGAGCTGGCGCGGCGCACGCCTCGCCTGTCGTGACCAAACCAACCCAGCTTGAGGCGAAGACACCGACATGTGGTCCCGGCCTTCGCGTCACGTGCACGCAAACCGCCGCATGACGGTGGCGCCGGGTGCGACTGCAGTACACCCGTCATGGACCTCATAGACACATCGCGTGGGTGCGCGCCAACCAGGCTGATTGGACGCTTCCTTTATATGAGTAATATTTGAGCTCGGTTACCCTATTATCCAGTTGTACTCTATCCTCACTAGTATTTAATATTTAAGCCAGATTTGTTTTGATATAAAAGAGCTAGTAGTTCCCAGAATCTTCTGTAAGCACAAGATTATAAAAATGTCACAATGTCAACAACGTAGCTATCTCAGCCAACTCTCAAAAAATAAAAGGCCATCTCAGCTGAAAGGGACTAGCATTTGTTTTGAGTACACCAACCAATGAATGGCCTCTCTCTTTCACGGCGCCGACTTCCCTGTGGACCAACGCAGCCTCTCTGATCATGTCACGCCCACTTCTTGTTATCATCCAGATCAGACAATCTGCTAAGCCCGCATAACAATCCATCACAACGTGATGACGCTCATGTGTATAGCTAGAAAAGGGACATGGTTAAAATCTCAAGTTTCCTTTTCCTCTCGGGAGAACTTTTCGAGGCGAGACAACAAACAAGTCCATACAGCAGAAACAAAGAAATCCAGGTAGTATTACATGGCGTGTTTCTCATGTTCTCTCGGATTCACACTCGCCGTCGTCGACGTGACAGATGCGCCTTTGTCGCTGCTGCATGCGTCCCTGTCCCTCTCTGGAGACTGGAGACAAGTTGCAGATGAACTCTCGACACTTCTCCGTTAGGCATCGCATCAGATCCCTGAACTGCACCGATGGAGCATCGGCCATTGGCATCACGCAGGAATTGTGCACCGATCATGTCAAGAGCATGCGTGCCTGCTCATCGGGATCGATTCTGTTAGGTCAGAAACTCCAACTCCAGCGACCGGAAACGCTATTCTATTGATGTTCGCTGAGGGTGTGTGGCAAATCAAACGTTCTTCATGGCAATTTGCGTCGTCGGGCGGAGGCTGACAAATTCCTTTAGCAAGCAATGGTAAAAACTTGCCATCCTTAGACAATACAACTTTGCCATGAAAGACGTTCGATTTGCCGTGCTCTTCCAGAGAACTTTCGCTGGCTATCAAAATCCCGAGCGATTTAGTCTGGTCTGTCGGATTTTCATTTCGTATCTTTTCCAAAGAAGGAAGATTTCATTACGCCCGACTGCACAAATCTTGAACAAAATGAAGGGTGTATGTGTGTGTTCATACCGTGCATGGTAGAGAAACATTTCTCGTGCATTCATCGGCTGCAGACGGAACTGCTCCGGTTCTGTTTTTTGGGCAAGCGACAGATCAGATCTACGTATATGGGGGTGCAATCTGTCCCTACCTTGCTGTCCCTTTGGAGAAGTTCAACAGTCACCCGAGCCTGAGTTTACACTTGGAGACCGACCGAGGCCAGCTCCGGTCAAAGTCCCGGCCTGTCCACGCCAAGCACTTACCAATCTGTGATCGGTGCTATACCTGCTGCCTGAGCGCTCAGCTACTGCTTCAGACAAATCAAGAGCATTGGGGTCGCGCTGCCGTGTAGGACGGGTCCAGGCTAGTCAGCGGCCAGCCGCAACAAAGCAAAGCGATTGACGCGCCGCTGGCCACTCACCTGTTTTTCCTTACCGGGAATCCCCTATCCATCAGTGCTTGAACTGAAACATTCTTGCAGTCTTACAGAGTTACAGTGGTGCAAAAGGTTGAGGAAGAAGAAGGAGCGACAGGAACTGACGTTAGCGGCGTGGATGAGCAGTGGCACTGGATGGGTCGATCCATGTCAGTGCGCTGGTATAGCAGTATGGCTTCTAATCGGTTTGGCGCAGCGAATTCAACGGTCCATGCTAGTATATGCCATGAGAGGTGTCCGGCCCGTCCTGACCTCACCGGCGGGAGTGACGCCGGACAGACCCAGGAGCTGAAACAACGGGACTAGTGCACTAGCGGCAGCGTGGATGGATGGCGGCGTGTACAGTGACTGCGCCTGCCATTGCCAGAGCATCAAATGTCAAGTGAATTCTGAGGTCAGACCAGCGAGCCATTGCTGAGCGAAGCTGTGTCGACGGCGTGGACCGGGACGCGCTGGCGCAGGATTCATGTTTGGCCCGTGCCGGGCGCCGGCCTCCTGGCCGTGCTCCGTGCTGCTGCCGGGAGGTTGTTGACATTGGTGCGGGTGTCAGCGGACCATGCACTGGCTGCCCGACCACGACCAGGTAGGGGGGTCGCGCGTCGCGTGGGCTGGGCACACATGTGCGCCCGAATGAATTGTTGGTGGCCACCTTTCTGAATCTGTGCTGCATTGGCGTCTACTGACAATTTAATCCGTGTGATGAATGAGGATGGTATCAACGGATTAAGATCCGTTGACATGCTTTGGGCATGCCACCTATGAACAGTAGCTTAACATGCCCCTTATTTTCTACTGTCCGATCAAGAATCAACGGTAAGATCAGTGCGAACAGTGCCCAGCACAGGAACAGTGCGCTGCTACAGTAATCCACGTAACATGATCTCTACGAAGCACGTCTCTGCAGTGATTTGTGCTACCGTACTGATTTGGACAAACAAATGACCAACGGCTCCATGCATGCCATGCCTACTTCAGTGGAAGGCAGATGAGTACAGAGGATGACAAGGTCAGACAAGCACACAGGGAAGTAGCAACTGCAGCAAATTCATCGCTATCCCACTACACTTACGGCGTGTGGTTCCAAACAAATGGCCAATTATGCTTTCATTGTACACAATGGTGATGATGTGGTAGTGTTTCAGGGTGTACAACCGTGGCACCCCGTGGAGACTCGGGACTGACTGAACAACCAAGATTTGATCCACACAGTCCATCCGCTGCCGTGACATTATTACAGGTTTCCATTTTTCCTCACAAGAATCAATCACACCCACTCGTAATTTTTCCTTTTTCTAGGTCCAATTCTGTTCATTTCAATCAATGTGGTAACATCCTGTATGTATCATCAAGACCAAACCGTGTTTCGTCGTGCCTTAGCCTCCTCTTTTCAGGTAGGCCATCACGCCGAGGCCGGCCACCAGGGCCGCGCCGGCCGCGACGGTGCCGTACGCGGAAGCCCATGCGTCCCTTCCAGCGTACTCGAAATCCGATGAGACGGCTCCTCGCTTCCGGCGGCCAACACCGGCGTAATCCAAGTGCAGCCTCAAGCTCTGCCAGAGGAACAGGTAAAGCAAGTGAGCTCCCTTCTTTTGGTAGGGAGAAAGATCAGCTTTACCAACGAACAACACGAGAAACATTACCTTCCAACCGATTTGTCTTGCATGGTCCACAGCCGCTATAAGGTCGGTGTCTGATGAGAGTATGACTTTATCGTGATCATCATCTTCGTACTGACAAATGGTACCAGGAAAAGAAGAAACCTTAGAGAACTAACATGCTGACATAGATATATGGGCACGTGTTGAGAATGGAGCTTGACCAGTACCAGAATTTGAGGTAGGTTCAATTTATCAATGTCGTCGCCAAGTCTTTGCAGAATGGAAGTTATCAATTCAGCCAGGCTACTCGTTTCTGAAATTCGAAACGTCATACATGAAACTCAGAAACTATAGTGTAAATAAATTACTGGGCATGAAATGGAAAAAGAAAGAACGATGATATAATCCCAGTTAGGGTGACACCACAATGAGAGTGCATACCACAGTTAAATCTGTGCATCCTGCCTTGTTTGTCCTGAATCTTGAACCCAAAAGTGTTTGATAAGCCTGAAGGCGGAAAGAAGGCTGATCTTCCTATATCTGCTGCCTCGGATGCCACTTTAGTTGATCCTTCGCTGAGAGGTGCCATGGCTATTTAGTCACAGAAAAAAACCATGTCATCAAAATGATAGGTAGAAGAGATGCTAACCTTCTGGAATCATCATCATCATCAAGAGGCCCACTTGACATTGCTGAATCCCAGAACCTCTGCATCATGGAAGAAGTCGCCTCAGAGCCTGTTGCTCCACTGTTTCCGACCTGAATACAACAACACAAACAGGCATGACAGATTTAAAATACCGGCATGATATCTCTAAACTTATACACACAGTAATGAAAGCGAAGAATACACGACACTGACAGTAAGCTAAGCTGCAACAATTTTTTTGCAGACCAGATAGCAGATACACTATCTAATGGTCCATACAACTTGTATATTTGGCACTTCTCTATAAAGTTGCTTTAGTAACTTCCCTCATGCAACTTATAACAAGATACAGATTACAGCATCCACTAATGATTAAACACCGGGTGACTTGGGCATTAACATATTACTAATATACATTTTCCAGTTTAAAACCTGAGTACACACAAAGGAGCAAGCCAGAGTGCGCATACAGAAGCTCAAGCAGAAGGAAATTGATACTCACCGTTGCAATTGCAGCATGAGTTATGTGAAGGACATCAACAACGGTTACAACACTCCCATCTGGATAATGACAACACATTATTCATAATTTAACAGACTTCGCAAAAAATGTTGAATTAGATCAAACTCCATTGCTCATTTGTCCACATACCCCTGTCTAGAACAGGCAAATGCAGAAACTTTCCATCATGCATTGTGTGTAGGGCTTCAAGGATCGGGGTGTCAATCGTGGCACATTCTGGACTCTGGGTCATAACCTGTCGAAAAGAGTTCCAGGCATGATGGCATGACAGTTAGGGCCTAATGACTGTTGAAGAGAAAATACAGAGGAATGTAGTGTGAATACATAAGAATGTGAAGATAATCTATTTTGGCTTTGCTTACCTTCCCGACTGTAGTAGACTCAGGTGGAAGATTTTGGGCTATAACACGCATCAATATATCTCTCGAGCTGATCGATGTAAAAATAAAGTAGCTTTCAGTTCAATGCTGCTATAGAAATTACAAGTAATTTTATTGTACTCAGGAAAGGTGCTCACGTCAGAATCCCGCCAGGCTTGTTTTCAATCGCAACAACTGCTGAACTTACTTTTAGTTCAAGCATCTTTTTTGATGCAGTCAACACAGTGTCAGTTGGTGCAACAGTAGCCACTCTAAGAAATTGAGATCAGCTAATAAGTATTCTGTAACAGCATTTATTCTGGAAATAATAGAGAAAGACATTTATTAGAAAATGACAGGATATTACCTACTTTGAATTCTCAGATATAATTGTCGACAGTGATGGCCTAAACATCCGTTCACGAAGAGTTTCAACAAAAGTGTTGGGACCTGCAAAGTAAATGGAGAAAGCATTAAAAGGCCAAATTGCTGAATCCAAATCTTCAGACAGTAACATTTAGTGGTCTATCATACAAGAGGCTGATACAAGTCAAACATAAGAGACTACAGACCAGATACAGATGTTCCCCAATGCTTCTCAACACCCTCAACAGCAGCAGCAATTGCTCTTCCTTTCTCAGCTGCCCTTTCCATTCGTGCAATAGCATCATATAGGCACTTGGCTATGTCCAGTAGCGCAATGACTTCCCCATTGTCCACAACAGGTAAATGTCTGAACTTACCTGGAATCATGTGACACTTTTTCAGCCAACATTATTAAGATAAGCAGTAAGAAGGTAGCCCAAATATCGGGAGGAACATTCACAAACCTTGCACCATTTTCTGCAATGCCTCGACCGCGAGAGTGTCCCCGAGAACAAAGAGAGGGTTTCTAGTCATGACCTTGGAAACTGGTGTGTCTTCTAGCTTCAATTCACGAGCAATAACCCTTGTGGTTATGTCCTGGCACCAGCCAACAAAACACATCACATAGTTAGCAATGAAGAGTCGACCAGCCAGCATCTGTAGCAGATGAAGAGAAGAAAGGTCTACCTCACCTTGTCAGTAAGGATCCCGCAAAGCAACGCGTTGGAGTCCGTCAGCAACACGGCATCAACTCTACGTGCGGCCATCCTCCGACAAGCCTCATACACAGTCGTGTGGTCCGGTATCGTCAGTGCCTTGGACAGTCTCAGTCTCTTAACGGTTCTCTCCCCAGTCACCGTCCTGAGGGAGGCAACAATTTCAGTTACAACCACGTCTCATGCGATTTCGGCTGTATTCACTTTGCATCAAGAAACATCTGGTGCCGCCGTCTTACAGAATCCAAATTATACAAGCATGTGCATGCGCAGATCATCATAATAGATAGATAAATGAGATTTACAGGTTAATCATAATGCCTGTGGGCTGTGGTACCAATCATGTCTCCGTTCTGACTAAAAGTAAAATGGTCTTGCGCCGCAGCGATTGCTTCAAATCAAATCTAGCCCTTAGCCTAAGGAGCAAACTAGCGCTCGACCAGAAAGCTATTCCGTAAGAGCCCCGTAAGCTACCCCGTGTCTGCACGGCATCGCACGACCCAACAGAGACGCTACCAGCGTGGAAATGACTTGTAGCGACGAACAAATAAGCGGGCGGGGGATAATCTCACGTACGAGGTGGTGCGGGAGATGGTGGCGGAGGACCTCCTGGCGGCGGCGGCGGCGTCGTGGCCGTTCTCCATGGACGGGCCCCTCCTCCTGGGGCCGGCGGCCGAGGAGATGCTCCTCCGGGAGGGGTGCGGCCCTCCTCCCCCGCCCCCGGCGCCGTCCATCCTCGAGCCGCCGCGGGAAAGGGGGAGGCTCTCCGACCGACGGCGGCGGCGCTGATCCGGGGAGGAGGCCGCGGCGATCCGGATAGGTGGGAGGAGACCGGAGGCGGAAGGGAGGCCCAGGCCGAGGCTGCGGCTAAACTCGTTCGACCAATTGGAATCTTGCTTTTTTTAGCCTGGCGAAAGGAAAAGCCGGATTATTTTGGTTGGAGGCTGCTCCCATTTTCTCTGACGCGAAAGGTTCGTTTTGCACGGGCACGCTGCTGCGTGCACCCGACGCAGCTTACACTGCCGCGTGCTTCCCATTTCCTTGGGTTGACCCAACCTACTTTCTTCTTTCCTCGAGATCATTCTGAAAAAAACATTTTCCGACTCTCTTTATTGGGTCAAATAAGTTGAAAGAGCAGGGTTTTTTTAATGAGTGGGTTAAAAGAGCTGGTGAAACCATTGAAACTGGTATAAAGGGGTCCAAGGAGAGCGGTGGGAGGCTCCTTCTCTCGACAAAATGTTTCGGATGGTTACAAAATCATGGCGACGAGGAAGTGCTTTTAAACGGTGGGAGGCTCCTTCTCTGAACAAAATAGTTGTTGCGTTTGCTCGTTTTGAAGGAAACACAAGGCTATACCATCATTAGGCATGTTTCCCGAGACACGACATACACTGCGGTACATAACAAGTTCTTTTGGAACCTTTCTAAAGTGAACCTTTTTCATTTGAGCCATTTTGATATGAGTTTAATGAATCGGCTACATTTTCGTTGTTGTTTCCTATTTGCATGACACTTTCATGGATGGAGGACTAACTCTTATGGATGGAGGACTAACAATGGGGAGTTGCTCATGGCTATATATACTCGTCCCCTTCCTCCATCCTAGGGTTAGCAAAGTATACACCTAGCCACTGAGAGAGTTTTCCTCCTTATACCTTCTCCTAGAGGAACAAAACCTTCAACTCAAAGAAGGATCTCATCATAAATCATCGAGACCTCCAACTTGGAGAAGGATCTCTAAGTGGATAACCAAGACCTCATCTCTCCCACAGAGTTTTGGGAAGAGCCTACCTTTTAGTTTCTTGCTTGTTGCTTGTAGATTTAAGATGTATCTTGATTTGGATGTTGAGAGAGAACATGTGTGATGTGGATATTATTATTGAGTGTTCCCCCTTTGTGTTTTTCTTTTGTTCTTCCCCAAATCCATCACCAAATCATAAAGATCAGGCAAAGAAGGGTTTGGCCCTACATCAATATGTCTTTTTAAGTCTTAGCTCTCAACCAGCAGTACTTATGCCTTTATGGTTGAATCCTTAAAAAACTATCTTTTTTTAGACAACCTTAAAAAACTATCTGAGTTAGTTTGTTATAAAGGGTGGACAAAGTGCAACACTTGAGCTAGTTTTATACTGTTTTATAAGGCTCAATGCCTCTTGTGGTGCTTTGCGGCCCATTTTGTTTGATAGGGCTATGTCTAGCCCATTGCGAGACCAAGTTGTTGTTTTCGTTATTACAAACAGCCAACTCAAAACATATACATGTATAAGTTGCAATGGGTGCGGTGGTGCTGGATCAGCACAATACTGTAGATGCGGACAAAGTTTTTCTCTCTCTTGTTTTCTTATCAAGGTTTTCACTATCTGTAGCGGTTTTCTTCAGGTTTCTCTAATTTTCTTTGTTTTTTCTTTTTCTCTTTGGTTTTCTCTGATTTTCATCGTTTTTATTCTTTTTTATTCTTATTTTTTATTTTTTTAAACATACGTCTTCCTTTTTCATACACACTCTACATTTTTTTATACACCAGGAATACTTTTGTATACATTTAACTTTTTTTCAAATATATTTTTCTATATCTATTTTTTCATAGACATTGTACGTTTTCTATATGCATATAAATATACACATTTGTTTTTAAAATACATGATTATCATTTGTTTAATACATGTTTTTGTACATTTTTCAAATATGTGTTAAATATCTTCCAAAAACATGTTGAAACATTGTTTTAATGATACGAAACATTTTTAGATGTGTGAACATTATTTGCATTGTATAAACATTTATTAAAAATGTCACAAACATGTTTTTTAAATGTAGTGTGCATTTTTTAATGGTACGGAACATCATTTTTGAATTACATGAACATTGTGAACTGTGCGTAGTTCAGATAGTTAGCTTCTTTGTGGCGAAACCAACCCCATGAAGGTTCAAATCCTATACTTAGTATTGGTGGTCACATTTTTCTGGATTTATTTCAGACCTTCTGGCGATGTGCGTCCAGTGGGAGAAGACGCTCTCTTCGACTACGTAGACGTCTCTCGCAACTTCGTCAATCTCAAGACGATGTGCAAGCTCAGTACCATTAAACAAATAGCATGGACATTTGTTTTGAATACTATCAACATTTTTTAAACTACACTTCTATAAAAATCACACCATGTTAACAATTTTCAAATTAGTGGTGAATATTTTTATTTATTTATTATAAGTACGCAAAGTTGTTTTGGAACATATGCATTTATAATATTTCCGATAATATAAACAAAAACAAAACAAACCGGTGTACATGTGCAGACGAGACACGAAATCACTAATTAAGGAGTGGTCCTTTCAAAGACCACTCCCCCCTTTTCAGGTTGTGACAAGTGGCGCATTACATGCACGTCACTTGTCGCAACGTGGTAGTTTTCTCTTTTTTCGTATATGCGCGCCACTTGTCGCAACCTTGTAGTTTTCTCTTTTTTCTCCTTTTTTTATATCTTAAACCATGTCTCCAAATATTGAAACCGCTTTCATTATTGGATTTCTCACGTCGAGATCTTCAAAACTAGCCCCAAGTTAATAGGTTTTGATGAATTTATTTTTCACGAAAACCCCCAAAAAATGGACGAAAAAACCGAACAAGGAGCACTTTTTTCCCTTTCCGAAAGAGGCATAGCCGTGCCTCTCACGAAAGCACGAAGCAAAACCATACCTCTCACGGAAGAAAAAAAAGAGAAAACACATTTAAAAGCAAAATCCGTGTCTTTCGCGGAAGGAAAAACCGAAAATGTGCTTTTCTTTTCCGTTTCTGAGAGGCAGCACAACCGTGTTTCTTATGGAAGAAAAAAAATAGAAAATGTGTTTTTTTTCGTTTCCAAGAGGCACGGCCGTGCCTCTCGCGGAAGGAAAGAAAATAGAAATGTGTTTTTTTTCTTTTTTTAAGAGGCATGGCTGTGCCTCTTGCAAAAGTAAAACCGCGCCTCTCGTAGAAGAAAAAATTGAGTTTTTTCACGCACTTTTTTTGTCCAAAAGTTAAGAAAGACCGGTGAAAACCAAAAATTCAAAAAAAAAAACTTGGAAAAACCTTTTAAAAGCCTAAAAGTCATGCGTGAAAAATTTCGAAGGAAACGCCTAGAGCGCGACACGTGGCGACGACTGAGAGCGCGCTAAGTCAGTCCATCCCCAAGTGATCATTGGGAGGCTCCCGATGAGCGCTCGCCAACTAGTCGCTGCCGGCGAGACACAACGGTTCCCCATTTTAGTAGCCACGGGCCAGTTATTACGAAAAATGCTAATGGAGGCCTGGCTTCAGGGAGCCCAGCACAAAAATATGGAATTTATGTATCACAACAGAAATAGAAAATATGTGAATACACATATGCAAGTATATAGTGCATTGGTGCAAAATTGTATAACAATATACTTTTACACGTGGCGTAGAAAAAATATGTATTGAAAAATGGGCCATTATTTTGTTGTTGGGCCGAGTTTTTGTTTATCGTGTACCCTACAAATCACAATATTTTCAAACAAAGTTTCACTGATCCATACTAAACATAGACAAGTTTTTCAATGTTTTTTTTAAATATTTTCAAAAAAATTAAATATGATTTTCTTTTACATACCTAGCTCCATGGAGCTCGGCAGATCGTAAGCCCACACTCTCACTTAGTTCTCACATACAACTAGACATTGCTTAAAAATATCACCTATATTTAGAAAAATACCCCTTAATTTTATGAGTAAGTTCCGTTTGAACCTTAGGTACAAATTAGATACTCCCTCCGTTCACATATATAGGATGTGTTGGATATTTCAGTAAGGTCTATATATGGATTGAAATGAGTGTAAAACACACTAAAACGGGACGTGGAGTATGTGCTTCCAAGCTCCAGTGATTCTGGACGAACAGCAACATCTGAAAAAATAGTAAAAAATTTATAAAAAAAACTGAATTGTTCTGGCAAGAAACTTTGACATTTTTTCTACGTGCATGCAAAATTTCATGATGAAATTACATTTGTGGAGGTTTGGGAAAAAATTGATGTTCTAAAAAAGTGTTTTTGAAAGCACTTTGGAACATCTATTTTGTTTTTTGTTTTGCCCACATCTCCACAAATGTAATTTCATAAAGAATTTGCATGCATGTGGAAAAAATATCAAAGTTTCTTGCCAAAAAATCACTATTTTTTGGATTTTACTGTTCATCCAAGATCACTAGAGCTCGGGATCACATGAGTACTTTCGACTAAAACGTGTCTCTATACATCTGATTCAGAAGCCATGTTAGAACATCTCATATTTGTGAACGAAGGGAATGTTTTTCAAAGAAAATAGAAAGGCACTCGTGACATAGTGACTGTTGGGAAACATAGTAATTTCAAAAAGTTTCCTACGCACACACAAGATCATGGTGATGCATTGCAACGAGAGGGGAGAGTATCGTCCACGTACCCTCGTAGACCGTAAGCGGAAGCGTTATGAGAACGCGGTTGATGTAGTCGTACGTCTTCACGATCCGACCGATCCAAGTACCGAACGCACGACACCTCCGAGTTCAGCACACGTTCAGCTCGATGACGTCCCACGAACTCCGATCTAGCAGAGCTTTGCGGGAGAGTTCCGTCAGCACGACGGCGTGATGATGGTGATGATGTTGCTACCGACGCAGGGCTTCGCCTAAGCACCGCTACGATATGATCGAGGTGGATTATGGTGGAGGGGGCACCGCACACGGGTTGGAACAATCAACTTGTGTCTCTTTGGGTGCCCCCCGCCCCCGTATATAAAGGAGCAAGGGGGGAGGCCGGCCAGCCTTGGTGCGCCCCAAGGAGAGGAGGAATCCTCTTCCTACTAGGAAGAGGATTCATCCTTTCCTAGTCCAACTAGGAAGAGGGAAGGAGGAAGGAAAGAGAGGGAGAGGGAGAGGGAAAGAGGGGCCGCGCCCCCTCCCCTAGTCCAATTCGGACTCCCCATGGGAGGGGGCGCGCCACCTCCTGGGCTGCAACCCTCTCTCTCCCCTCAGGCCCACTAAGGCCCAATACTTCCCGGGGGGTTCCGGTAATCCCTCCGGCACTCCGGTTTTCTCCGAAATCATCCGGAACACTTCCTGTGTACGAATATAGCCGTCCAATATATCAATCTTTACGTGTCGACCATTTTGAGACTCCTTGTCATGTCCGTGATCACATCCGGGACTCTGAACTACCTTCGGTACATCAAAACACATAAACTCATAATACCGATCGTCACTGAACTTTAAGCGTGCGGACCCTACGGGTTCGAGAACTATGTAGACATGACCGAGACTCGTCTCCAGTCAATAACCAACAGCGGAACCTGGATGCTCATATTGGTTCCTACATATTCTACAAAGATCTTTATCGGTCAAATCGCATAACAACATACGTTGTTCCCTTTGTCATCGGTATGTTACTTGCCCGAGATTCGATCGTCGGTATCTCAATACCTAGTTCAATCTCGTTACTGGCAAGTCTCTTTACTCGTTTCGTAATACATCATCCCGCAACTAACTCATTAGTCACAATGCTTGCAAGGCTTATATTGATGTGCATTACCGAGAGGGCCCAGAGATACCTCTCCGACAATCGGAGTGACAGATCCTAATCTTGATCTATGCCAAATCAACAAGCACTATCGGAGACACCTGTAGAGCACCTTTATAATCACCCAGTTACGTTGTGACGTTTGATAGCACACAAAGTGTTCCTCCGGTACTCGGGAGTTGCATAATCTCATAGTCATAGGAACATGTATAAGTCATGAAGAAAGCAATAGCAACAAACTAAACGATCATCGTGCTAAGCTAACGGATGGGTCAAGTCAATCACATCATTCTCTAATGATGTGATCCCGTTAATCAAATGACAACTCATGTCTATGGTTAGGAAACATAACCATCATTGATTCAACGAGCTAGTCAAGTAGAGGCAAACTAGTGACACTCTGTTTGTCTATATATTCACACATGTACTAAGTTTCCGGTTAATACAATTCTAGCATTAATAATAAACATTTATCATGATATAAGGAAATATAAATAACAACTTTATTATTGCCTCTAGGGCATATTTCCTTCAGTCTCCTACTTGCACCAAAGTCAATAATCTAGTTCACATCTTTATTTGATTAGTTCACATCTCCATGTGACTAATACCCAAAGGGTTTACTAGAGTCAATAATCTAGTTCACATCGCTATGTGATTAACACCCAAAGAGTGATAATGTTTTACTTGTGAGAGAAGTTTAGCCTACGGGTCTGCAACATTCAGATCCGTATGTATTTCGCAAATTTCTATGTCTACAATGCTCGACATGGAGCTACTCTAGCTAATTGCTCCCACTTTCAATATGTATCCAGATCGAGACTTAGAGTCATCTAGATCGATGTAAAAAGCTTGCATCGACGTAACTCTTTACGACGAACTCTTTTATCACCTCCATAACCGAGAAATATTTCCTTAGTCTTCTAAGGATAATTTTGACCACTGTCCAGTGATCTACTCCTAGATCACTATTGTACTCCCTTGCCAGAAAGATGCTAAGGTATACAATAGGACTGGTAAACAACATAGCATACTTTATAGAACCTATGACTGAGGCATAGGGAATGACTTTTTCATTCTCTTTCTATTTTTTCCATGGTCGGGTTTTGAGTCTTTACTCAACTTCACACCTTGCAACACAGGCAAGAACTCCTTTGACTTTTACATTTTGAACTACTTCAAAATCTTGTCAAGGTATGTACTCATTGAAAATATATCAAGCGTCTTGATCTATCTTTATAGATCTTGATGCTCAATATGTATGTAGCTTCAACGAGGTCTTCCCTTGAAAAACTCCTTTCAAACACACCTTTATGCTTTCCAGAAAATTCTACATTATTTCTGATCAACAATATGTCATTCACATATACTTATCAGAAAGGCTGTAGTGCTCCCACTCACTTTCTTGTAAATACAGACTTCACCGCAAGTCTATATAAAACCATATGCTTTGATCACTTTATCAAAGCATATATTCCAACTCCGAGATGCTTGCACCAGTCCATAAATGGATCGTTGGAGCATGCACACTTTGTTAGCACCTTTAGGATTGACAAAACCTTCTTGTTGCATCATATACAACTCTTATTTAAGAAATCCATTAAGGAATGCAGTTTTGACATCCATTTGCCAGATTTCACAAAATGTGGCAACTGCTAACATGATTCGGACAGACTTAAGCATCGCTAGGAGTGAGAAATCTCATCGTAGTCAACATCTTGAACTTGTCGAAAACCTTTTGCGACAATTCGAGCTTTGTAGATAGTAACACTACTATTAGCATCTGTCTTCCTCTTGAAAATCCATTTATTCTTAATGGCTCACCGATCATCGGGCAAGTCAATTCAAGTCCATACTTTATTCTAATACATGGATCCCATCTCAGATTTCATGGCTTCAAGCCATTTCGTGGAATCTGGGCTCATCATCATTAGCTTCCTCACTTACTGGTGTAGGAATCACTAGAACTGATTTCAGTGATGAACTACTTTCCAATAAGGGAGCATGTACAATTACGTCATCAAGTTCTACTTTCCTCCCACTCACTTCTTTCAAGAGAAACTTCTTATCTAGAAAGGATCCATTCTTAGCAACGAATATCTTGCCTTCGGATCTGTGATAGAAGGTGTACCCAACAGTTTCCTTTGGGTATCCTATTAAGACGCATTTTTCCGATTTGGGTTTGAGCTTATCAGGTTGAAACATTTTCACATAAGCATCATAGCCCCAAACTTTAAGAAATGACAGCTTAGGTTTCTTGCTAAACCATAGTTCATGTGGTGTCGTCTTGATACGCCTCCAACGTATCTATAATTTTTGATTGTTCCATGCCATTATATTATCTGTTTTGGATGTTAATGGGATTTATTTTACACTTTCATATTATTTTTGGGACTAACCTATTAACCGGAGGCCCAACCCAAATTGTTGTTTTTTTGCCTATTTCAGTGTTTCGTAGAAAAGGAATATCAAACGGAGTCCAAACGAATGAAACCTTCGGGAACGTCATTTTGGAACAAACATGATCCAGAGGACTTGGAGTGGACGTCAAGCAATCAACGAGGCGGCCACGAGGCAGGGGGTGTGCCTACATCCCCTGGGCGCGCCCTCCCCCTCGTGGGCCCCTCGTTGCTCCACCGACCTACTTGTTCCTCTTATATATGTTCACATACCCCACAAACATCTAGGAGCACCACGAAACCCTATTTCCACCGCCGCAACCTTCTGTACCCAAGAGATCCCATCTTGAGCCTTTTCCGGAGCTCCGCCGGAGGGGGCATTGATCACGGAGGGCCTCTACATCAACTCCATGGCCTCTCCGGTGATGTGTGAGTAGTTTACTTCAGACCTTCGGGTCCATAGCTAGTAACTAGATGGCTTCTTCTCTCTCTTTGGATCTCAATACAAAGTTCTCCTCGATTCTCATGGAGATCTATTCGATGTAACTCTTCCTTTTGCGGTGTGTTTGTCGAGATCCGATGAATTGTGGGTTTATGATCCAGATTATCTGTGAACAATATTTGAATCTTCTCTGAATTCTTTTATGTATGATTGGTTTATCTTTGCAAGTCTCTTCAAATTTTCAGTTTGGTTTGTCCTACTAGATTGATCTTTTTTGCAATGGGAGAAGTGCTTAGCTTTGGGTTCAATCTTGCGGTGCTCGATCCCAGTGACAGAAAGGGAAACGACATGTATTGTATTGTTGCCATCGAGGATAAAAAGATGGGGTTTATATAATATTGCATGAGTTTATCCCTCTACATCATGTCATCTTGCTTAAGGCGTTACTCTGTTCTTATGAACTTAATACTCTAGATGCATGCTGGATAGCGGTCGATGTGTGGAGTAATAGTAGTAGATGCAGGCAGGAGCCGGCCTACTTGTCGCGGACGTGATGCCTATATACATGATCATGCCTAGATATTCTCATAATTATTCTCTTTTCTATCAATTGCTCGACAATAATTTGTTCACCCATTGTAATACTTATGCTATCTTGAGAGAATCCACTAGTGAAACCTATGGCCCCCGGGTCTATTTTCCATCATACAAGTTTCCATTCTATTTTATTTTGCAATCTTTACTTTCAATCTATATCATAAAAATACCAAAAATACTTATCTTATTATTATCATCTCTATCAGATCTCACTCTGGCAAGTGGCCGTGAAGGGATTGACAACCCCTTTTATCGCGTTGGATGTGAGGTTCTTATTTGTTTGTGTAGGTACGAGGTGACTCGCGCGTGGTCTCCTACTGGATTGATACCTTGGTTCTGAAAAACTGAGGGAAATACTTACGCTACTTTACTGCACCACCCTTTCCTCTTCAAGGGAAAACCAACGCAGTGCTCAAGAGGTAGCAAGAAGGATTTCTGGCACCGTTGCCGGGGAGATCTACGCCAAGTCAAGACATACCGAGTACCCATCACAACTCTTATCCTTCGCATTACATTATTTGCCATTTGCCTCTCGTTTTCCTCTCTCCCACTTCACCCTTGCCGTTTTATTCACTCTTCTTCTGTTTGTCTTTCCATTTGCTTTTATGTCTTACTTGGCTTGTTTGCTCGTTTGGTTGGAATAGTTGTTTATTTATTGCTAAACAGAGAACCTAAGATCTATGGATCCTCATCCTCTTGTTAATATTTTTAAGAGATCCAATTATGATGAACCAATTGCTAGTGAGTTCTGTGCACTAGATTATCTTTATGGAGTTTTGCTTGAAATTCATGAATCTGAAAATTGTGATAAAGTACTTTATGGAGTAATTCAAGATGAATCTTTGAGTAAAAAGCATGATTTCAATTATGTTATTATAAATTCTATTAGTGTCAATTGTGCTAATAATATGCAAAACCCTAAGTTTGTGGATGCTGGTTTTGCTATGTCCTCTACTTGTTGCAATTATCATGATTGGGGTGATTCTTCTTTTGATCTTGAAAATTTATTTAACCCCCATGATGAATATGAGATTGATTATAATGTTTGCAATAATATTGAAAGTGGGTTTGGAAGAATGTCAACTTCAGATCCCACATATTTGGAGAATGTTCAATCTTATGAAGTTTTTGATAAAAGTGGGTTTGGAGAGGTCATGACTTTAGTTAATTTTAATCCCACTATTTGGAAGAGTGTCAACTTTGCATACATGTGGATCGTGTTAAGAATATGTTTTGTGATAGCTATATTGTTGAATTTTCTTATGATCCTACATGTAATTATTATGAGAGAGGAAAATATGGTTGTAGAAATTTTCATGTTACTAAATTACCTCTCGTTATGTTGAGATTGCTATTGTTTCTTTCCGCTTCCTTGCATATGCTAGTTTTTTCTTGCCTTGTTAATTTGTTTGCCTATAAGATGCCTATGCATAGGAAGTATGTTAGACTTAGATGTGTTTGTCATGTGTTTTATGATGCTCTCTCTGTGCTTCAATTCTTGTCTTTCATGTGAGCATCGTTGAAATGTTTTGCTTAGCTATGGGCGTTAAACGATAGCGCTTGTTGGGAGGCAACCCAATTCTATTTTTGTTTCTTGATTTTTGATTATGTTTAGTAATAAAAAATTCATATAGCCTCTTATTAGATGTGGTTTTATGGTTTTAATTAGTTTTTGTGCCAAGTAGAACCATTGGGAAGACTTGGGGAAAGTCTTGTTGATCTTGCTGTAAAAAACAGAAACTTTAGCGTTCGCGAGAATTGATGCCATTTTTTACTGGAGAGTGATATTTAGTTAATTATTTTTGCAGATGATTAATAGATAAATTCCTCACGTCCATCAATTTATTTTAGAATTTTTGGGGTTCCAGAAGTATTCGAAATCTACAGATTACTACAGACTGTTCTGTTTTTGACAGATTCTGTTTTTTGTGTGTTGTTTGCTTATTTTGATGAATCTATGGCTAGTAATAGAGTTTATAAACCATATAGAAGTTGTAATACAGTAGGTTTAACACCAATATAAATAAAGAATGAGTTCATTACAGTACCTTGAAGTGGTGGTTTGTTTTCTTTTACTAATGGAGCTCACGAAGATTTTCTTTTAAGTTTTGTGTTGTGAAGTTTTCAAGTTTTGGGTAAGGATTTGATGGATTATGGAACAAGGAGTGGCAAGAGCCTAAGATTGGATATGACCAAGGCACCCCAAGGTAATATCCAAGGACACCAAAAATCCTAAGCTTGGGGATGCCCCGGAAGGCATCCCCTCTTTCGTCTTCGTCTATCGGTAACTTTACTTGGAGCTATATTTTTATTCGCCACATGATATGTGTTTTGTTTGGAATGTCTTGTATGATTTGAGTCTTTGCTTTCTAGTTTACCACAATCATCCTTGCTGTACACACCTTTTGGGAGAGACACACATGAATTGGAATTTATTAGAATACTCTATGTGCTTCACTTATATCTTTTGAGCTATATAGTTTTTGCTCTACTGCTTCGCTTATATATTTTAGATCACGGCGGTGGTTTTATTTTATAGAGATAATTGATCTCCCATGCTTCACTTATATCATTTTGAGAGTCCTTTAGAACAGCATGGTAATTCACTTTGGTTATAAATTTTAAATGCTAAGAGAAGTTGGATGCTTGATAGATGGTTTTGAGATATAAAGGTGGTAATATTAGAGGTGTGCTAGTTGAGTAATTGTGAAATTGATGAATAATTGTGTTGAAGTTGGCAAGTCCCGTAGCATGCACGTATGGTGAACGTTATGTGACTAATTTGAAGCATGGTGTGTTCTTTGATTGCTTTCCTTATGAGTGGCGGCCGGGGACGAGCGATGGTCTTCTCCTACCAATCTATCCCCCTAGGAGCATACGCGTAGTGCTTGGTTTTGATGACTTGTAGATTTTTGCAATAAGTATGTGAGTTATTTATGACTAATGTTGAGTTCATGGATTATACGCACTCTCACCCTTCCACCATTGCTAGCCTCTTCGGTACCATGCATTGCCCTTTCTCACCTTGAGAGTTGGTGCAAACTTCGCCGGTGCATCCAAACCCCGTGATATGATACGCTCTATCACACATAAGCCTCCTTATATCTTCCTCAAAACAGCCACCATACCTACCTATTATGGCATTTCCATAACCATTCCGAGATATATTGCCATGCAACTTTCCACCGTTCCATTTATTATGACTGTGACGCCCAGATAATTACACTACAGTAATTCCTTGCTAATGATGCCACATCACCTCGGTTACTATTGCTAATCTTGCGTTAGTTCGAAACCGATTCAAATTCAAATTCAAAATAAAGCAAACAATAAAAGTTTCAAACATTTAAAACTAAAGTGTTCGAAATGTGGCAAATAATTCATAGTCAATATTGGTCGAGGAGCCAACTTTTTGCAAAAGTATTTAAGGGTCTTAAAATAAGTAAAACAGTGGTAAAATAATTAATTAAATGCCTTTTTAAGAATTGTAAAAATGTAAACTATTTTGATTGTGTACCAAACACTTTGTGTCAGTAGGGTAAACTAAAGCATTAATTTAGGGACTAGGTTTATGTTTTATAAAACTAAAAATAAAACAGAAAAGAAAAATAAGAAAAGTAAAAGAAAACAAAACACAAAAAAAAGGGAAGGAGGAGACCCCCCTGGCCAACTGGGCCGAACGGCCCAGCTGGCCGCCGAACCAACCGGCCCAGGCCGGCCCCCTCACTCCCTTAACTCCCTATACCCCGTGACCCTAACCCACCTGGCGCCCCACTCCTCCCCTCCCCCCCCCCCCCCCCCCCCCCCCCCCCCCCACTCACACCCCCACTCCCCCGCTGGATCTGGATCGCGGCACGACGCCCCGACCCCGTCGCCGATTTGAACTGCGCCGCCCGTCCTTCCCGCGAGCCGACGCCGCCGTCGACTGGATCGCCCCCTCGTCCTCCTCCCCGCCGGAACCACCCCGAGCCCAGTGTTGCTCGACCCCGATGCCGGCACCTCCCCCGAACGGTGCCGCCCCCCCATCGCCGGCGACACTGCCGCCACCTCCCCGAGCCCATTGCCTTCCCCCTGCAGCTCCCTAGTGAGGAAACCCCCCCTCCTGTCCTCCTTTCCCTCCTCCCGTACGGCCATCGTCCGCCACCCCTTCGCCTCGCGCGCGCGTGCGCCGGCACGCACCACGGTGCCCCGGGCACTTCCCCCGCTCATGGCCCATGCCGCGCCACGCCGACTCATGCACCCGCGCCCGCCGGCGGTGCTCTGCCTGCTACTACTCCCCGTCGCCCCGGGACTCCAGCGCCCTGCCGAGCTCCATCGCCCGCGCGCTGCTCGCTGGCCGCTAGTCACGCCCGCTGCACTCGCCGCCGCCCCTGCACCCACTCGTCGCGTCCACTGCCCGCGCTCCCGCCGTCCCGTCCGCTGATGCTTCCCCCGCCCTGCCTCCGCCGTGCTGCTGCATACGACTACTGCTGCCGCCGACGCCTTTCCCCGTGCGACCGTCGGAGCTCCGGCTCCTCCGCCCACCGACCACACGCTACCGCGCCGGCGGCCGATGTCGCCGGTCCTCGCCTGCGCCCCCCTGCTCGCCAGCCGGCGGGCACCCGCCCCTGAAGTGGCCGTTGCTGCAGCCTTGGGCGTGCGCTCGAGCGGTCTAGGTGCCTGCATCACCCCTGCGCCTGCAACCCGCCTCACCGCGCGCCCGTTAAGCCCTCTGGGCAGCTGACCAGTGGGACCCGCCCCAGAAAATGATCACAAAAAAATTAATAAAATAAATTAATTAATGAATTAATTAATGAATTGTTTAACTTAATTAAGCTGCTTAATTAACTTAACTTTAGTTAACCTGCTAGTTAACTAATTAAACTATACTAAGGTAGATCAAAGAATGACAGAGGGCCCCACCCCTGTTGACCAATCAAACTTTGACCGGTCAACTGGGACCCCCTTGGCCCACATGTCAGCCTGTGGGTACACATCTGTGTACACAGAGCTGGGTACCTATAGCATTTTAACTTCTATTTTAGAATTAATAATAACTTCAGAAACTGATTAAAACTTTGAAAATTTATATAAAATAATCCATAACTCGGATAGAAATACTTTGTACGTGAAAGTTGCTCAGAACGAAGAGACGAACCCGGATACGCAGCCCGTTCGTCCGCCACGCATACCTAGCATAGTGAACACGCAACTTTCCCCCTCCGGTTCGCATGTCCGAAAACATGAAACACCGGGGATATTTTCCCGAATGTTTCCCCCCTTCACCGGTACCACTTCATACCGCGTTAGGGCACACCTAGCATTACGCTTTGTCATGTCCTACATCGTCTTGCATCTTTTTGTTTAATATTTATTGTTTCTTCCCCCTCTTCTCTCGCTAGACACCGAGACCGACACCACTGCTACCCAGTACGACTACGGTGTTGACGACCCCTCTCTCTTGCCAGAGCAACCAGGCGAGCCCCCCCTTTGATCACCAGATATCGTCTACTCTTCTCTCTACTGCTTGCATTAGAGTAGTGTAGCATGTTACTGCTTTCAGTTAATCCTATTCTGCTGCATAGCCTGTCTTTGCCACTACTGTTGTTACCTTTACCTGCAATCCTAAATGCTTAGTATAGGATGCTAGTGTTCCATCAGTGGCCCTACACTCTTGTCCGTCTGCCATGCTATACTACTAGGCCGTGATCACTTTGGGAGGTGATCACGGGCATATACTATATACTTTACACTATTACATTACATGTGATACTGTTCGGAGATGGGGGCTGAAGGGCAGGTGGTTCCACCCAGGTAGTGGTGGGCCTGGGTTTCCGACGGCCCCGACTGTTACTTTGTGGCGGAGTGACATGGCAGGTTGAGACCGCCTAGGAGAGAGGTGGGCTTGGCCCTGGTCGGCGTTCGCGGTTACTTCATAATAACACGGCCCCTCTTATTCCGGCATTCTGCAGTACAGTCCACATATGATACTCTTATTCCATTTGATACCAGTGCATACATATGTAGTGTAGCTCCTTGCTTGCGAGTACTTTGGATGAGTACTCACGGTTGCTTTGCTCCCACTTTTCCCCCTTTCTATACTCGATTGCTGCGACCAGACGTTGGAGCCCAGGAGCCAGACGCCACCGTCGACGACTACTACTACTCGGGAGGTGCCTACTACTACGTGCAGCCCGCTGACGACGACCAGGAGTAGTTTAGGAGGATCCCAGGCAGGAGGCTTGCGCCTCTTTCGATCTGTATCCCAGTTTGTGCTAGCCTTCTTAAGGCAAACTTGTTTAACTTATGTCTGTACTTAGATATTGTTGCTTCCGCTGACTCGTCTATGATCGAGCTCTTGTATTCGAGCCCTCGGGTCCCCTGGCTTGTAATATGATGCTTGTATGACTTATTTTATTTGTAGAGTTGTGTTGTGATATCTTCCCGTGAGTCCCTGATCTTGATCGTACACGTTTGCATGTATGATTAGTGTACGGTTGAATCGGGGGCGTCATAAGTTGGTATCAGAGCCGACTGCCTGTAGGAATCCCCCTTCCACACTCCTTGGCCGAAGTTGAGTCTAGACATTACAAAAACTTTTACTAACATGGCTGTGCGGCTTACGGGCCCATGTCGCCATTGGGTGGTATTAGGATCTTTTATTCCTCGATCTATACTATGGGACTCTTATGTCTCCTCTATTCGGGTTAAAAGGAATTTTCTAACTCTAACTCTAGGTTCTCGTAAATACTTTCTCCCGGAGACCCCCTCGGTCCGAATGATCGCTTGCTTCACGAAAAGATTCTGAAGACACCCTACTATGTTCTCTCGAGACTATGTGCCATCGCTTTTACAATTCCCTACCACCGATGTATCCTTATGGATAACTACCTACATTTATCATTCATACATTCATCCTGAGATGATCTTGTTATTATAAGACACCTCAAAATTCTCTCTATTGTTTTGAGAATACTTTGTGCCTACTGCCTTGCAGTCCCGTGCCACCTGAATACCCCTACGGATAATTTCTCGTCCTTATCGAGTATCCGCTCATCCCCAGTTGTTCAGGTGTTTCACAAAAGTCTTCGATATACTATTCGATCCTCCAAAAGTCCTTAGCAGCTTATTGCTCTGCAAATACTTGTCTGCTTGCATTATGGATGCTTCCCATATGTCTGGCAATATTCACTAGTCTCCTTTGACACCGTTATTTTGATCCTATTGATTCAACATCAGTGCGAATGCACACAATCATCGGTTGATCCTTTTAAATTATCTTCCGGCTCAGATGTCATTTTGAACATGAGCTGGTTATCGACCAATCAAATTGCTGTCGATTGTAGCCCTAAGTCTATTCAACTTATCCATTCTTAATCAGACCATTGGCTTCTGATCCCTTGATTTGGAAATGATAATTCCTTTGCATTTGAGCTTTGAATTAGTCAGTTGTTTCTATAATCCGATGCCCCTTTGTTCCTTCTTTCTCTGATAGAGTACCGATACTTGCATCAGCTCCGTTGTAGACCACAAGACCCCTTGTTGGAATATTATCCGACAATGTTCCTCATATTCAATAACCTTGTGAGTTTTCCTTGGATACATAATGCCTTTTGGTAAATCGTGTCTTTTGCCTTTGGAGACTTGTATCCTCTGCTTGTCAACCGTGCTCTACTTTCGAGCTTGTGCTAACTACTCATATAGTTTGTGGTATATGTTCCTAAGATGCCCCGATGGGTTGAACCTATGCCTTCCCTAATTTGTGTGACCCCGAAGGTTATGCGGGTTATACTCTACTGGCTTTTCATCACATAAAATTTCAATGCTACAACTTCATGGAAAGTGAGAAGTGAATGAAAGGTTATGCATTTGAGAAGTGGGAGTCGACCTTGAACTTTGTGTTCATGCCCATGGACACGATGTAGATCTTATCATTAAAGCTTCTCTTAAATTAACTATTCCCTTGGTATAAGTTCATCTTATATCTGGGATCTGGCCTTTTGCAATCATGGTTCCGACCATGTTCTCCTTTAAATACCATTTCTCGGACAAGTTGTAGTAATTGTCTTCTACAGATCATTGCACCCGACCAACCTTTACTTTGATCTACCGTCGTGTATTACACTCTGGTATCTCAAGAATATCATAGAACTGCATAACTTCTTATGGGTTCTTCATCAACTATTATTTCTCACCGATTCCAATTTTCCTGGGTTCTGGGTTGTCGTCAACCGAGGACACCAATAAGTGAATCGATTCCGCACTCTGATTCAATAACTCTTAAGTAATTGTTGTTGCTTACGAGTTAATAATCATTTAAGTCGTTCCTAGCCTGGTCGGCTATATCATCATTGTGCTAAATTTTAACTGTGCTACCTGGTCCTTCTTCACGGAGCACAATTCTCGACGATGAGCTAAGCTTACGTCGATTTTCCTCATCATATCATTTCCCCTTGAACCGCAAGCTTGATTTCGAGTTTGTGTCGTAACCATGGTTCCAATAACCTTCCGCTTATCATTCGTTTGACTAGATGTCATCACCGATTGATTACATCTTCATGAAATCTCTCGACAAATGTGTCGTGATCATCATCAGCATTCTGAGCTCTTCCAAGATATCAATTGAGTTCATGATGAGAAATACCATCCTTGCCCTCGATGATTTGTGTTACCATCGACCACTTTATTGACTTCCCTCCAACACAAACTTGTTCGTGTTTTGTGTTATACCTTGAGTTCCTTGCTATCCAGCATTTGTTCTTCTTTACCTTGGAGTATTACCATCTTTAATTTCAAGAAAGTCGTGAGAATTTCACCACCTCTTAAGGATTCTTGATACAGGTAATACTTCTCACCATCACCTTTCTTTCTTGGTCCCCGTGTTGGTTCTAACCGGGATACCAACAGGTGAACGGTGCTGTTTGGATTCTGCCCTTCTAGCAACCCTATTGCTTTGAAGTTAATGGTCAAACGTTCATTCTTAGACTATTGATCACTGAATCACCATTCTAACATTTGATCATGCTACCTAAGGCCATACTTTGGGCACCCTTTTCAACAAATGTTTAATTGTGTATGTTTGTCCTTGAGCATACCTCATTATATATTTTGATCCGACAAATGTTTTCTCCTTGTTCACATAACCGTGGAAATCCATCTTTTTGGATACCTCGTTGAATTATTGCTGAGTCCATCAGCCACCTCCTCATCCTCTCCTTGGCTTAATGATGAATCCCTTCGTGTATCCAGGGTCTAACCTTTGATTGAAGACCATGTCAATGCTATCTCGAAGCATGTCTGTGGTACTCCGATTTTCAAAGAGAACATTTGAAGCCCAATGCTAAATGTTTCCTGCTCAATTACCCAAACACTACTATATGGGTAATGTCATGAAATCCCCCCCTTACCTAAAGGGTTTTCTACATTATATCCTGTCAAGGAAATCATGCTTTGCTTGTCCTTGGGAAGGATATACCCCTAAAATATGTGTTTAAACACATTTTCCTTTCCATTGTTCTGTTTAATCTGATACATATGTTTTCCTTTCCATTGTTTGGTTTAATCTTTCTTGTGATCTATATGATCTAAGCAGTAATATTCTCCTGCTTTTGTAAGCACCTCGGTGTACCACTCTATCAGTAAGTCCCCGTTACTATTGTTGATGACATTCCGGTAACCGCCGATGGAGGAGAACTTTGCCTATTGGTCCGCCTCGTTCAACGAGCAGGAAAATGGTTCTCTTCATCCCTCGCCCTTGGTACCGATGTTGTTGCCGACATAACTGACAGACTATCCTCTGACGTGCCATGCTTACATGGTCATACAAGACATCACCGCCCTTCCTACCGTTAACTCACATGGTGGGCCCATAACCCACAGTTCCACAGGATCAAAACCTGACTCTCCTGTACATCCTGTTGTCACAGTTATTCCTCGCACTTGACTTCATATGATATTCACGGGCCACCTGCCTAGTGATCTATTCTGGTATCAGACGCAATACTTGTTCTCGTTGCTCTGAACCCCTTTCACCTTCTGATTAGGCCATCGAACGATTGCTTGCCCATTGGAAACTTCTCATGGTACCTTCTCACTTCACTCTCGATATTTTCTAAGTATCTATTCAAGAATTACTTTCTACCACATTCCCCGAGTTATCTGCCAGATAGTCAACTTTGTAAGGTCCGTTCTTCCGAAGTTACCCCTTGTCCTTTCGTAAGTACGATGAAATTTCCGAAGAAATGATGATGACTACATCATGATGACCTGAAGCAGTGGAATGAAGACATCAAGGTAATGGATCGATCTCTTCAAGAAGAGCAACCAAGACCGTGAAGAATCCTTGGGATTTCGTAACCTAATCTTCCCCCTTACTCCCCTCTTAAAATCTCGGGACGAGATTTCTTGTAGTAGAGGAGAATTGGGATGCCCAGATAATTACACTACAGTAATTCCTTGCTAATGATGCCACGTCACCTCGGTTACTATTGCTAATCTTGCGTTAGTTCTAAACCGATTCAAATTCAAATTCAAAATAAAGCAAACAATAAAAGTTCCAAACATTTAAAACTAAAGTGTTCAAAATGTGGAAAATAATTCATAGTCAATATTGGTCGAGGAGCCAACTTTTTGCAAAAGTATTTAAGGGTCTTAAAATAAGTAAAACAGTGGTAAAATAATTAATTAAATGCCTTTTTAAGAATTGTAAAAATGTAAACTATTTTGATTGTGTACCAAACACTTTGTGTCAGTAGGGTAAACTAAAGCATTAATTTAGGGACAAGGATTATGTTTTATAAAACTAAAAATAAAACAGAAAAGAAAAATAAGAAAAGTAAAAGAAAACAAAACACAAAAAAAGGAAGGAGGAGACCCCCCTGGCCAACTGGGTCGAACGGCCCAGCTGGCCGCCGAACCAACCGGCCAGGCCGGCCCCCTCACTCCCTTAACTCCATATACCCCGTAACCCTAGCCCACCCGGCGCCCCACTCCTCCCATTCCCCCCACTCACACCCCCCACTCCCCCGCTGGATCTGGGTCGGGGCACGATGCCCCGACCCCGTCGCCGATTTGAACCGCGCCGCCCGTCCTTCCCGCGAGCCGCCGCCGCCACCGACTGGATCGCCCCCTCGTCCTCCTCCCCGCCGAAACCGCCCCGAGCCCAGTGTTGCTCGACCCCGACGCCGGCACCTCCCCCGAACGGTGCCGCCCCCCCATCGCCGGCAACATTGCCGCCACCTCCCCGAGCCCATTGCCTTCCCCCTGCAGCTCCCCAGTGAGGAAACCCCCCTCCTGTCCTCCTTTCCCTCCTCCCGTACGACCATCGTCCGCCACTCCTTCGCCTCGAGCGCGCGTGCGCCGGCACGCACCACGGCGCCCCGGGCACTTCCCCCTCTCATGGCCCATGCCGCGCCGCGCCGACTCGTGCACCCGCGCCCGCCGGCGGTGCTCTGCCTGCTACTACTCCCCGTCACCCCGGGCCTCCAGCACCCTGCCGAGCTCCATCGCTCGCGCGCTACTCGCTGGCCGCTATTCACGCTCGCTGCAATCACCGCCGCCCCTGCACCCACTCGCCGCGTCCACTGCCCGCGCTCCCGCCGCCCCGTCCGCTGACGCTTCCCCCGCCCTGCCTTTGCTGTGCTGCTGCGTACGACTACTGCTACCGCCGATGCCTTTCCCCCCGCGACCGTCGGAGCTCCGGCTCCTCTGCCCACCGACCACATGCTGCCGCACCGGCGGCCGATGTCGCCGGTCCTCGCTTGCGGCCCCCCTGCTCGCCAGCCGGCGCGCACCCGCCCTTGAAGTGGCCGTTGCTGCGGCCCTGGGCGTGCGCCCGAGCGGTCTGGGTGCTTGCATCACCCCTGCACCTGCAACCCGCCTCACCGCGCGCCCGTTAAGCCCTCTGGGCAGCTGACCATGGGACCCGCCCCGGAAAACGATCACAAAAAAATTAATTAATGAATTAATTAATGAATTGTTTAACTTAATTAAGCTGCTTAATTAAGTTAACTTTAGTTAACCTGCTAGTTAACTAATTAAACTATACTAAGGTAGATCAGAGAATGACAGGGGGCCCCACCCCTGTTGACCAGTCAAACTTTGACCGGTCAACTGGGACCCCCTTGGCCTACATGTCAGCCTCTGGGTACACATCTGTGTACACAGAGCTGGGTATCTATAGCAGTTTAACTTCTATTTTCAAATTAATAATAACTCCAGAAATTGATTAAAACTTTGAAAATTTATATAAAATAATCTGTAACTCGGATGGAAATACTTTGTACATTAAAGTTGCTTAGAACGAAGAGACGAACCCGGATACGCAGTCCGTTCGTCTGCCACACATCCCTAGCATAGCAAACACGCAACTTTACCCCTCTGGTTCGCCTGTCCGAAAACACGAAACACCGGGGATATTTTCCCGGATGTTTCCCCCCTTCACCGGTATCACTTCATACCGCGTTAGGGCACACCTAGCATTACGTTCTGTCATGTCCTGCATCGTCATGCATCTTTTTGCTTAATATTTATTGTTTCTTCCCCCTCTTCTCTCGCTAGACACCGAGACCGACACCACTGCTACCCAGTACGACTACGGTGTTGACGACCCCTCTCTCTTGCCAGAGCAACCAGGCAAGCCCCCCTTTGATCATCAGATATCGTCTACTCTTCTCTCAACTGCTTGCATTAGAGTAGTATAGCATGTTACTGCTTTCCGTTAATCCTACTCTGCCGCATAGCCTGTCTTTGCCACTACTGTTGTTACCTTTACCTGCAATCCTAAATGCTTAGTATAGGATGCTAGTGTTCCATCAGTGGCCCTACACTCTTGTCCGTCTGCCATGCTATACTACTGGGCCGTGATCACTTCGGGAGGTGATCACGGGCATATACTATATACTTTACACTGTTACATTACCTGTGATACTGTTCGTAGATGGGGGCTGAAGGGGCAGGTGGTTCCACCCAGGTAGTGGTGGGCCTGGGTTCCTGACGGCCCCGACTGTTACTTTGTGGTGGAGCAACAGGGCAGGTTGAGACCGCCTAGGAGAGAGGTGGGCGTGGCCCTAGTCGCCGTTCGGGTTACTTCATAATAACACGTTTAATGAGATCTTGGTATTTGATCTGAGTCTGGCCATTGGCCTATACGCACTAACCATCTACGCGGGGACAGTTATGGGCACTCGACGTCGTGGTAGTAGCCGAAGCCTTCGTGATGTCAGTGACTGAGCGGCGTGCACCGGGTTGGACCGCGTAACGCAACTTCCTCTGTAATGGAGGTTGCTAGGTCTGCTCTCCGGCCGCCCTTGCAACGTGCAGGTGTGCAATGGGCGATGGGCCCAGACCCCTGCGCCATAGGATTTAGACCGACGTGCTGACCTCTCTGTTGTGCCTAGGTAGGGCTGCGACGTGTTGATCTTCCGAGGCCGGGCATGACCCAGGAAAGTGTGTCCGGCCAAATGGTATCGAGCGTGTTGGGTTATGTGGTGCACCCCTGCAGGGAAGTTAATCTATTCGAATAGCCGTGATCTTTGGTAACAGGATGACTTGGAGTTGTACCTTGGCCTTATGACAACTAGAACCGAATACTTAATAAAACACACCCTTCCAAGTGCCAGATACAACCGGTGATCGCTCTCTCACAGGGCGACGAAGAGAGGATCATCAGTTAGGATTATGCTATGCGATGATACTGGTGAACTTACCATCTACTCTCTTCTCCTGCTGCAAGATGGAGGTTACCAGAAGCGTATTCTTCGAAAGGACTAGCTATCCCCCTCTTATTCCGGCATTCTACAGTACAGTCCACATATGATACTCTTATTCCATTTGATACCAATGCATACATATGTAGTGTAGCTCCTTGCTTGCAAGTACTTTGGATGAGTACTCACGGTTGCTTTGCTCCCTTTTTCCCCCTTTCTATACTCGATTGCTGCGACCAGACGTTGGAGCCCAGGAGCCAGACGCCACCGCCGACGACTACTACTACTCGGGAGGTGCCTACTACTACGTGCAGCCCGCTGACGACGACCAGGAGTGGTTTAAGAGGATCCCAGGTAGGAGGCCTGCGCCTCTTTCGATCTGTATCCCAGTTTGTGCTAGCCTTCTTAAGGCAAACTTGTTTAACTTATGTCTGTACTCAGATATTGTTGCTTCCGCTGACTCGTCTATGATCGAGCTCTTGTATTCGAGCCCTCGAGGCCTCTGGCTTGTAATATGATGCTTGTATGACTTATTTTATTTGTAGAGTTGTGTTGTGATATCTTCTCATGAGTCCCTGATCTTGATCGTACACGTTTGCGTGTATGATTAGTGTACGGTTGAATCGGGGGCGTCACAATGACACGCATCATCATTGTCATATTGCTTTGCATGATCATGTAGTTGGCATCGTATTTGTGGCAAAGCCACTATTCATAATTTTTTCATACATGTCACTCTTGATTCATCGCAATCCTGGTACACCGCCGGAGGCATTCACATAGTCATATTTTGTTCTAAGTATCGAGTTGTAATTCTTGAGTTGTAAGAAAATAAAAGTGTGATGATCATCATTAGAGCATTGTCCCATGTGAGGAAAGGATGATGGAGACTATGATTCCCCCACAAGTCGGGATGAGACTTCGGACGGAAAAAAGAAAAGAGGCCAAAAAAAGAAGTCCCAAATAAAAAAAGAGAATAATAATAATAAATAAATAAGAGAAAAAGAGAGAAGGGACAATGTTACTATCCTTTTTCCACACTTGTGCTTCAAAGTAGCACCATGATCTTCATGATAGAGAGTCTCTTATTTTGTCACTTTCATATACTAGTGGGAATTTTTCATTATAGAACTTGGCTTGTATATTACAATGATGGGCTTCCTCAAATGCCCTAGGTCTTCATGAGCAAGCGAGTTGGATGCACACCCACTTAGTTTCTTTGATGAGCTTTCATATATTTATAGCTCTAGTGCATCCGTTGCATGGCAATCCCTACTCCTTGCATTGACATCAATCGGTGGGCATCTCCATAGCCCATTGATTATCCGCGTCAATGTGAGACCTTCTCCCTTTTTGTCTTCTCACACAACCTCAATCATCATATTCTATTCCATCCATGGTGCTATGTCCATGGCTCGCGCTCATATATTGCGTAAAAGTTGAAGGAGTTTGAAAAGGCTAAGTATGAAACAATTGCTTGGCTTGTCATCGGGGTTGTGAATGATGAGAGCATTTTGTGTGACGAAAATGAAGCATGGCCAAACTATATGACTTTGTAGGGATAAGTTTTCTTTGGCTATGGTATTTTGATAAGACATAATTGCTTGATTAGCATACTTAGAGTATTACTATTTTTATGTCAACAATAAACTTTTATCTTGAATCTTTCGGATCTGAACATTCATGCCACAATAGAGAAAAATACATTGAAGAATATTCTAGAAAGCATTCCACATCAAAAATTCTGTTTTTATCATTTACCTACTCGAGGACGAGCAGGAATTAAGCTTGGAGATGCTGATACGTCTCCAATGTATCTATAATTTTTGATTGTTCCATGCTATTATATTATCTGTTTTGGATGTTAATGGGCTTTATTCTACACTTTTATATTATTTTTGGGACTAACCTATTAACCGGAGGCCTAACCCAAATTGCTGTTTTTTTGCCTATTTCAGTGTTCCGTAGAAAAGGAATATCAAACGGAATGAAACCTTTGGGAACGTGATTTTTGGAACAAACGTGATCCAGAGGACTTGGAGTGGTCGTCAAGCAATCAATGAGGCGGCCATGAGGCAGGGGGGCATGCCTACCCCCTGGGCGCGCCCTCCCCCCTCATGGGCCCCTCGTTGCTCCACCGACCTACTTCTTCCTCCTATATATGTTCACATACCCCGCAAACATCCAGGAGCACCATGAAACCCTATTTCCACTGCCGCAACCTTCTGTACCCAAGAGATCCCATCTTGGGGCCTTTTCCGGAGCTCCACCGGAGGGGGCATTGATCACGGAGGGCCTCTACATCAACTCCATGGCCTCTCCAGTGATGTGTGAGTAGTTTACTTCAGACCTTCGGGTCCATAGCTAGTAGCTAGATTGCTTCTTCTCTCTCTTTGAATCTCAATACAAAGTTCTCCTTGATTCTCTTGGAGATCTATTCGATGTAACTCTTCTTTTTGCGGTGTGTTTGTCGAGATCTGATGAATTGTGGGTTTATGATCCAGATTATCTATGAACAATATTTGAATCTTCCCTGAATTCTTTTATGTATGATTGGTTTATCTGTGCAAGTCTCTTTGAATTTTCAGTTTGGTTTGGCCTACTATATTGATCTTTCTTGCAATGGGAGAAGTGCTTAGCCTTGGGTTCAATCTTGCGGTGCTCGATCCTAGTGAAAGAAAGGGAAACAACACGTATTGTATTGTTGCCATCGAGGATAAAAAGATGGGGTTTATATAATATTGCATGAGTTTATCCCTCTACATCATGTCATCTTGCTTAAGGCGTTACTCTATTCTTATGAACTTAATACTCTAGATGCATGCTGGATAGTGGTCGATGTGTGGAGTAATAGTAGTAGATGTAGGCAGGAGTCGGTCTACTTGTCGCGGACGTGATGCCTATATACATGATCATGCCTAGATATCCTCATAATTATTCGCTTTTCTATCAATTGCTCGACAGTAATTTGTTCACCCACCGTAATACTTATGCTATCTTGAGAGAAGCCACTAGTGAAACCTATGGCCCCGGGTCTATTTTCCATCATACAAGTTTCCAATCTATTTTACTTTGCAATCTTTACTTTCAATCTATATCATAAAAATACCAAAAATACTTATCTTATTATTATCATCTCTATCAGATCTCACTCTTGCAAGTGGCCGTGAAGAGATTGACAACCCCTTTACTGCGTTGGTTGCGAGGTTCTTATTTGTTTGTGTAGGTACGAGTTGACTCGCGCGTGGTCTCCTACTGGATTGATACCTTGGTTCTCAAAAACTGAGGGAAATACTTACGCTACTTTACTGCACCACCCTTTCCTCTTCAAGGGAAAACCAACGAAGTGCTCAAGAGGTAGCACGTCTCAACGGATTTAGATGGTGCCCTATTTAACGTGAATGCAGCTGTCTCTAATGCATAACCCCAAAACGATAGTGATAAATAGATAAGATACATCATAGATCGCACCATCTCTAATAAAGTACGGTTATGACGTTCGGACATACCATTACGCTGTGGTGTTCCAGGTGGCGTGAGTTGCAAAACTATTCCACATTGTTTCAAATGAAGACCAAACTCGTAACTCAAATATTCGTCTCCGCGATCAGATCATAGAAACTTTATTTTCTTGTTACGATGATTTTCCACTTCACTCTGAAATTCTTTGAACTTTTCAAATGTTTCAGACTCATGTTTCATTAAGTAGATATACCCATATCTTCTCAAATCATCTGTGAAGGTTAGAAAATAACGATACCTGCTGCGAGCCTCAACACTCATCGGACCGCATACATCAATATGTATTATTTCCAATAAGTCAGTTGCTCGCTCCATTGTTCCAGAGAATGGAGTCTTAGCCATCTTGCCCATGAGGCAGGGTTCGCAAGCATCAAGTGATCCATAATCAAGTGATTCCAAAAGCACATCAGGATGGAGTTTCTTCATGCGCTTTACATCAATATGACCTAAACGACAGTGCCACAAATAAGTTGCACTATCATTATTAACTTTGCATCTTTTGGCTTCAATATTATGAATATGTGTATCACTACGATCGAGATTCAATAAACCATTCACCTTGGGTGTATGACCACAGAAAGTTTTATTCATGTAAACGGAATAACAATTATTCTTTGACTTAAATGACTAACCGTATTGCAATAAACATGATCCAATCATATTATGCTCAACGCAAACACCAAATACCATTTATTTTAGGTTCAAAACTAATCCCGAAGGTAAAGGGAGTGTGCAATGGTGATCTTATCAACCTTGGAATCACTTCCAACTCACATCATCACCTTGCCCTTAACTAGTCTCTGTTTATTTTGCAACTCCCGTTTCGAGTTACTACTCTTAGCAACTGAACCAGTATCAAATACTGAGGTGTTTCTATAAACACTAGTAAAGTAAACATAAATAACATGTATATCAAATATACTCTTGTTCACTTTGCCATCCTTCTTATCCGCCAAGTATCTAGGGCAGTTCCACTTCCAGTGACCATTTCCTTTGTAGTAGAAGCACTCAGTTCCGGGCTTGGGTCTAGCTTTGGGATTCTTCATGGGAGCAGCAACTTGCTTTCTATTCTTCTTTGAAGTTCCTCTTTCTTTCCCTTTGCCCTTTTCTTGAAACTAGTGGTCTTGTTAACCATCAACACTTGATGCTATTTCTTGATTTCTACCTTCGCCGATTTCAGCATTGCGAAGAGCCTGGGAATTACTTTCGTCATCCCTTGCATATTATAGTTCATCACTAAGTTCTAGTAACTTGGTGATAGTGACTAGAGAACTTTGTCAATTACTATCTTATCTGGAAGATTAACTCCCACTTGATTCAAGCAATTGTAGTACCTAGACAATCTGAGCACATGCTCACAGGTTGAGCTATTCTCCTCCATCTTGTAGGCAAAGTACTGTCAGAGGTCTCATACCTCTTGACACGAGCATGAGTATGAAATACCAATTTCAACTCTTAGAACATCTTATATGCTCTGTGGCATCCAAAACATTTTTGAAGTCCCGGTTCTAAGTCGTAAAGCATGGTGCACTAAACTTTTAAGTAGTCATCATACCGAGCTTTGTCAAACGTTCATAACGTCTGCATTTGCTCCTGCAATAGTTCTGTCACCTAGCAGTGCATCAAGGACATAATTCTTCTATGCAGCAACGAGGATAATCATCAGATCACGGATCCAACCCGCATCATTGCTACTATCATATTTCAACTTAGTTTTCTCTAGGAACGTATCATAAACAAAACAGGGAAGCTATACGCGAGCAATTGATCTACAACATAGCTATGCAAATACTATCAGGACTAAGTTCATGATAAATTTAAAGTTCAATTAATCATATTACTTAAGAACTCCCACTTAGATAGACATCCCTCTAGTAATCTAAATGATCACGTGATCCAAATCAACTAAATCATGTCCGATCATCACGTGAGATGGAGTAGTTTTCAATGGTGAACATCACTATGTTGATCATATCTACTATATGATTCACGCTCGACCTTTCGATCTCTAGTGTTCCGAGGCCATATCTGCATATGCTAGGCTCGTCAAGTTTAACCTGAGTATTCCGCATGTGCAAAACTGGCTTGCACCCGGTGTATGTGAACGTAGAGCTTATCACACCCGATCATCACGTGGTGTCTCGGCACGACGAACTGTTGCAACGGTGCATACTCAGGGAGAACACTTATACCTTGAAATTTAGTGAGAGATCATCTTATAATGCTACCGTCGAACTAAACAAAATAGGATGCATAAAGGATAAACATCACATGCAATCAAAATATGTGACATGATATGGCCATGATCATCTTGCGCCTTTGATCTCCATCTCCAAAGTACTATCATGATCTCTATCGTCACCGGCATGACACCATGATCTCCATCATCTTGATCCCCGGGTACCGAGCTCGAATTCGCCCTATAGTGAGTCGTATTACAATTCACTGGCCGTCGTTTTACAACGTCGTGACTGGGAAAACCCTGGCGTTACCCAACTTAGCAATAAAGAGACAACCATAAGGCTTCTGCCAGTTGCCGATAACTTTAACAAAACATGATCATCTCATACAACAATTTATATCTCATCACGTCTTGACCAAATCACATCACAACATGCCCTGCAAAAACAAGTTAGACGTCCTCTACTTTGTTGTTGCAAGTTTTACGTGACTGCTATGGGCTGAGCAAGAACCGTTCTTACCTACGCATCAAAAACCACAATGCGGTATAGTGATTGCATTTTGATCTTCAGAAAGAACCCTGTTCATTGAATCCGATTCAACTAAAGTTGGAGAAACAGACACCCACTAGCCACCTGTGTGCGAAGCACGTCGGTAGAACCAGTCTCGCGTAAACGTACGCGTAATGTCGGTCTGAGCCGCTTCATCCAACAATACCGCTGAATCAAGAATCAACTAGTGATGGCAAGCAATATGTATATACCCACGCCCACAACTCATTTGTGTTCTACTCGTGCATATAACATCTACGCATAGAACTGGCTCGGATGCCACTGTTGGGGAACGTAGTAATTTCAAAAAAATTCCTACACACACACAAGATCATGGTGATACATAGCAACAAGAGGGGAGAGTATCGTCCATGTACCCTCGTAGACCGTAAGCGGAAGCGTTATGAGAACGAGGTTGATGTAGTCATACGTCTTCACGATCCGACCGATCCAAGTACCGAACGCATGGAACCTCATAGTTCAGCACACGTTCAGCTCGATGACGTCCCACGAACTCTGATCCAGCAGAGCTTCGCAGGAGAGTTCCGTCAGCACGACGGCATGATGGCGGTGATGATGTTACTACTGACACAGGGCTTCGCCTAAGCACCGCTACGATATGATCGAGGTGGATTATGGTGGAGGGGGGCACCGCACACGGCTTGGAACAATCAACTTGTGTCTCTTTGGGTGCCCCCGCCCCCGTATATAAATGAGCAAGGGGGAGGCCGGCCAGCCTTGGTGCGCCCCAAGGAGAGGAGGAATCCTCTTCCTACTAGGAAGAGGATTCATCCTTTCCTAGTCCAACTAGGAAGAGGGAAGGGGGAAGGAAAGATAGGGAGAGGGAGAGGGAAAAAGGGGCCACGCCCCCCTCCCCTAGTCCAATTCGGACTCCCCATGGGAGGGGGCATGCCACCTCCTGGGCTGCAGCCCTCTCTCTCCCCTCAGGCCCACTAAGGCCCAATACTTCCCCGGGGGGTTCCGGTAACCCCTCCGGCACTCCGGTTTTCTTCGAAATCATCCGGAACACTTCCGGTGTCCGAATATAGCCATCCAATATATCAATCTTTACGTCTCGACCATTTCGAGACTCCTCGTCATGTCCGTGATCACATCCGGGACTCCAAACTACCTTAGGTACATCACAACACATAAACTCATAATACCGATCATCACGGAACTTTAAGCGTGCGGACCCTACGGGTTCGAGGAATATGTAGACATGACCGAGATTCGTCTCCGGTCAATAAGCAATAGCGGAACCTAGATGCTCATATTGGTTCCGACATATTCTACGAAGATCTTTATCGGTCAAACGGCATAACAACATACGTTGTTCCCTTTGTCATCGGTATGTTACTTGCCCGAGATTCGATCGTCTGTATCTCAATACCTAGTTCAATCTCGTTACCGGCAAGTCTCTTTACTTTTTCCGTAATACATCATCCCACAACTAACTCATTAGTCACAATGCTTGCAAGGCTTATAGTGATGTGCATTACCGAGAGGGCCCAGAGATACCTCTCCAACAATCGGAGTGACAAATCCTAATCTTGATCTATGCCAACTCAACAAGCACCATTGGAGACACCTGCAGAGCACCTTTATAATCACCCAGTTACGTTGTGACGTTTGATAGCACACAAAGTGTTCCTCCATACTCGGGAGTTGCATAATCTCATAGTCACTGGAACATGTATAAGTCATGAATAAAGCAATAGCAACAAACTAAACGATCATCGTGCTAAGCTAACGGATGGGTCAAGTCAATCACATCATTCTCTAATGATGTGATCCCGTTAATCAAATGACAACTCATGTCTATGGTTAGGAAACATAACCATCATTGATTCAACGAGCTAGTCAAGTAGAGGCAAACTAGTGACACTCTGTTTGTCTATATATTCACACATGTACTAAGTTTCTGGTTAATACAATTCTAGCATGAATAATAACAATTTATCATGATATAAGGAAATATAAATAACAACTTTATTGTTGCCTCTAGGGCATATTTCCTTCAGTGACATGCTGAACTTTTCTTTTTTGCCGGTATGTACCAGATTTTGCACACATAGGTATACCATAGACCACATTTTAGCATCTAAAGTGGTTCTTACATGATGGACCCACACATCAGACTGATTTGCCACTCTCTCTTTGACACATTGCATGCCAACCATCAGTGTGTCTTCTAGTAGGTTTACCATGGACCACATTTTAGTATTTAAAGTGGTTCTTACACGATGGGCCCACAAATCAAACTTATGTGGCAATCTCTCTTTGACACGTTGCATGCCAACCATGGCAAATTTTTTGTGATTGCATGCCCAGGTAGCTAACCAACGCAGGCAACAGAGGCTTAAGCCAGAGAGGCCCGATGTCGCAGAGTTAGGGTTAGCTTTTATGAAGAGCGAATGCAAGCTTAGACTAGCCAGAGTGGGAATAATTTCAGCAGTAATATCGAGTCCAACTCAGCAAATTTGCTTATGTGGCAGTGAGTTAATGAGGAGAGAGGTAGTTTGAGTAACTTAGCTCACGACAAGAAATATGTCAACTTGTGACCTTCTGTCAGTGACCTTGGAAGAATTGGTCATAAATCTACGACAATTTGAGACCAATTGGTCAAAAGCTGTTCGGGGGGCTCCAAAACCTAAACTATATCAACCATTTTGGTCAGAAAGGTCGTAATTTCCTTACACGAAATGGTCATAAAGCAGACAACACTGGTCCGTTGCCTTATTTCTAGCTGATCATGACCAATATAGATGGTCATAACCTTGTAAATTGTGGTGGATTGCTATGACTAGGCGCCACCTCATCAGTTTTGCCTATGTGTCATGTCCATGTGTCAATTTTTGCCCTAGGTTGTGAAGCAACCTATATTTCTGTCATTCCCAAAATTCTCAAAAAAAAATCTCATAAATTCTTTAGGTCATATCTTCGTTAAATATGTAAAAATCCTTCCTTTCCTAGTTCAAAAATAATTCAACAATATTCATTTTCCTATTTTGTTCAAAACAACACTTTGTGAAGGAAGTGCTATTTATATATTCTTTATTGCCCTCAAAATTTTTGGGCACACTTTCCTATCCAAACCATTGCCTCATGACAAAATTCAGCTCCATTTTCCTAGTAAATCGTCCTCAGCAAATTTCGAAAGTTTTGTCCACCTAGAAGCATTGTGAAGGAAGTACCATTTTTATATATCCAAATGGCATGAAATTTATACATTTCCTTCATATGCCCAGATTATCACCCTCCTCCAAATTGCAGCTCAGTCAAATCATCTATGTGAGCCCAGGTTCAAATTATATTTTATGTCCAGATTGGCACATTGCTAAGCAAGTGTTATCTAGACCCCTACTATTACCCTCAAACTTTTTGGTCACTCTTCCATACCCAAATCATTGCCACATGATAATATTCAGCACCATTTTCCTGGTAATTTGTTCTCAGAAAATTTCCAAAGTTTCTATCTTGAGAGAAGCTTTGTGAAGTAAGTACTAGCTAGGCTTACCCAAATGATCTGAAATTTTACCAGGGCATGACCATACCTATGTAACTTACCTACACAAAAATTTGAGCTCATTTCATTTATCCAATTTCTCTCGCAAATTTTCCGAAGTTCTGTCCACAGAAGAGCATTGTGAAGGAAGTACCACTTTGGCATGTCTAAATGGTATAAATTTTCCACAATGCTTTCCTATGCGCAAATAACCATCCTCCACCAAATTTTAGCTCAATCCATTCATTATTTTGAGCCCAGCTTCAACATTCATATTTTAGTCCAGTGTTGTACATTGCAAAGCAAGTACCACCTAGGATCCTCATTTTGAGCTGAAAATTTGTGAAGACATTCTTCTTAGTAGATGATGATCCTCAGCCAAAACTCACACCCATTGACCATGTGCATTTCCCGTACCGCTAATCAAACACTTGGCTGCTAATTCATCTTTGAGCATAGTTCAGTCTCCTCATGAGAATCTTATGTTGTAATTTTATTCCTAGCACCTACCTGGGGAGTGCCCAACCCACTAGACATACCTAGGCCGCATAGAACGCATGGCAACGCCACAGTCACACAGTGACCACGCGGTGGGCATGCGAGTTTACACGCTCTAGAGTTGGGGCCCTCGGCCACCGTCCAAACCTCGATGTATCGCCACGAAACCATGTATTTATGATTAAATAGATACTTATGTAACTAGAAATAATTTTTTGGAAAAATAAAGATCAAACTATAAGGCAGTTGCAGTTCAAATTTGACCCATTTCCCGCTGAATCAGCGGAAATTTGTCTTTTTCACGAGAGGTGGATCAATTTTTTTACACCCAACCATTTTGTCAATTGTGCATTAAATATGGCATAATATTTTATAAAATTGATTAGGTCCAATTTTGCAGCAAATATATGGTAGGTCCTTCACAAAAAAACTCATTTTGGGCATTCGAAAAATGGAAAATGTATTTCCCGTGAAAAGAAAATGAAAACTCCCTTAGGTAACATTGTTTGGAATTCCAAGATGCATCCTTGTGCACAATATAAGATAATTTGAACAAACTATGCCATGAATGTGGCCATAAGATTGATCATTTGGCTTGAAAGCCATGAATCTTCACGTATGATAGCTCATTTCTGAGAACACTTTTTAAAATAATTGTCGTATTACAAGTTTATTATTTTTCCTGGCAACTTGGTCACATATAATGCCATAATGTGACAGTTTTCCAATTTTTTATTTTATATTGAATTTTTTATGCCCGTTTCAAAATGTGGTCAAAATGGCGGGCTTGACCGTTCCTAGCTAGTGGTTGAATCTTGGAAAACTTTTGATGTTTCTCTGAGTAAATAGATACTTATGTACCTAGAAATGATTTTTGGAAAAAATAAAGAGCAAACTATGAGGCAGTTGCAGTTCAAATTTGACCCACTTCCTGCTGAATCGGTGGAAATTTGTCTTTTTCACCATGGGTGGATCAAGGCTTTTGACACGCAACCATTTGGTCAATTCTGCATTAAATATATCCTAGTATTTTATAAAATTGATTTGGTCCAATTCTACAACAAATATATGGTAGGTCCTTCACAAAAAAACTCATTTCTGAGAACACCTTTTTAAAATAAGTGCCGTATTACAAGTTTATTATTTTTCCTGGCAACTTGGTCATATATAATGGCACAATGCGAAGGTTTTCCAATTTTTTGAATTTTTTATGCCCGTTTCAAAATGCGGTCAAAACGGCGGGCATGACCGTTCGTAGCTAGTGGTTGAATCTGGAATTTTTTTTTGGTGTTTCTCTGATTAAATAGATACTTATGTACCTAGAAATATTTTTTGAAAAAATAAAAAGCAATGAGGCAGTCACAGTTCAAATTTGACCCATTTCTAGCTGAATCGATGGAAACATGTCTTTTTCACGAGAGGTGGATCAAATCTTTTGACACCCAACCATTTGGTCAATTATACATTAAATATGACCTAATAATTTAGAAATTGATTTGGTCCAATTTTGCAACAAATATATGGAAGGTCCTTCACAAAAAAATCATTTTGGGCACTCAAAAAATGGAAAATTATTATTTTGTGCAAAGAACATGAAAGCCCCCCAAATCAACATTGTTTGTCATCCCAAGATACACACATGTGCACAATATTGACTCATTTTAACAAAGTATAAAAGGGTGACATGTTGAAAGTTTATCTGGAATAAGAGGTTAAAAAAGAGAAACAAAAGGAAAAAACAATACTACATAAGCTTAATTCTCATTGGTGCAATCAGTCATGGATTGATGACATGGCAAACATCTGCCCATCCATACATCATCCATCCGTCCGTCGATCCTTCCAACCAACCGCAGCAAACCCCCCTCTCTCTCTCGCGAACCCCACCCAACCTGTCGTGCCCTCCTCTCTCTCTCGCAAACCCCACCCAACCCGTCGTGCCCTCCTCTCTCTCTCTCTCTCTCTCTCGAACTGAACCCTAGCGCTCCACCCCTCCCTAGCTGCCGCCACCTCCGGCGACCTCAGGCAGGAATCGACGACCCCTGTCCGGCGAGATCTGGCGCGCGCGGCGAGATCCATCTCTCTCTCACACGAGAAGGAAAATCCCCATGACTCCTCCTTCTCCTCCTCTTTGGATCGATCCCCTCCAACCCAGCCGCCACCGTAGACCTCCCCCAACCCCGGCCCCCTCCATCGCCTGTGACCCCTTCTCTTCCTCCCTCCCTCCACCTCCAGCAGCAGATCCATGCAGGACAGATCTGAGCTCCACTTCCTCCTTGCTCCCTTTCCCCGGCCAGATCTGCCTCTTGCGTTCTGGCACCTCGCGGGCATGGCTCCGGCGACTCAGGTGAGTCCCTCCATTTGTCCTCGTCACATCCCTCCCTCTCTTCTCACCTCATCTTGTCTCCCTTGCAGATCCAACATGCCGTCGTTGCTCGATCACCGGGACGCCATCGACGGGAAGTCTTCCTCCTCCCCTGTCCCGAAGGCATGAACGATGCAGCTTCACCGCTACCTTGACGCCATCAAGGTCAGGCCCCCAATCATCCCCTCTCCTTTTCATTTTCTTCTTCCCCCTTACCTTACATTCCCATCCCCGATGTGCAGGAGCAGCTGCACGCCTGCAAGGCTGCAACATCACCAACTCGACTTGGATGCAGGGAGAGGAGACGCCCAGCCATGGGCAAGCTCGACGTCGGCATCTCCATATGCTAATTTGGTAGACCATTACAATATTTGTGGGTAAATTAACTGTACAATCCTTCTAAGGTGTTCTCCAGAACAGAGTTCTTTGAGAAATCAGGCCTACTTTTGTTCTATTAATCTACTCCTAACATATTGGTTGTTTCTTCAAGAACAGAGGGAAACATGAAATATTATTAGTTGTATCATAATAGCATGTGAACTTTTATTAGTTGTATTAGAATAGCATGTGAACTGTTCATAGTTGCTTCAGAATAGCATGTGAACTATTCTTAGTTGTTCCAGAATAGCATGTGAAGTATTCTTAGTTGTTCCAGAATAGCATGAAGTACATCTGCCTTTGTAGCTTGGCCTAGGTCAGCTGAATGCTCAAGACATGGGTAGTTCTGGGAGATGGTGATTAGGGACTGTTTTACAACACATCATCCACTGTTTTTACATGTAGTTGTAGAAGAAAATACTTTTACTTATTGCAAGTCGCGACTGTCATGCGTATGTTATGAATTCAGAAACTATAACATGTTTTTTGCCATGGTGAAGGAGTAAACTGAACAATTAAGTTGCTAGTTCAATATGTGAGTTGCATCATACTGTACATGAATGCTAGCTGAATGTCAGTTCTGTATGTTACTTGGTGCATAACTTTTACTTATTTGCAAGTCATAGCTGCCATGCATCCGTTATGAATTCAGAAACTATGACGTCAATTTGTCAACAACCTTTTCTTAGTGGAGTTGCTAATTTGGCATTGGAAAGCTTGCTTTGCACATATCCCATTGTACATAATTAATACTGGATTAGTTACTTGCTTTCATACACATACTGGATTAATACTGGCTCACCAGAATATATACACTACACACTCATTCTGGAAGATCCTTTCAAGTGACAAACGAGTGCATATTTTTTTACAATGCACCATGGTTTCTTCTTTCTGTTGTGAAAGTAATGTCAATGGTGTTTCATAGTTATGAATAAAAATGCAAATGGCTTGTGAATGTCAATGAACTTACAATATCAGTCTCTTAGAGTTGTTTTTGCAACCTAATACTGTTGTAAAATCCTTTCCTTGAGCTGCGGTTGATGTGGTGGTCTGCTGTTGTGGATGATGCATGCAGGGGCTGCTGGAGAATGATACGTCTCCAACGTATCTATAATTTTTGATTGTTCCATGCTATATTATCTACTATTTTGGACATTATTGGGCTTTATTATCCACTTTTATATTATTTTTGGGACTAACCTATTAACCGGAGGCCCAACCCAGAATTGCTGTTTTTGCCTGTTTTAGGGTTTTGAAGAAAAGGAATATCAAACGGAGTCCAAACGGAATGAAACCTTCGGGAACGTGATTTTCTCAACGAACAAGACCCAGGGGACTTGGACCCTACGTCAAGAAACAAAAGAGGAGGCCATGAGGTAGGGGGGCACGCCTACCCCCCCAGGCGCGCCCTCCACCCTCGTGGGCCCCCTGTTGCTCCACCGACATACTCCTTCCTCCTATATATACCTACGTACCCCTAAACGATCAGATATGGAGCCAAAACCCTAATTCCACCGCCGCAACTTTCTGTATCCACGAGATCCCATCTTGGGGCCTGTTCCGAAGCTCCGCTGGAGGGGGCATCGATCACGGAGGGCTTCTATATCAACACCATAGCCCCTCCGATGAAGTGTGAGTAGTTTACTTCAGACCTACGCGTCCATAGTTAGTAGCTAGATGGCTTCTTCTCTCTTTTTGGATCTCAATACACTAAAAAAATACACTTCCGTGATGATACGTGTTTGTCATAGTAGGTCGCTTTTTTTGTCATGCATGTACATCCATGACAAATTTATGACAGAATCAAGATAGTCATACCTGTGCTGTCGTAGAAGTGTTCCATGACACTACCAAAATTATCATCACGGAAGTGTCCACTTCCATGACGATAAATCACGCGTCACAGAAGTGCTTTCGTCAAGGGTGACCGACATGTGGCATCCACCATAACGGAACGCCGTTAAGCTATCGGGTCGGGTTTTGGATCCGATAACACGTTAACAACCCCGACCAATGGGGATTTTCCATGTGTAAAATCATCATTTGCTAGAGGAAACACGTGTCGGCTCATCGTCGGGACAGATTTCATCCACTCACTGGACAGAAGGCGCCTATGATACGTCGACACATGGCACGTCCCAACAAGTTTAAATGGGCCGGCCCAACTAGAGGCCCACTAGATTGTGTGGACCATAATGGGCAGGCCCAGCTAAAGGCCCACAAAATTTTGCGGACCATAATGGGCTGGCCCAGCTAAAGGCCCACAAGATTTTGCGGGCCATAATGGGCCGGCCCAGGTAAAGCCCCACAAGATTTTTTTGTGCCATAATGGGCCAGCCTAGGTAAAGGCCCACAAGATTCTTGCGGGTCATAATGGGCTGGCCCAGCTAAAGGCCCACGAGATTTCATCGACATTAATGGGCCGGCCCAGCTGTAGGCCCACAAGATTTTGAGGACCCTAGTAGGCCAGCCCATTAACTGGCTGCCATGTTTTGGGCGAAATGCCGGCCCATATTTGATCCAGTCCATTAATGGCCTGCCACGCTCCGGGCCTAATAGTGGCCCATATGAGATCCGGCCCGTTAAAAGCCTACCACGTTTTGGGACAAATTACGGCCCAGATCAGGTTCGGCCCTTTAAGAGGCTTTGCGCTCAATTATGGCCCATATCAGATTCGGCCCGTCAACTGGTGTCCGTGTCAAAATCGGCGGATCTCGGGTAGGGGGTCCCGAACTGTGCGTCTAGGCCGGATGGTAACAGGAGACGAGGGACACAATGTTTTACCCAGGTTCGGGCCCTCTTGATGGAGGTAAAACCCTACGTCCTGCTTGATTGATATTGATGATATGGGTAGTACAAGAGTAGATCTACCACGAGATCAAGGAGGCTAAACCCTAGAAGCTAGCCTATGGTATGATTGTTGTATGATGAAGTTGTCCTACGGACTAAAACCCTCCGGTTTATATAGACATCGGAGAGGGTTAGGGTTACACGAAGTCGGTTACAATGGTAGGAGATCTTGAATATCCGCATCGCCAAGCTTGCCTTCCACGCCAAGGAAAGTCCCATCCGGACACGGGACAGAGTCTTCAATTCTTGTATCTTCATAGTCCTGGAGTCCGGCTGAAGGTATAGTCCGGCTACCCGGACACCCCCTAATCCAGGACTCCCTCAGTAGCCCCCGAACCAGGCTTCAATGACGACGAGTCCGGCGTGCAGATTGTCTTCGGCATTGCAAGGCGGGTTCTTGTCCAAATTCCGTGTACCTGCTGAATAATGTTTGATTTTCGTAATGTAGCGCACCTTGGCTTCCACGCCCAATAATGGCCGTCTTCCACATGTCAAACGAATGCGAAAAGTCGAGGTGTTTTTACATTCACACCCCTAGCCGCATAAACGAGCCGCCTATTTAATGGGATGGGGATTCAGATCCAAACCACACCTTCTCCTCCCCGCGAGTAATCATTAGAGCGCCTCCAGCAAAGGTTCATTCCAACATGGCCAGCCGTCGCAGCTCCTCCTCTCGCCCTTCCAGTCCTAAACCTGGAGACTGGGAGAGGTGTTCCATCCCGCACAGCGAGCTAGTGTCTCTTCAGGCCAAGGGATTTCTCCCTCAGGCCTATATGGTCCCAGTCCGAGCCGGACTCGCCACCTATAATGGCGGAGAGCAAGCGGAGAGCACCCCCAATCCCTCCAAAGGAGAGCGGGTGTGCCTCGTCCCTTATCTAGTAAGAGGACTTGGATTTCCAATTCATCCATTTCTTCGTGGGCTTCTGGAGTTCTACGGCCTCCAGCTGCACGATCTCACGCCCGCCTCTATATTGCATATCGTGGGCTTCATCGCTCTTTGTGAGATATTCTTGGGTGTTGAGGTTCATTTCGCGTTGTGGAAGAGGTTATTCTGCCTGGTGCCCCGCTCTCAAGAGGGGTCTATATATCAAGTGGGCGGAGCCGAAGTGTGGCGTATCGCCGGGACCGGATATCTATCCGGAACCCCAAAGAAGGCGTCCGAGGACTGGCCTTCGGAATGGTTTTATATAGATGACGTCCCGCTGCCAGATCCTATCCGGGTAGGTCTCCCTGAATTCAACAGTGCTCCCTTAAAGAAACTCCTAAGCTGGCATCCGCGGAGCTCTCAGAGAGAAGGTGGCAGGGACGTCCTTCACCTGATGGGCTGGATAAGACTATTGGCTCATTCCGGACTAACCATGATTGGAGTCATGGCCGCATGCATTATGCAGGGGGTGCAGCTGCTTCAATATAGAGGCCACCCCATGTGGGATTTTAACGGGGAGGATGACGCCACCCATTATGGTCGTAAGGGGCCAGCCTCAGTTGCCGCTCTAGTAAAGATCTTATCCTCTTTGTACAAGGGAGAAGAGGAGGAATTCCTCTACGTCAACCCGCAGGGCGGATTTACTATGTACAACCCTCCGAGTTGGGTAAGTGAACAATTGTGTCTGCCCATCCGTTTTATATTCCCATGATTAAATATGTAGTCTAACGATTTCAACGCAGGAACTGCGTCAGGAAGTGAAGGATATAAACAGCCGTCCCCCACAACCTGAGGATCCAGAACGGTCCCTCGATCCGGACTCCGAAGAGGATCCAGACATATCGGTGGAGTTGATTGACGGGGTGTTTCATCAGCTAAGCAAGGACAATACCTTGGTGGCCATTACGGCTGATTACCCAGGGTTAATCTCGGCCTCCCAGGTAACAGAGAGTGGAGTCTCATCCCCTTGAGAAGGAATCCATTCTCAACGCATTTCAGTTTTCCTGACAACGACCATGTATTGCAGGGGAGGTTTCCGAAGCGGGAGGCCGAACCTGCGGTGGCTAGCCAACGAGGGGCCGTAGGGCCCCATGGGGTAAAAAGGAATGTAGTCCGGACTGGGACGTCGGCGCAAAGGTATAGCGCACCCTCTTTTTCCCTGGTGTTATTTCTTCAGGGCATATTAACGTTCGTGCTATCTTCAGGACGAAGAGACCTCGCCGGACTACATCCGGAGAGGTTGCCAATCGCGCCTCCACCAGCTAGGCTCCAACGCCTGGCCCGGAAGCAGAAGAGAACACGAGGCGTGCACCGGACGCTCCTCCGACAGAGGATGCAGACAGGCTGTCTGCCACCAATTCCGAGGTGGAGAGTGCCATGAACCACAGGTGTCGCCGGACAGTTCTTCGCGATGCTTGTTTCTCCCGAGAGGCATTAGATGCCTTCAATTCGGGAGATGCGTACCTCCGTGCCGCTCAAAATGGTTTAGCCAGAGCCACGGAGCAATATGTAAAAGACATACGGGTAAGAAAATTTTGGTATATATATATATACCAGTAGCCCCCGAGACTTGAAACAGTTAGAGTAACTGGTTTAAGGATCATTTGTTATGCAGGTTCTTACAGAGAAGAATACCGTACTGTCCCAGGAGCTGGAAGAGTGCAAAGCCCAACTGGAGGCCGCACTAGCCGCGGCAGGGGAGCCTAAAGAGACCCCCTCTGGTAAGATACACTTCGAAAGACTAGTATCTTGCGAAGTGCAGCGTGGGTGTAAATCTGACAAATCATTTTGCAGATGGTGCCGGACTGGATCCGGAGAGGCAACAACTCTTACGCCAGCTAAAGGCCGGTGAGAGTATGCTGACAAGGGTGAGGCAGGAGAAGAATGATCTTCAGGATGCCAACACCAAGCTGGACGTTGAACTTAAATATGTTCGTGGCCAGCTATCGGACTCCACTAAGGAGAATCAGCGGCTTCGACGCGGCATATTTAGTAAGTGCTTAAGCGAATCTTTGAAAGAAAAGAGTTCAGCAAGGAAGTCGACTAACAGAGTAATGTCTGTAGGTATGCTAACGGGTCGTCCTACAGAGGAGATGCCCGGTTCTACGGGTGACCTGCTTCCCGAGCTCTCGCAACTGCACGAGCGAGTTCGACAGGTGATGCGAGGCGTTGCCCAAGCCTTATGGCCTTCCCACTCCATGCCCGAGGGCCTTGGAGAGCTTTCGGAGAAGCTTAAGGGAGCTCGGCGGCGCTTCCGGTTGTGGAAGATATCGGCCTGCCGACAAGGCGCTAGGGAGGCCTAGGCCATGGTGAAGACGCGGTACACGAAGTTTGACCCAAACCACATGGCCGAGGTCGGACCTATGGGGCCTGACGGGAAGGAGATCCCTGTAAGCTTAGTGTACGGCCAAGTAGAATTGGCCGCAAAGTATTCCCAACAGGACTGTAAGTTAGACAGCCTGTTAGATGGTATTGAAGAGGAATACAATCAGTCAGAGTGACTATGTAATTTTTAATTGACATGTGTAATGCCTTCTAGTCGGATTGTAGATCGTTTGTCGTTGCCGACCTTTTCGCTTCAACCTCAGGACCTGACGGTTCGGAGTGTGTCCGAATACCCCACCGGTTATGTAAGAACCGGGGTATGCATGGAGACCAGGCGTAGGGGTCATTAGTGCTTTATCAGACAAGTGCCCAACTAGTTATGTTATATTACATGGTTAGTAAGAAACATCTTCCAGAGAGAATAGTTCTGTTAGGGGTTCCTTTCTCTGGGAGGCATGCCCTAAAGTGCATGTCCGGACTGCAAACACAGGAAAATCATCTGGGGGCATATATATAAATAAGTAAAAAAGGTCATCTTTTAGTTCACCGACCGAATATTCCCTTAAGAACGCTAGCTTTCGGCTTCACCCAGTCTGAGGTACACATCCGGCTGATCCGGCAGTAGCAATCGCAGAGGTGCTCCCTTTACCACCTAGCCGAACAATCGGGAACGTAGGGGTAAGCACAGGAGCCAGGCAACCCAGCTTGGCCAAAACTTAAGTCATATCGATGCATATAGTGGTGAAGAAAAGGTACATGCAGAAGTTTGGCACATGTGGTGGGCGTGAAGCCCGTATAAATAAGCTTCTGTTAAAGAAGCCCCCAGGTTTAATGAGCGCGAGTAGCACGTCACTTGAGGAGCCTTTTAAGGGCTATAAAAGAAAAGAGGGGAAGGAGAGAAATGTAAGACAGAAAATGTAAAAAATGGACAGAGGAAGGAGACAAACACAGAGTCCGACGTTAGGCATAGAATCTTCGGAGACGGGCTGCGTTCCATGGGTTCGGCTCAAGTCGGTTATCCGACGCATCTCGCAGGCGGTATGCTCCACCAGTCAGGACTTGGTCGATTATGAAGGGACCTTCCCACTTGGGCTTCAGCTTGTCCTTTTTCTTGTCCGGCAGGCGTAGAACTAATTCGCCAACGTTGTAATTTTTGGCCCGCACTTCTCTGCTCTAATATCTTTGAGCCTGCTGTTGATAGAATGCAGAACGGGCTTTTGCCACGTCGTGCTCCTCCTCTAAGGCGTCCAAACTATCCTGCCGATCGAGCTCGGCTTCCCTTTCTTCGTACATGCGCACTCGAGGTGAGTCATGAATTATGTCGCAGGGCAAGACTGCCTCTGCGCCGTACACCATAAAAAATGGTGTGTATCCGGTGGTGCGATTCGGCGTGGTCCGCAGCCCCCAGAGTACGGAGTCGAGCTCCTCTACCCAGTGCGTGTTAGATTCCTTGAGGGACCGCACTAATCTGGGTTTGATGCCGCTCATGATGAGATCATTTCACGTTCGACCTGACCGTTAGTTTGTGGGTGATAGACAGAAGCGTAGTCGATCTTGATGCCCATGTTTTTGCACCAGAGTTTTACCTCGTCGGCCGTAAAGTTCGTGCCGTTATCGGTGATGATGCTGTGGGGGACGCCATAACGGTGTACGACCCCGGATATAAAGTATATCACAGGTCCGGATTCGGCCGTCTTAACAGGCTTGGCTTCTATCCATTTGGTGAACTTATCCACCATGACCAGTAAGTATTTTTTCTTGTGGGTTCCACCTTTAAGGGGTCCCACCATGTCAAGCTCCCAGACCGCGAAAGGCCAAGTGATGGGGATAGTTTGGAGGGCGGTGGGTGGCATATGGCTTTGGTTTGCAAAAAGCTGGCAACCGGTGCATCGTTGGACCAAGTCCTGAGCGTCCGCCCGGGCCGTCGGCCAATAAAAGCCTGTACGGAAAGCCTTGCTTACAAGGGACCGGGCTGTAGTGTGATGACCGCCGAGTCCGGCATGAATTTCAGCCAGCAGGTTCCGCCCTTCCTCTTCGGAGATGCACCTTTGAAGTACTTTGGTAGTGCTTTTCTTATAAAGTTCTCCCTCATGGACTTTATAGGCTTTAGATCGCCGCACTATACAGCGTGCCTCGTTTTGGTCCTCTGGGAGTTCCTGCCTAGTAAGGTAGGCTAGGAATGGTTCTGTCCACGGGGCGATAACGGCCATTAGTACGTGGGCTGAGGTTGTGATTTCATTGGCAGAACCTCCGATTATGTCAGATTGTTCGGCGTCGGACAGTGCGGTTGGGTCCGGGCTAATGTTGCCATGTTCCCCTTCCCATACTACGGATGGCTTGAACAGCCTTTCCAGGAATATGTTGGGGGGGACCGCATCGCGTTTTGCGCCGATGCGTGCCAGGACGTCTGCCGCCTGATTGTTTTCTCGAGCTATATGGTGAAATTCGAGCCCCTCAAACCGAGCTGACATTTTGAGGACGGCGTTGCGGTAAGCTGCCATTTTCGGATCCTTGGCATCGAAGTCTCCATTTATTTGGGATATCGCGAGGTTCGAATCCCCGCGCACCTCTAGGCGTTGAATGCCCATGGATACTGCCATCCGAAGGCCATGTAAAAGAGCCTCATATTCGGCTGCATTGTTGGAGTCCGTGTACATAATCTGGAGTACATATTGAATTGTGTCTCCTGTGGGGGACGTCAAAACGACGCCGGCCCCGAGTCCGGCCAACATTTTGGAACCGTCAAAGTGCATGATCCTGTTTGAATATGTGCCGTGCTCTTTAGGGAGTTCAGCCTCCGTCCATTCTGCGACGAAGTCGGCCAAAATTTGCGACTTGATAGCTCGCCGTGGCCTATAAGTTATGTCGAACGGGAGGAGCTCGATGGCCCATTTTGCAATCCGTCCCGTTGCATCACGGTTGTTTATAATATCGTTGAGTGGTACTTCCGATGCTACTGTGATTGAACACTCTTGAAAGTAGTGTCGTAGCTTCCGGGATGCCATGAATACCGCATATGCAATCTTTTGATAATGTGGGTACCGTGATTTGCATGGGGTGAGGATAGTGGACACATAGTAAACCGGCTTTTGAAGGGGGAATTTGTGTCTGTCCGTTTCCCACTCGACGACGAGTACTGCGCTGACAACTTGATGGGTTGTTGCAATGTACAATAGCATTGGTTCGCCGATGTTTGGCGCGGCCAGGACGGGGTTTGTTGCCAATATGGCTTTTATTTCCTCGAGTCCGGCCGTGGCGGCATCCGTCCACTCGAAGTGTTCGGTGCGCCGAAGGAGGCGATAGAGGGGTAGCGCCTTTTCTCCCAACCAGGAGATAAAGCGGCTTAGAGCCGCCACGCATCCGGTTAATTTTTGTATTTGTTTGAGGTCCTTTGGAATATCCAATTGTGACAAAGCTCGGATCTTGGCTGGATTTGCTTCGATTCCTCTACCGGATACGATGAAGCCCAAGAGCTTTCCGGCTGGAACGCCGAAAACGCATTTTTCCGGATTTAGCTTGATGTCATATGCTCGGAGGTTGTCAAATGTAAGCCTCAAGTCGTCTACTAGAGATTCGACATGTCTTGTTTTTACGACCACATCATCCACGTATGCCTCTACTGTTTTGCCGATCTGGTTTGCCAGACATGTCTGAATCATGCGCTGATATGTTGCACCGGCGTTTTTGAGCTCGAATGGCATTGTGTTGAAGCAGAATGGGCCGTATGGGGTGATGAATGCCATTGCGGCTTGGTCTGACTCGGCCATCTTGATTTGATGGTAACCGGACTATGCGTCGAGGAAACACAATGAATCGTGTCCTGCAGTGGCGTCGATAATTTGATTGATGCGGGGGAGGGGGAAGGGATCCTTTGGGCAGGCCTTGTTAAGGTCTTTGAAGTCAACACACAGGCGCCAGGATTTGTCCTTCTTTGGTACCATCACCAGGTTTGCTAGCCAGTCCGGATGTTTTATATCTCTGATGAATCCGACCTCCAATAGTTTGGCTAGCTCCTCTCCCATTGCCTCTCTCTTGGGCTCAGAGAAACGCCGAAGGGCTTATTTGACAGGTTTGAATCCTTTTAGGATATTTAAGCTGTGTTCGGCCAGCCTGCATGGGATTCCTGGCATGTCTGAAGGGTGCCAGGCAAAAATGTCCCAGTTCTCCCGTAGGAATTCTCGCAGTGTGGCGTCTACATCGGGATTTAATTGTGCCCCGATGGAAGCTGTTTTATTGGGGTCCGTTGGATGGACCTGGAATTTGACTATTTCATCCGCTGGTTTAAAGGATGTGGACTTGGATCTTTTGTCGAGTATCACATCGTCCCTGTTTACCGTGGAGCGCAGCGTAGTCAGTTCCTCAGCCGCTAGGGCTTTGGACAGTGCCTCAAGGGCCAGTGCGGCTGTCTTGTTTTCGGCGCGGAGTGCTATGTCCGGATCACTAGCGAGAGTGATGATTCCATTCAGCCCGGGCATCTTGAGCTTCATGTACCCGTAATGGGGTATTGCTTGGAAGATTGTAAACGCTTCCCGTCCCAGCAGAGCATGGTATCCGCTACTGAACGGGGCCACTTGGAATGTGACCTCTTCGGACCTATAATTATCCGGCGTGCCGAACACCACATCTAGTGTGATTTTTCCTGCACAGCGCGCTTCCCGTCTGGGGATTATTCCTCTGAAGGTTGTGCTACTTCGCTCAATGCGGTTCCAGTCTATTTCCATTTTTTGAAGGGTTTCCTCATAAATGAGGTTCAATCCGCTGCCTCCGTCCATGAGTACCTTGGTGAGGCGAAAGCCGTCCACTATAGGACTGAGTACCAATGCGGCTAGTGCTCGAGCTGTTCGGAATTTAGGTTCATCACTGGCATTAAAAGTAATAGCCGTGTCACTCCATGGGTTTATTGTTGCTCCTTGATAGACTTCGACGAAGCTGCGGAGTGTCCTTTTTCGCATATTATTTGATGCGAAAGTCTCGAAGACTGTTAAGACTGTACTGGAGTCCCTGAGGTGGCTTTCTGCGGCCTCCGGAATTAGGAGATCTTCGCCCCTTTTGGCCACCTGCCGGAGTATCCAACATGCTCTAAGGCTATGAGTTGGTGTGGCATCCTCTGTACTATGAATTTTACAAGGTCCATTAAGCCATCCCTCCAGTATGGTTCCATGCCCTGTAGAGGCTTTTGGTTTTTTGGTTTTTAACCCGGGTGTCTGATGATGATGCACCCTTTTATTTCGGACGAGGTTTCTATTCAGGGCCGGATTGTCCCAAAATTTAGTTTCGGTTTTCCGGGCGCTTTCCATCGCACAGTACTTTTGTACTATGGACGCCAAGTCAGTGAAGTGTGTAAGATCACAACGACCTGTGGCGTTGAGGATTCCCTTGTCCATGCAATTATTGCAGAAGATTGAGATTGCGTCTTCCTCGCGGCAGTCCTTTATCCTGTTCATAACCAGGAGGAACCTTGCCCAGTAATGACGTACTGTTTCTTTGGTCTTTTGCCTGATTTGGGATAGATCACTTATGTTCGGGTGGGTGGGTGGAATTAAATCCGGAACTTCACCCAATCTAAGACTCAGAGGCAGGAGTTTCCGAACTCTGAAGTTTGGATTCTTGGATGTTGTCCAGTGAATCTAGCCCGTTGCCTGATTCTAAGTTCAGGTCTTGAGTTACATCCTCCCCTCCGCGGGTATCCGGCTTGGAGGGGTCGGGAATTCGGACGTAACTAGTCCTTAAGATAGATGAAGAGTCGCCGCACTGTGCCTCTACCACGACAACGTGATGGGTGACTTGGGGAGAATTAATTTCTCTTAGATCGGGTTTAAGCCCAACCTGGTCATAATCCGTAGTGACCCCCAAGGCGGCGATGTGATCCAAGAGCTCGTTCACAGAAGAGAGCTCCATTGGATCTAACTGCTCGACGAGTTCCGAGCTGACGTGAAGATTGCTTTTGATGACCCGAGAGGTCACCGTCGGCGCAACGGCCGAACAGGCGGTCATGAGAAAACCGCCTAGCCGGAGAGTTTGGCCGACAGCCAAGGCTCCCTTAGTAACGGCGCCGTATTTGAAGACGGGAAGAGGCATCCTTCCTGATTGCGACGGCACAGAGGAACTCTCAATGAAAGCACCAATGTCGGTGTCAAAACCGGCGGATCTCGGGTAGGGGGTCCCAAACTATGCATCTAGGCCGGATGGTAACAGGAGACGAGGGACACAATGTTTTACCCAGGTTCGGGCCCTCTTGATGGAGGTAAAACCCTACGTCCTGCTTGATTGATATTGATGATATGGGTAGTACAAGAGTAGATCTACCACGAGATCAAGGAGGCTAAACCCTAGAAGCCAGCCTATGGTATGATTGTTGTATGATGAAGTTGTCCTACGGACTAAAACCCTCCGGTTTATATAGACACCGGAGAGGGTTAGGGTTACACGAAGTCGGTTACAATGGTAGGAGATCTTGAATATCCGCATCGCCAAGCTTGCCTTCCACGCCAAGGAAAGTCCCATCCGGACACGGGACGAAGTCTTCAATTCTTGTATCTTCATAGTCCTGGAGTCCGGCTACCCGGACACCCCCTAATCTAGGACTCCCTCAACTGGACACCATGCTTTTGGGCCCACTTGCTAAAGGCCCACTTAGTTATTCAGCCTGATATTAGTTTTGGCCTGTTAAGGGCCCGTTTAACATTTCAGCCCTATATTAATTTCGGCTTGTTAAAAGCCCGTCATATAGTTGGGCCTAACTTCGGCCCGGTTTGCATCCGACCTGCTCGCAGCCGATATCTGATTGGGCCAAACAAGGACCCAGACAATTTTGGCTTGTTAAAAGCCCGTGATTTGATTCACATAATCATGGGCTGGGGTTCATTTCGGGTTGCCGCATAACTAGTAGGAATTAAGAACAAACCTACTCTATACAATAAAGAAATTACGGCATAGTAACTAAGAATAAACCTACACTACACAATAAAGGATTTAAGGTATATTACATCCACTGGGAATCAAAGTTCGCCACCAGTTATCATAAAGCGCAACGAAGAAGCATATTACAAAAACTGGGCACCATTGCAGCGTAACAAAATAATACTGAACCGAGACCACTTCCAAGACAGTTCAAGAAAGGTTCGCCTTGCGGGGGAACTGCTGCTCAAGCTACTGAGCAAGGCTGTGAGACCGGCCTAGCATGTCGGTCATAGCTTCCAGGTGTAGCTGTTTAGCGATGAGGTTCTCATTGGTGTTCTTCGCAATCTTTCTTAGAGATAGGACTTCAAGTCGAAGTTGAGTTGTAGAATGCCTTTCTTCTAGAACTTGGGACTGAAGAAGTCGAACTGATTCAGACAACGAATTCTGTGAGCTTGTCTGACTGTTAGTCTCAAGTAACTTGAACACTGCATCAAGACAAGACTTTGGGGTTGTCTCGCTATCTTCAAGATGTTTTGCCTTCTTTGCTGCAATATATGTTGGGTTTGTCTCACAGCCTTCAGCAGACATGTGCATGCCATCAGGCATATCACCCTGAAACAAAGCAGAGAGATGACAAGTTTTGCACGTGTATAAACAAAGATGATAACTGTTTTGTCAATTCTATCCAATTTCAAATTAGAAAATAAAGAGTATGTTCAAAATATCAATAGCATAATTTGGCATTGTTCATAATGCGGGGAGCTTCACCACACTACTGGATTACCATGTCAACATAACAAGCATAGATGAAGGGAAAAGAAAATTATTGTATCTATTTTGGATAATGTGCATGGCATGTTGTTCATATCATCAGCCACATCAGTAAGATAAAACAGGAGATGACAAGGTGCAAACGTGGGCTGCTTCACCACACACTGGATTATAGATCCACAAAACAAGCATACATATAGGGAGTATTAAGTAATGTGCATGGTATTAAAAAGGAATTTGGTTTTACAAGTAAAACTTAGAACTTACGGTTCTTACGAACATGCATTTTGGTAGAAACAACAAACTAAACAGCAGTAAACGATAGGGAGTATGAGAAAATTAAACAGCAGTTGAGGATAAAGGCTTTAGAAGGACTGACTTACATTAACAGTTAACACCGGCTTTATAATACCCTTCTCCATGGCAAGGGAAGGATAACTCAAGAATTTCAGCACATAATCTTCTTCATAAGCATTGCCTATACTCTACATTTTGTAGAGAGTAATTATAGATATGATAATATTGGAAGGGATAGAGGATAATGAAGATAAGATGCAGATTAATGCTACATAATCAACTACTAATCCCTGGAAGTACAAGCGTTACAGGACAAAATGTACTGACAAGAGCAGTGGGCTACACTTCTGCAATGGCATTGTCTGTGTATTCTACTTGTTGGTAATATTAAATATAGATCTGATCTTTTTTAGTAAATGGTGGGCGAGGGAGATAAGATGCAGAATGCTACAAAATGAACCAATCCCTCTTCCCATAATACAAGAGTGTTTTGAACACTGGTGTACTGTACAAAACGTTCTTATATTATGGGACGGAGGGAGTAGCTGTTAATGTAAGTAAAGTGATAGACCACGTTCAGTCCTTACAAGAGGACTGCAGAGCTAAACCTCTTCAAAAGCATTGGGTTGATTCTAAATTTATGTAAGAGTCCATACGGATCTTATAATGTCCACCAAATGGACGATTATGAGGCTAACATGTGCAGTGATGCTACATAATCAAACAACTATGAAAGTAAGTATTGTCATACAGGGCAAGAGGTACTCACAAGAGCAATGTAGTGTGCAGTATAGTTGCGAGATTCTGTGGTCCCTTGAGAACGAATGTTCTTCTGCTAACAGTTTTCATACAAGTGAGACATTAAGGCAAATGCAGAAATGTAGTTCAAATTGTGATGTGATATCATAGACACTACCTTACGCTGCAGCCGAGACCAATGTGTAACAAGATTATTCCAGTCACCGTCGAATAAATGTAGCACTGGAGACTTTACAGAAATTTCGTTCAGAGGCTTGCCATCGAAGTGCGCTTGCCTCAGGTAGGAATGATACTTCATCAACGAGTGCTTGAAAAGCGCAACCAACCCTTGCTCGTCATCACAATCCAGTTTGCGCCTCACCTATTTAAAAGAATGAAATCTTGTGTCTTCTGTCAGCAGAAACATATGCAGTAATGACCATGAATAACATTAGTACATTACTTACGCGTAAGTTGCGGAGGAAGACTGGAAATTGTTCTGTGTCTGCGGTATAATCTTTCCATGAAGGAAAGATGCGCACAAAGTTCCTGACAACAAAATAAGCTTCATCTTCTAAACTGGGGAGAAATGGAACATGGGTCCTATTTGCTGCAATTGGGGCTCTCTCTGGTTCGAAAAGGGATTTGGCAACTGGATTTGGTGTACTCTTTGCTGGAATGGGGGTTTTGCGTCGTACAGCTGGTGCTATGTTAATTGGCATAATCATACTGTTTGCAGCAGTTGGGGCCTGCTGAGTTGGGGCATCAGAAATGACCAGTGTAGTAGGGCTAGAGTCTGCTAGAGTTGGGGTATTTTGTGGGTCAGGTGATATTGCAACTACACCTAATGGGCTATTTGATTTATCAGGTGCCACTACCTTTTCCAAATACTTTGCTTGTGCTCCTCCACGATCAGCAATTGCCCTCTTCCTTTTGAATGTCTGATACACAAGAACAACATTTGAATGGATAAATATGGTATGATGATAGATGGAATATGCATTGAAAATGGATAGGCAGGGCGTATTCACATACACGATGTGTAAACTAAGCTAATGGTAGTTCAACAAAGTAGAAGCAATGCAAAGCATCAGTTGCAAGATATGTGCGAGCAATGTAACCTTGGAAAGTTAGAGCAAGTACCTTGATGGGTGAATAAGATAGGGCATCTTCCTCTAACTCCTCCACTAGGGAGCTACATTAACTTAGGTCTCCCTCTAGCTCAGAATCACTGTTAGGATCATATTTTGAGCATGAATCTGTAGGTGGAGAGTGTTTGCATTGCATTGCATCCAGACTTGATTTCAGTCGCTTAATGCCAAGTTTGACAGCCATGGCATTGTTCTGCTTTATTCTTTTCATGCACGCAAGCTCATAATCATTATGATGCTATTCAGAATCTGAGATTCATGAAAACATAAAAGTAGTCAGATTATCTACGGAATGCATTGCGGTTTCAACTCGGAGAGTGTCTCCCTATAAACCCCTGCATATGCAAAGTTCACCTTCCCAACCGTGCTGACCAGACCACACACAGAGATACACACCCGAGCGGTGAACATGCATTTTCAAAACTAATTTAGGAACATTTAGCTGACCAATTAAAGAACTCTGTTTTAATAATATCAGATTCGTATTTGAACAACTAAGCTTGTTTAGCTTGATGGGTGGAGCAGTGTTATTATGACACGAAGCATGTATTCTGATCGTATAGTGATCATAAAAGGGGGAAACTCTAAGCATATATTTTTTAGCAAAAGAGGGTTTCCCCTCTGATTTCTATTAAAGAAACCACCACGGAACCAACATGATCAATTAAACCCTAAGCTTGATCAATTAAACCGTATTATGGCTGTGCCATGGAAGATTTGAAGCTGCAAACCGGAGAAATGATATTTAGCATCCATTGTTTGCTTCAAACTAAGAACTAAATTCTAAGAGCTGAAAAGAAAGTAGAGTAACCAAGTTAAGATCTATTTTCTGGTTGTGATCAAAAAGTTGAGGAGACATGAAGTACCACCTCTCTTGCCGCGCCGTGTAGGCATCGGGGGTGCGATGGCTGTCGGTGGCGTTGAATCTGATCTGCGACGATAGACGGGTGCATCGGGGGATAAGTCCTGTTGCGGTGGAAGAGAAGGTCGTGTGAGTGGCCCCGACAAAGAGGACGACGGCACCGATGAAGCGAGAGGACGCGATGCAAGGCTATTGGTCCGTCGCCGTGGATGAGAAATGTCCATCTCTAGCAGTGGACGACGCGGTCTTGGTAGGCGCTCCAGCATGGTGGAGGACGGTGGCGATGGATGTGGTGGAGGACGGCGGCGATGGATGGGGTGGCGGACGGAGGTTGGTATGGGAATGGGGTGTTCTAGCGCGGACGGTGTATGAATGGGAAAATGGAGGGAGAGGTACGGGGAACCATGTTTTTGGGACGCGCCTGTCTGAAATATGGGAAAGTTACGAACTTATCCCCCATTTCAAATTTGGACGTCTCGTCAGTTGGGGATAGGACGGTAATCTCGCATCTCCCAAATATTTGCTGGTAACTATTTCGGGTGAGGAGAGGGTGTTTTGCCGCCCACGGTTGGCTCCCATGGTGTATGAACGGGGCTGACAGGTAGGGCGGTTGTGTCACGTCTGATGGAAGTTACACATCTGCCCCTATTTAAATATTAGCCTACATCTATTTCGGACGAGGAGAGGGTGTTTTGCCGCCCACCATGTATGAATGGGGAATGGAGGGAGAAACAGAGGTCTTTCGGACGAGCTTGAATCAAATGAGTTTTGCCGCCCATGTTTGACGCCCACCGTGTCGGAATGGGCTCAGAGGCAGTCATGTCACGTCTAATTGAAGTTACTAACCTACCCCTATTTAGAGCAGTGGAAATCGGGCCGATGGATTGTCCGTGTAATGGGTAGATAGTAATTTCCATCTCCCAAACACTTGTCTTCGGGCAACCGATGTGGGAGTGGACATTTTGCTATTTCTTTCGAATTTTGGGAGAATAAGCATCCACGTTTACCCTGGCAACTAAATTCGAATCCATTTTATATTCCTATATGAATCTTGATAAATCATTCTATGTGTTTTTATATATCTTCAAAAGGACGACAAAGATGTATTCCACTGTCATATATGAATATGGTTTACAAATGCCGATACTCAAATTCAGAAACTAGAATCCAGTTTAAGGTGAAGTCGAATATTTGGAACACTTCATGTCCAACTCAAATGTCACACGCAGCATAATGTGTACTCCCATTTAGATATGTACACAAGCGATGTATCAAGATTCAAATACCGAGTCAATCAACCAAGAATGTATGGAACTAACAGACATATAAACACTTATAGAGTATATGGATCAATAATATCAACTAACATACATAAGCCAGGCCGCTGTACTTTTTTTGGCAACAACAACATCCTTTTTTAGCCAGCATCTTAGCCCTTTCCGATGCGTGCCACTTATGGTCCATCTATACTACTATTGCTGTATGCACATTCAGCCCGATTGGCATATTTGCAGGTCTGGCACAACAATCCAAATGAAATGTCTCTGAGTCTTATCAATTAATACAGACTTGTGCTCAAATAAAATTACAAACAAAAAAACAATTATTACATGATCTCTAAAACAAATGGTTTGATTGATTACATGAACAGACAACACAAAGGTTATTCAACTATGGAAAGAACATTTCACCTATGATTTACCAAGTAGGAATTTAATTTCCTTTTTTCCTTCAGGACCTTAACAATCTGGTCAGTCTCAGCTTGCTTCGTTTTGAAGTCCACCAAATATTTAATGGTTGTCTTGAGTACTGCTTGTGATTGTGCTGTTTGCTTCCTCAACATGTCAACTTCATCTCTAAGTGCAGAAGCAGAATCTCTTTCTACCACTAGTTTAGCCTCTAGAGCATCAGCAGTTGGCAATTCATAATGCACGATTGGGCCGGTGCCACTGTTGTGGGATGATGCAACGTCCATGGGGACCTCGCTCTTTGATCTTGGGCTAACCTGTTTTGCCATTAAAGTTCCGATTGGATTCAGAAAAGTTGAAGTTAGCAAAACATCTCAACTGGAAGTTATAACAGCAAACCAGGTAAACAAACAAGGAATTAAAGAGTTTCAATTGGATGCTGAAAAGTAGTTATTAACATCATTGTAACCCACTGTTGTAGCAGCAAAGCAGTTAAACAAACAAGTAGATATTTAAGTTAAGGCAAACAGGTAATTCTTAACAGTAAGTATCAAACACATAGATAGGCGCAGTCTACAATATGATTAATAGGCTGTTCCATTATGTAATCAGTAGCAAACTAAATTAAGCCAAGCAACGTAATTGAACAATTTTGCAATAAGTGGCTAACTAAAATTCCGAGAAGCAGGTAACTGAACTTACGCTAGTTCTTTGTACAGGCACACTGCAACTTCTTTTTCGCTTAGAAGGTTGTACGAAGGAGTCCATGGCATCAATTGCTTGGATACGCAGTCCCAATACTTCTTTCTTCCCACACTGCATGGGTAAGTCGAATGGTTAATCTGGTAAGATGGTGCATCCTTGATATGTTATATGAGGACATGTAGTCAGACTAGTTGTAGCCAAACACATCACACTGGCTTTTACTGTATATTTCATGCGATTACTTTTGGCATATCGAGATCTAAGAAATCTACAATAGGATGAAAAGACTGGCATCCTTCACATTATTGGCGAACTCAGTTCATAGAAACAAGCAATTCAACCATTCTGTGGGTAAATCAAAAGCGCCACTGGAATATTTTTCACTATCCAATCATACACGCAAAAAGGGGCGACGCCACCATAGGGGCTGGTATGGGCGGCCGCCTCAGGTGGTTGGAAAGTGTGCACCTAGTTTGAGTCGTCCAGGTTGGCCCACGCTAGTTTTGTTCGTCCCAACGCACGAGCAGGCAATGTAAAAAATGAAGAAAAATGTTTCAATTTGGATGGGCCAATAACATAAGTGCAAGGCAGGCCCTATAGCAGGCTCTCGGCCCAAACGAGCGCCTCCCATATCGATCGACAGCAGGAAAAATCCCAATTCATTCGCTGCAGCCTCCAGTCTGGTTCGCTCCTAACCTAGCCGCCGCTGGACAGACCGACACAGCACTTCCTCGCGCCCTCGTTGGAGGGCGGTCGCCGGGCTTCAAGCGAATGGAAGGACAAGACGATGAAGATCCAACCCTGGGTGTAGCCTGCGTGGGAGGCAGCGGCGGCAGCACGGGCATGGCATCGAGCTTGCGCAAACGGACAATCGCAACTTGCAAGAGTAGCATGCGTAACGAGCAGGTACATCACATCCCTGATTATATCTAATTCAACTCTTCAATTTCTGGCCAATAGTTAAACCTAACGGTGTTGTAAAACTGCTTGTATGTAGGGAATCTATGAGAAAATGAAACCAATTTCTACTTATTTTATAACTCCCCCAATCAATACTGAACTGACTGAATCTGATGTATCTAATCAAGTTTCCGGTGCAAACATACAAGCTCATGTTGTTCTTGAGCCTGGAGTGTCTAATGAACAGACTGCTAATGAAGGATTTGATGCAAACATTTTACATGCTCCTGGTGATGAACATATAGTGTCTAATGAGGGATCTAATGCAAGCATTTTGCAAGCTCATTGAAGGATTTAGTGTCTAATGATGATCTACTATGTTGAGAGAGACAGAGATTTGCAGGCATTGATGACAAGCAAATTATAGTGCATTTTCATAGCTTGAGGAAACGTCGAGGCCATCTACCAGAAAGTCCCCGTATCATGACAACATAGCATAAATACTTTTCTAATCTGTTGTTTGAAACTATTGACATACTTGTGCAGGATAGATATATTGATATGCAGTTTGTGCACTGGTTATACATGCAATTACACTTCAATATTTTCAGCCAGAGAACGAATAATTCAAGAAGGTACAGACCATGTTTGTAGTCCTTGTACACCATGTTGCATTTTGTGTTTTTGGTGCTTGCATCATTTAGTGTTTATAATCTGAACTACTTTGGATCATTAGCTGGTTTTCAAAGTGCATGTAGCTTCACATTTCTCAAGTTATGTTGATTTCCGGAGTGCAAGTGCCTTCGTATTTTTAAGTTAAATGTTCGCCCCTGGTAACTTGAATTCGTGGATTAGCCACTGCACACAAATCATACATGAATGCCAGTACGAATTAAATGAAATGCAGGGACTTACGCTAGCTCGTTGTACAGGCTCACTGCAGCTCTGCTTGCGCTTGGGATGTTCCATGTACAAGTCCATGTTACCACTTGCTTGGATGTGCAGGCCTTGTGCTCCTTGCATCCCCCTCTGCATTTTTGACACGACGAATGGTTGATCAAATAAGAGGAATCGACTTTGATGTTGTACCGGAGGACAGATACTTACAAGGTTATACGGGTGTGCAGGATGTGTACCAGATCCCGTAGCACCGTCATGCTTCGCTAAAATATGCATTTTCTTGTTTCAGATGATATCTCCAGAAGAAATAAGAGTTAAGGTCAGAGTTGCATAGGCGTGTAAGCTAAGAGAGCAGTGAAAGGATATCCAAACATCGTCGGAACAATGCACAAGGGAGTGATGTGTGGATACCTAGTTCGGGCCGGCGTTTGGGCATGCTCGCCTAGCTAGAGTGCGGGTCACTTCAGAGCCATTGAGGGTGATGCGCTGGCGTTGGCTGGCCGCGCACGGATGCAGATCTTGAGTGGCAGCGGAGCGCTACGATGCGGTGGACGAGACCGTTGGTGAAGCCCCAATGGCCTCGGGGGGGCGGAGGTGCGACGATGTGCTCGGTGAAGTAGCCCCGGTGAGCTGGGAGACGGCGTCGGTGAAGCGCACCTGATGCGGTGGAACTCGGTGTCTGTGAGGCACGTCGGTTGCGGCGGCCGACGTTGTCGGTGGACCACCCGGTGCGGTGGACGAGGGCGTAGATGAGGTAGCTCCGGTGCGGTGGTGAAGCGCGACCGTCGTCTTCGTCGTCGTCGTCCGGCACAGAGGTGGGGAACGGTGGGGAAAGAGACGAGACGAGGGGCGATTCGAGGGTTGGCGGCGAATTAGGGATTTGAGCAATCTGGGCACGGAAGGACGGTGGAGAAGAGAGATTTTGCAGGGCTGGAATTGGGGCCGCCAGATATTTCAATCCGAAACGTGGAAGCGCGAACCTATATTGTCGTCGTCCTTTTTTGGGGGGGAGGGGGGTAGGTGGCTGGGTGCTACGCGTCCGTCCGACACACGCGACCACCCCGACAGGACTATGCTTCGGTGCCTTAAGGCACCTGCCTTTGTGTCCATGACATATGGGCCCAACAGGTGGCTGGCCCACATGTCAGTGACCCAAAGACAGTTGCCTTTAAGGCACCGAAGCAGCATCCACCCCGACACGACCCTGGTTTTCCTGGTGCACCTACATTTGAGAATGCAAACGAATATTCTTTCATTTGCAAACGAATCTGTATGTATTACCATGCCCGTGTTTTCCTTGCAATAATTAGTCATTCGAAACGAGATACTCCATCCGTTCACTTTTGTAAGTCGTTTCAGACAACTTAAAATGAACTGTTTTGCACATTGTCTGAAATGTCTTCAAGGTCTTATAAAAGTGAACAAAGGGAGTACTATAAATTAATTAATGAGGAGTTATTTGAAAAAAAATCGAAACGGTACCCACGCTAACGTGGATTAGAGTATGTGACACAATTAGTTATTTGAATTAGAGTGTGTGTCACGTAGTTAGTTATTTGAATTAGAGTGTGTGTCACGTAGCGATCTCCAATTCTAACGTGGATTTCACATTTCACTGTATCCACGCTACTTTTTTAATACAAATTCATATGTATATGATGAACACCATGGTAGTGAGAAAACTTTTGGATGGATTCAAACATATGACCTACAAAATAGCACAAAAAAATGAGTCAATCTCAACTTTTTGAAACTTAGTATGGCACGAATTCAAAATAATTACCCGTATGCCTGGTCCTCGGTTCAAATCTTACAATGTACACCGAATTGAAACATCAATATTAAGTCTCATACTATGTACATTCAAATGTTGTTTTTAGCCCCCCCCCCCCGCACAAACCCTACATACTTCCTGTATCGTTCAATCTTCCTCTCCTAACCTCCTTAGGAAGCTATCGGTTTCCAACACACGTTCATTCTTTCTCTCCATGTTTCGATCTCTTAGTCTCTCAACTACACAACCCCTTTTTCCACTCTGTTACCAAATGTATTTACCTCACACACCCGCCATTGCACCCCATGCCGAGCTCTCTCTCCCCCCTCTCCCTCTCACCCTCTCGCGCTAAATACATGCATTGCCTATCTAGCCCCCAACCTCTCGTGCATGCGCACGCACGCACGTTGTATATCTAGGTCACTCCCTCGAGACTGTCTCACTCTTTCTTCCACACGTCGGGCCACACTCTCTCAATCTTGCTCTCTTTATCTGAGTCTCGTTTAACCTCGTTTTCTTTCACACACAAATGATATATCTCCCTGTTCGGGCCTCGATCGCCACACTCTATACTCTCTCACGTAGATTGTCTATCTAGGTCAGTCCATCCAAGCCGCCACCACTCTTTCGACCTCATGGTGGGCCACGCTCACTCAATCTCTCTCTCTCTCTCTCCGTATGTCTCGATTGACCTCGCTCTTTCTCGGACAAAAACGATATATCACCATGTTGAGCCCAATTCGACCTATTCACATTGTATACTCTCTCACACACATCGTCTATCTAGGTCAATCTCTCCAACCCAGCTCACTCTTTCGATCGCACGGCGACCCTCTGTGATCGATTGACCTTGCTTCCTCTCACGCACAAAATATATCTACACGTCTGTGACTGGATCATCTCTCAAGCTCTATCTTACAGCCCTCACCCTTGCCAAAAAGCTCAATCGGACAATATCTCTCCAGAGCATATATATTTGTTCAATGAATGTCGGACCACACTCACTTTGTCTCTCTATCTATATGTCTCTTGATTGACCTTGCTTTCTCACACCGTATCTTCCACGCGTTGAAGCTACTACCTCTCCATCCCTCACAAAGCCGGAGCTATTTACATTGCGAGGGGCACTCCAACCTTGGATTAATTTGTGTAGGCATTTATTCCGGTCGGTTTAGATTATATTTTCATAGCATTCGGCCCACAACAACTCCAATCACCGTAGCGGGTAATTAAGCTATGGGGAGCACCTAATATGAGCATCGGGGAGCCGTTGGATCGAAGATGCAGCGGCACACACGAGGCCTGAATGTTTTATTTGCAAAAAAACCTTTGGAGAGTTTGAAAATTGCGCATAATTACAAAGACTACTCCCAAGCCATTGGATCTCACTTCCAACGGTGTAAAAACTCGTATCACCATAGTATCTAAGCTGCGGGGTGGATGTGATATTCTATGCCGCTGTCATTTTTGTTCATAAACTTGCAAAAAACGTGTAACTCGTGCCATTACTTGTCTAACCGCGCAAAGTGCTTGTTCAAAAAAACCATCCTACACTGAAATATCGGAACAACACACGGGGGTCCCACTTGTCATTAATCAAATTTGGACCTGAAACTAACAAATCTGAAAGACGAGATTCGAACTGGCAACCTGGACTACAAAGCGTAAGTCGATAGCCTGAAAAAATGAACGGTTGTTGGCTTTGTCCCATAACTTGATTTTATACAGTACTTGCGTTGAGTAGAGTAGAGGGAGTGCCTCGTCAACACGTGCATGACCGTTATCTCACTTACTGGTGGGTCCCAGGTTTGCGATCTCAATCTCTCTTCTCTCCATCATCTAACCTTTGCACGGGCACACACGAAGAGCGGCGCTAGCTCGCCGTGGTTTTATTACAACTAAAAAAAACTTGGAAAATAGAAGAATCGCCTAGAACAAGAGACGTTGTGGCTGGTCGAGACGGAGCTAACCACATCTATCCTCCGTGCCACATTTGCATGATGAAGCTGTGTGGCTAGTGGGGTGTTTTCAACCCACTGGCTGGGTCCCGAGGTCGAACCATAGGTACTCTACTACGTCTGATATAGTATATTTTTACACGCACATTTTTCCTCCGTGCCGAGACGTGGCACACCCTACCGCGCGGTTTCGGGGTCCTCCCGGGTGGTGCACGCATATATTCTTCCTGACGTGGGACGCGCTACCACGCGTTTTCTGGGTCCTCCTCGCTCGTAGCGCCGAAGCAAGTAAATGAGTCATCAAATCACGAAAGACCACCTTTCCCGCCGAGTACATCAGTGAAGCACGGTGGCTAGCTAGTTGGGCTAGTTTGACCGATTAGCTAGGCCGCCGCCACATTTGTTTTTTCACCCCTTTTTTATCTACTTGCCGGCAGGTAAATTCTAATATCCACCGCGGCGTTGCTCTGGTGTTTGGGTGCGGCAGGATTTTTAATTTTTTGATTGACGGGAGCAGGCGCAGCAGGATTTTTAATTTTTTGATTGACGGGAGCAGGCGCGGCATCAATTAGTCATGATGACTCTGCCTGTACCCACTGCTCCGTGATGTGAGAAGTCGTCGACTGGTGTTTTACCGTGGTGAAAACCAAAAGATTCCCCGCTCCCTCCGCCTTCCCGTAGATTGCATTGCCTTTCAGCCGTTTCGCCCACTTTGCTTCCTCTCCCCATTGCTTCTACCTGGTGCCATGGCGGCGCAGCAGATCACGGAGTCCGAGGTGAGGCTCCTGACACAGGAGCTCCATGCCAAGGATGCGGAGCTCAGGGCCAAGGACGTGGAGCTCCGTGAGCTGAAGGAGGGGAGGAGTGCCATGCTCCTCTGTTATGTGCGGGAGTACACGGAGCTTCAAAAGCAGCAGGCATCCACCACAAAGATGATCGAGGCGTCGACGGTGTTGCTGCAGAAAGCGGGAGATACGATAGGCCATCAGGGGAGCCGGCTGGAGCGCGAGCGGGCCGATCGTGACGAGGTCCAGGATCGCCTCAGCCACTTGGTGAACCAAGTTGCCGCGCACGTGTTGCAGCTGCGCGATGCCTACCGTCGTGCCAGCACGACGATGCCGGCCGTCGGGCTCAACCCTCTGCATGGGCATGTCCATGTCTTGGTGCAACATGACCGTTGGATCAAACTCAGACGGTGCAGATCTGTCACTGTAGCACAAAGCGTGTGGGTGTGTTTGGTTGCATTCTCATCTCAATATAGTTGTTTCCTCTTCGTGTATTTTTGTCAACCTACTAGTGTGGACTCATGCACTCTGTCAAACACCCAAAAGTGGGTCGAGAAGGGAACTTTTGCTCCCATCCCGTGCACCCTTCATACACCCTGCCTAACACTATTCGTGCTTCATGTTTCATGGAGTACTGTAGCACCGTACTCTCCATGCGCTGTGGACCTAGTTCTGTTAACATTGATCTCACCGTCCATTCTCGACCGGACAGTCGAAAAAGCGGTACTATGTTACATATAGGAGTAGTTGACATGCGCACAACATCATTTGTTATCGTCATATCTTACTACACTAGCAACAAGAATGTGTAGTACTGACGTATGAACCACTGCACATGCCTAGTAGTAGGAGCATTATGTATGTTCAAGTGGCTGCCGTGTTTCGCACTCCTCCGTCGTAAGAGTGGAAACGCTTGCTGTAATCATTTTTTTCTTCTGAAAAATAGTGGACACGCTCTACCGTGCGGATCCTCCTCCAGCCATGCACTAAAGTACTCACTTTCGCCGACGTGTGGGACAGCTAGCATCGGGGTCCACCAGCCATGCACTAAATTACTCCATAGTAGAGTGATGGTAGACTACCCTGATCGAAGCGCCGTAGCAATGCCCAATGAGCTGTCAAATCACAAAACCCCCTCCTTTCCAGCAGTAAGTTGGACGGACGAAGCAACCATCATTTCACTCTTCTCTCTTAGCTTCGTCTCTACCCAACCCTCACTTCTGCCTCATCTTTTTCCTCATTTCTTCAAGAAAACCCCGACCTGCTTCTGGCATTGTTCTTCTCTCCCAAAGAAGGAAAGGTGAGCGCATCAATGGTGTTGATTCTGGCCAAGGCCCGGTCTTGCAACCCCGAGACTGATCCTATAACTCCCTCTCTTTTATTCTTTTGGGTTTATGATTATGGTTTCTTTTCTTTTATTTCTATTTGATAGTTTCTTGATGGACGCTGGAGCACCGGCCTAAGTGATGTCTATGGCTCCGGCCAAAACCGTCGAGGCTCATGGTACAAAGAAGCGCAAGCACCCCGCCGAGACTACCGCAGACAAGCTCAAAGCCATCGCCCTATCCAAGCCCCCCTCTCCGGGATCACTCATTAAGCAAGTCCAGGTGAGGGAGTCCTGGATTAGGGGGTGTCCGGATGGCCGGACTATAGCTTCAGCCGGACTCCTGGACTATGAAGATACAAGATTGAAGACTTTGTCCCATGTCCGGAAGGGACTTTCCTTGGCGTGGAAGGCAAGCTTGGTGATACGGATATGTAGATCTCCTACCATTGTAACCGACTCTGTGTAACCCTAGCCCTCTTCGGTGTCTATATAAACCAGAGGGTTTTAGTCCATAGGACGAACAACAATCATACCATAGGCTAGCTTCTAGGGTTTAGCCTCTCTGATATCTTGGTAGATCTACTCTTGTACTACCCATATCATCAATATTAATCAAGGAGGACGTAGGGTTTTACGTCCATCAAGAGGGCCCGAACCTGGGTAAAACATCGTGTCCCCTGCCTCCTGTTACCATCCGGCCTAGACGCATAGTTCGGGACCCCCTACCCGAGATCCGCCGGTTTTGACACCGACATTGGTGCTTTCATTGAGAGTTCCTCTGTGCCGTCACCATCAGGAAGGATGCCTCATCCCGTCTTTAAAGACGACACCGTTGCTAAGGGAGCTTTGGCTGTCGGCCAGATTCTCAGGCTAGGTGGTTTCCTTATGACCACCCGTTCGGCTGCTGCGCCGATGATGACCTCTCGGGTCATCAAAAGCAATCTTCACGTCAGCTCGGAATTCGCCGAGCAGCTAGATCCAATGGAGCTCTCTTCCCTAAACGAGCTCTTGGATCGCTTCACCGCCCTGGGAGTCGCTACGGATTACGACCAGATTGGGTCTAAACCCTATCTGAGAGAGATTAACTCCCCCAGGTCACCCATCACGTTGCCGTGGTAGAGGAACAATGCAGAGACCCTTCATCTATCTTAAGGACTAGATATGTCCAGATTCTCGATCCCTCCAAGTCGGATACCCGCGGAGGGGAGGACATCACTCAAGACCTGAACTTAAAGTCAGGTGACGGGCTAGATTCATTGGACAACATCCAAGAATCCAAACTTCCGAGTTCGGAAACTCCTTGGCCCCTGGGTCTCAGATTGGGTGAGGTTTCGGATTTGATTCCGCCCACCCACCCATACATAAGCGATCTATCCCAAATTAGGCAAGAGCCCGAAGAAACAATACATCATTACTGGGCCAGATTCCTCCTGGTTATGAACATGATAAAGGACTGCCGCGAGGAAGACGCAATTTTATTCTTCTGCAATAATTGCACGGACAAGGGAATCCTCAACGCCATAAGTCGCCGTGATATTACACGCTTCGCTGACTTGGCGTCCATAGTACGAAAGTACTGTGCGATGGAAAGCGCCTAGAAAACTGAAATAAAATTTTGGGACAATCCGGCCCTAAATACAAACCCAGTCCGAAACAAAAGGGTGCATCATCGCCAGACACCCGGGTTGAATACCAAAAAGCAAAAGCCCTCTATAGGGCATGGAACCGTACTGGAAGGATGGCTTAATGGACCCTGTAAAATCCACAGTGCAGAGGGCGCCACACCAACTCACAGCCTTAGAGCATGTTGGATACTCCGGCAGGTGGCAAAAATTGGCGAAGATCTTCTAATTCCAGAAGCCACAGAAAGCCACCCTAGAGAAACCAGTACGGTATTAACAGTCTTCGAGACTTTTGCATCAAATAATGTGCGAAAAAGAACACTCCGCGGCCTTGCCGAAGTCTACCAAGTAGAAACAATAAACCCATGGAGTGACACGGCTATTACTTTTAACGCCAGTGATGAACCTAAATTCCGAACAGCCCGAGCACCAGCCGCATTGGTCCTCAGTCCAATAGCGGACGACTTTCGTCTTACCAAGGTACTCATGGATGGCAGCAGAGGATTGAACCTCATTTATGAGGAAACCCTTCAAAAAATGGAAATAGATTGGAACCGCATTGAGCGAAGTAGCACAACCTTTAGAGGAATAATCCCCAGTCGAGAAGCGTGTTGTACAGGAAAAATCACACTAGATGTGGTGTTCGGCACGCTGGATAATTACAGGTCCGAAGAGGTCACGTTCCAGGTGGCCCCGTTCAGTAGCAGATATCACGCTCTGCTAGGGCGGGAAGCGTTTATAGTATTTCAAGCAATACCCCATTACGGGTACATGAAGTTCAAGATGCCCAGGTCTAACGGAATCATCACTCTCGTTAGTGATCCGGACATAGCACTCCGTGCCGAAAACAAGACAGCCGCACTGGCCCTTGAGGCGCTATCCGAAGCCCTAGCGGCTGAGGAACTGACTGCGCTGCGCTCCATGGTAAATAGGGACGATGTGATACTCGATAAAAGATCCAAGTCCACCTCCTTTAAATCGGCGGACGAAATAGTCAAATTCCAGGTCCATCCAACGGACCCCAATAAAACAGCTTCCATCGGGGCACAGTTAAACCCTGATATAGATGCCGCACTGCGAGAGTTCCTACAAGAGAACTGGGACATTTTCGCCTGGCACCCTTCAGACATGCCAGGAATCCCACGCAGGCTGGCCGAACACAGCTTAAATATCCTAAAAGGTTTCAAGCCAGTCAAATAGGCTCTTCGGCATTTTTCCGAACCTAAGAGACATGCCATGGGAGAGGAACTAGCCAAGCTACTGGAGGCCGGATTCATCAAAGATATAAAACATCCAGACTGGCTAGCAAACCTGGTGATGGTACCAAAGAAGGACAAATCCTGGCGCCTGTGCGTTGATTTCAAAGACCTTAACAAGGCTTGCCCAAAGGATCCCTTCCCTCTCCCCCGCATCCATCAAATTATCGACGCTACCGCAGGACACGATTCGTTGTGTCTCCTCGATGCATACTCCGGCTACCATCAAATAAAGATGGCAGAGTCAGACCAAGCCGCAACGGCATTCATCACACCATATGGCCCATTCTGCTTCAACACAATGCCCTTCGGGCTCAAAAACGCCGGCGCAACATATCAGCGCATGATTCAGACATGTCTGGCAAACCAGATCGGCAAAACAGTGGAGGCATACGTAGATGATGTGGTCGTTAAAACAAGACATGTTTAATCTCTAGTAGATGACTTGAGGCTAACATTCGATAACCTCCGAACATACGACATCAAGCTCAACCCGGAAAAATGCTTTTTCGGCATTCCAACCGGAAAGCTCTTGGGCTTCATTGTATCCGGTAGAGGAATTGAAGCAAATCCAGCCAAGATCCGAGCTCTGTCACAATTGGATATCCCGAAGGACCTCAAACAAATACAAAAATTAACCGGATGCGTGGCGGCTCTAAGCCGCTTTATCTCCCGCCTAGGAGAAAAGGCCCTACCCCTTTACCGCCTCCTTCGGTGCACCGAACACTTCGAGTGGACGGATGCAGCCACGGCCAGACTCGACGAAATAAAAGCCATCTTGGCAACAAACCCAGTCCTGGCCGCGCCAAACATTGGCGAACCAATGCTATTATACATTGCAGCAACCCATCAGGTCGTAAGCGCAGTGCTCGTCGTTGAACGAGAAACGGACGGACACAAATTCCCCCTTCAAAAGCCGGTCTATTACGTGTCCACTATCCTTACTCCGTGCAAGTCACGGTAGCCACATTATCCAAAGATTGCGTACGCGGTATTTATGGCATCCCGGAAGCTGCAACACTACTTTCAAGAGTGTTCAATAACAGTAGCCTCGGAAGTGCCACTTAACGATATTATAAACAACCGCGACGCGACGGGCCGGATTGCAAAATGGGCCATTGAGCTCCTCCCGTTTGACATAACTTACAAGCCACGGTGAGCTATCAAGTCGCAAGTTTTGGCCGACTTCGTCACAGAATGGACGGAGGCCGAACTCCCTAAAGAGTACGGCACATATTCAAACTGGGTCATGCATTTCAACGAGTCCAAAATGTTGGCCAGTCTAGGGGCTGGCGTCGTTTTGACGTCCCCCATAGGAGACACAGTTCGATATGTACTCCAGATAATGTACACAGACTCCAACAACGCAGCCGAATATGAGGTCCTTTTACACGGTCTCCAGATGGCAGTATCCATGGGCATTCAATGCCTAGAGGTGCACGAGGACTCGAACCTCGCAATATCCCAAATAAATGGAGACTTTGATGCCAAGGATCCAAAAATGGCAGCTTATCGCAATGCCGTCCTAAAAATGTCAGCTCGGTTCAAAGGGCTCAAATTTCACCATATAGCCCGGGAAAATAATCAGGCGGCAGATGTCCTGGCACGCATTGGCGCAAAACGCGATGTAGTCCCCCCAACGTCTTCTTGGAAAGGCTGTTCAAGCCGTCCGTAGTATGGGAAGGGGAACCTGGCAATAACAGCCCGGACCCAACCGCATTGCCCAACACCGAACACTCTGACATAATTGGAGGCTCTGCCAATGAAATAACACCTTCAGCCCATGTAATAATCGCTGTCATCGCCCCGTGGACAGAACCATTCCTCGCCTACCTTACCAGGCAGGAACTCCCTGAGGACCAAAATGAGGCACGCTGCATAGTGCGGCGCTCTAAAGCCTATAAAGTCCATGAGGGAGAGCTTTATAAGAAAAGCACTACCGGAGTCCTTCAAAGGTGCATCTCCGAAGAGGAAGGGCGGAGCCTCCTGGCGGAAATTCATGCCGGACTCGGCGGACATCACGCTGCAGCTCGGTCCCTTGTAAGCAAGGCCATCTGTACAGGCTTTTATTGGCCGACGGCCCGGGAAGACGCCCAGGACTTAGTCCAACGATGCGTCGGTTGCGAGCTTTTTGCAAACCAAAGCCATATGCCACCCACCGCCCTCCAAACTATCCCCATCACTTGGCCCTTCGTGGTCTGGGGGCTTGACATGGTTGGACCCCTTAAAGGCGGAACCCACAAGAAAAAATACTTACTGGTCATGGTGGATAAGTTCACCAAATGGATAGAAGCCAAGCCTGTTAAGACGGCCGAATCCGGACCGGTGATAGACTTTATATCCGGGGTTGTACACCATTACGGCGTCCCCCACAACATCATCACTGATAATGGCACAAAATTTACGGCCGATGAGGTAAAACTCTGGTGCAAAAACATGGGCATCAAGCTAGATTATGCTTCCGTCTATCACCCACAAACCAACGGCCAGGTCGAACGTGCAAATGGTCTTATCATGAGCGGCATCAAACCCAGATTAGTGCAGTCCCTTAAGGAATCTAATACGCACTGGGTAGAGGAGCTCGACTCCGTACTCTGGGGGCTGCGGACCACGCCGAATCGCACCACCAGACACACACCATTCTTCATGGTGTACGACGCAGAGGCAGTTTTGCCCTGCGACATAATTCATGACTCACCTCGAGTGTGCATGTACGAAGAAAGAGAAGCCGAGCTCAATCGGCAGGACAGTTTGGACGCCTTGGAGGAAGAGTGTGACGTGGCAAAAGCCCATTCCGCATTCTATCAACAGCAGGCTCGAAGATACCAAAGCAGAGAAGTACGGGCCAAAAATTACAACGTTGGCGAATTAGTTCTACGCCTGCCGGACAAGAAAAAGGACAAACTCAAGCCCAAGTGGGAAGGTCCCTTCATAATCGACCAAGTCCTAACTGGTGGAGCGTACCGCCTGTGAGATGCATCGGATAACCGACTCGAGCCGAACCCATGGAACGCAGCCCGTCTACGAAGATTCTATGCCTAGCGCCGGACTCTGTGTTCGTGTCCTTCCTCTGTCCATTTTTATACACTTTCTGTCTTACATTTCTCTCCTTCTCCTCTCTCTCTTATAGCCTTTAAAGGCTCATAAAGTGACGCGCTATCTGCGCTCATTAAACCTAGGGGCTTCTTTAAGCAGAAGCTTATTTATACGGGCTTCATGCCCAACACATGTGTCATACTTCCGCATGTACCTTTTATTCGCCATTATATGCATCGATATGACTTAAGTTTTGGCCAAGCTGGGTTGCCTGGCTCCTGTGCTTACCCCTACGTTCCCGATTGTTCAGCTAGGTGGTAAAGGGAGCACCTCTGCGATTGTTACTGCCGGGTCAGCCGAATGTGTACCTCAGACTGGGTGAAGCCGAAAGCTAGCGTTCTTAAGGGAATATTCGGTCGGTGAACTAAAGATGATCTTTTCTTTCACTTATTTATCTATACGCCCCCAGATGTTTTTCCCGCGTCTCTTTTCGTAGAATGGACATGCACTTTAGGGCATGCCTCCCAGGGAAAGGAACCCCTAACGGAACTATTCTCCCTGGAAGATGTTTCTTACTAACCATGTAATATAACATAGCTAGTTGGGCACTTGTCTGTTCAAGCACTAATGACCCCTACGCCTGGTCTCCATGCATACCCCGGTTCTTATATAACCGCGAGGGTATTCAGACACACTCCGGACCGTCAGGTCCCGAGGTTGAAGCGAAAAGGTCGGCCATGACAAACGATCTACAATCCGGCTAGAAGGCATTACACATGTCAATTAAAATTACATAGTCAATCTGATTGATTGTATTCCTCTTCAATACCATCTAACAGGCTGTCTAGTTTACAGTCCTGTTGGGAATACTTTGCGGCCAACTCTACTTGGCCGTATACTAAGCTCACAGGGATCTCCTTCACATCGGGCCCTACGGGTCCATCCACGGCCATGTGGTTTGGGTCAGTCTTCGTGTACCGCATCTTCACCATGGCCCAGGCCTCCCTGGCACCTTGACGGCAGGCCGACATCTTCCACAATCGAAAGCGCCGCCGCGCTCCCTTCAGCTTCTCTACAAGCTCTCCAAGGCCTTCGGGCATGGAGACGGATGACCACAAGGCCTGGGCGACGCCTTGCATCACCTGCCGAACTCGCTCGTGTAGTTGTGAGAGCTCGGGAAGAAGGCCACCCGTAGAACCGGGCATTTCCTCTGCAGGACGACCTATCAGCATACCTACAGACATTACTCTGTTAGTCGACTTCCTTGCCGAACTCTTTTTTCAAAGTTCGTTTAAGCACTTACTATATATGCCGCGTCGATGCCGCTGATTCTCCTTCACGGAGTCCAACAGCTGGGCACGAACGTCCTTCAGTTCAACGCCCAGCTTGGTGTTGGCATCTTGGAGATCGTTCTTCTCCCGCCTCACCTTTGCCAGCACGCTCTCACCAGCCTTTAGCTGGCGTCGGAGTTGTTGCACTTCCGAATTTAATCCGGCGCCATCTGCAATTTCATTTATCAGATTTGCACCAACACCGCACTTCGCAAAATACTTATCTTTCGAAGCGTATATTACCAGAGGGGGTCTCCTTGGGCTCCCCTGCCACGGCCAGTGCGGCCTCAAGTTGGGCTTTGCACTCTTCCAGCTCCTGGGACAGTAGGGTATTCTTTTCTGTAAGAACCTGCATAACAAATGATCCTTAAAATAGTTATTCTAACTGTTTCAAGTCTCGGGGGCTACTGGTATATATATAATTACCAAAATTTTCTTACCCGTATGTCTTTCACATACTGCTCCGTGGCTCTGGCTAGACCATTTTGAGCGGCACGGAGGTACGCGTCTCCCGAATTAAAGGCATACAATGCCTCTTGGGAGAAACAAGCGTCGCGAAGAACTGTCCGGCGACGCCTGTGGTTCATGGCACTCTCCACCTCGGAATTGGTGGCAGACAGCCTGTCCGCATCCTCCGTCGGAGGAGCGTCCGGTGCGCGCCTCGTGTTCGCCTCCGCTTCCGGACCAGGCTTTGGAGCCTGGCTGGTGGAGGCGTGATTGGCAGCCTCTCGGGATATAGTCCGGCGAGGTCTCTTCGTCCTGAAGAGAGCACGAGTGTTAATATGCCTCGAAGGAATAACACCTGGTAATAAGGCGGCGCGCTATACCTTTGCACCGGTGCCTCAGTCCGGACCGCACTTCTTTTCAGCTCGCGGGGCCTTGCCGCCCCTCGTTGGCTAGTCGCCGCAGGCTCAGCCTCCCGTCTCAAGGACCTCCCCTGCAAAACACGGTTGTCATATGGCAATCGAAAACACGCGAGGACAGATCCCTTTTCAAAGTGCTAGGACTCCGGTCTCAGTTACCTGTGAGGCTGGGAGTAGCCCTGGATAATCGGCCGTAATGGCCACCAAGGCGTTGTCCTTGCTCAATTGATGAAACACTCCATCAATCAGCTCCACAGATAAGTCCGGATCCTCTTGAGAGGCCGGGTCGAGGGACTGTCCCGGATCCTCGGGTTGTGGAGGAGGGTTGTTTATTTCTTTAACAGCCTGGCGCAGTTCCTGCGTTGAAGTCGTTAGATTGAAAATTTAACAATGGGAATATAAAACGGATGGGCAAGTAAAAGTGTCCACTTACCCAACTTGGGGGATTGTACATAGAAAATCCACCCCGTGGGTTGACGCGAAGAAATTCCTCCTCTTCTCCCTTGTACAAAGCGGACAAGGTCTTTATTAGAGCGGCAGCCGAATCCGGCCCCTTACGGCCGTAGCGGGTGGCGTCGTCCTCCGCGTTGAAGTCCCACATGGGGCGGCCTCTATACTGAAGCGACTGCACCCCTCGCATGATGCATGCGGCCATGACCCCGATCATGGTCAGTCCGGAATGAGCTAACAATCTTATCCGGCCCATCAGGTAAATAACATCCCTGTCACTTTCCCTCTGAGGGCTCCGTGGACGCCAGCTTAGGCGCTTCTTTAGGGGAGCACTGTCGAACTTAGGGAGGCCGATCCGGACAGGATCCAGCAGCGGGACGTCCTCTATATAAAACCATTCCGAAGGCCAGTCTTTGGACGCCTTCTTTGGGGTTCCGGATAGATATCCGGTCCCGGCGATGCGCCACACTTCGGCTCCGCCCACTTGATATATTGACCCCTCCTTAGAGCGGGGCACAAGGCAGAATAGCCTTTTCCACAGTGCGAAATGAGCCTCGCAGCCCAAGAACAGCTCGCAAAGGGCTACGAAGCCCACGATATGCAATATGGAGGCAGGCGTGAGGTTGTGCAGCTGGAGGCCATAGAACTCCAGAAGCCCCCGGAGAAACAGATGAATTGGAAATCCGAGCCCTCTTATTAAGTAAGGGGCAAGGCATACCCGCTCTCCTTTGGAGGGATTGGGGGCGCTCTCCGCTTGCTCTCCGCCATTATAGGTGGCAAGTCCGGCTCGAACCGGGACCATATAGGCCGAGGGGAGAAATCCCTTGGTCTGGAGCGTCACTAGCTCGCTGTGCGGGATGGAGCACTTCTTCCAATCTCCAGGCTGAGGGCTGGAAGGGCGAGAGGAGGAGTTGCGGCGGCCGGCCATGATGGAATGGACCTCTGTCGGATACGCTCTGATGAATACTCGCGGAAGGGAGAAGGTGTGGTTTGGATCTAAATCCTCGTCCCCTTAAATAGGCGGCTCATTCATGCGGCTAGGGGTGTAAATATAAAAAACACCCTGACTTTTCGTATTCGTTTGACACGTGGAAAACGGCCATCATTGGGCGTAGAAGCCTAGGAGCACTACATTTACAAGAAACCGGACACTGTTCAACAGGTACACGGAATTTGGAGAAGAACCCGCCTTGCAATGCCGAAGACAATTTGCGCGCCGGACTCATCGTCATTGAAGCCTGGTTCGGGGGCTACTGAGGGAGTCCTGGATTAGGGGGTGTCCGGATGGCCGGACTATACCTTCGGCCGGACTCCTGGACTATGAAGATACAAGATTGAAGACTTCGTCCCATGTCCGGAAGGGAATTTCCTTGGCATGGAAGGCAAGCTTGGCGATACGGATATGTAGATCTCCTACCATTGTAACCGACTCTGTGTAACCCTAGCCCTCTCCGGTGTCTATATAAACCGGAGGGTTTTAGTCCATAGGACGAACAACATTCATACCATAGGCTAGCTTCTAGGGTTTAGCCTCTCTAATCTCGTGGTAGATCTACTCTTGTACTACCCATATCATCAATATTAATCAAGCAGGACGTAGGGTTTTACCTCCATCAAGAGGGCCCGAACCTGGGTAAAACATCGTGTCCCCTGCCTCCTGTTACCATCCGGCCTAGACGCACAGTTTGGGACCCCCTAACCGAGATCCGCCGGTTTTGACACCAACACCAGGTAATATCTCTTCTTGACGATCTTTTTCTCGATCTTGATCGTGTTTTTTCATCTAACACGCAGTACTAGTACTAGTAGTACAACTTTCTGGATGATCTTGCATGTGATTTTTGTGTGCCAAATGACGGTTCTAAATTCCTCTTTTGACCAAAACATGCGAGAGGTTGACACTGATTTCTTATAGATTACTTTCAACTACTCCCTCTGTCCCAAATTTCTTGTCTTAGATTTGTCTAGATACGGATGTATCTAATACTAAAATGTGACTTGATACATCCGTATCTAGACAAATCTAAGACAAGAATTTTGGGACGGGGGGAGTACTTTATGAACATCAATGCTACCTTTTAAGAGGGTATATTTGCCTCAGTAACTTGTGTGATGGATATTGCATGTAATCCCTCTGCTCTCATGCCTTTGAAGACATGTTCTAGTGTCTTTGTTCACTCATTTCTGTGCGTATATGTAGTCATATATGGAGTATAATATCGAAAATCATCTTATATTTCTGAATGGAGGTAGTAATAAAATATGGTTTTTGTTTGAATTAGAACCAAGTCCACGGTGGAGATGAAGTTCTCAAAGTCATGCCGTCTGAACTGGAAGACCCGATGATGAGTTCTACTGCTGAACTATCCAGCTGCTGTGTCCTTGTCGCCATGTGTCCTGAACTAGTGTTTTCCTGTAGCATTGTTGTCAGGCGTGTTCTCGAGGGTGTACTTGACCACAACAATTTCCTGGCTATGCCTTCGATTACGAAGGGTGTGGTTCTTGTAAAGCTTCCCAACAAATCTGATGCGGCATGTCTTCATCATCATGTTTATGAGTGGAAAGACCACTCTGTTAGGTTCTCCAAGGTTGACAAGATGGTGATGGTGCATGTAGACATCTCACACGAAGTCCATGGCCTAGTCAGTTATGCGGGGTTCATCCTGTAGGTCGATGGCAAAAAATAGTCTATAGAGTTTAGTTAGTGCAACTTTGCTTGTCTGTAGTAAGTACTATTGTTCAGTACTTGATTTGTGTTTGTGAACCCTGTATTGTTTATTAGTACTGCTGCTTTTGGTGTGTGGTCAGTCCTGAGAACGGTCTATGTTAATGTCTGTCCACTCAATTCTGTATGTATATTTTGAAGTATCCATATCATATTTTTTGTGAGGACGGTCTATCAATTATGGTTACACTCCAATATCTGTATGCATTGCAGGGTTTATCGCACCCACCAGGATTTCCAGCCCCATGGATGTTCGGTCCATACGATTTGTCACGACCTTTGGACTGTCCTGCTTGTGGTAGTAGGCGGGGCCCCTGCATGCCACGCGTAGTTGAACGATCAATCTTCTATTTAGTACTTCAACATAGTGATTTCCTGGTAAGGATTCACTCGTGTCACATCAAGTAAATCTTATTGATTTAATGTCATGTTCTCTTTCTTTTCCTGCAATTTTACGATGCAGATTTTGCCATGTGACATTCATCACAGAATAAACCGTTTGGTTTGCTCTACGATGGCTATTTTTGCAGGTTTCACTTCTTATGTCGTGTCAGTAACGAAGGCACTGTCCATCACTTATATTACTGGAAAAAAATGGATCAGTCTGTTGTTTGAGTACAAGCTGAATCCCTATGATGAACTGCAGTTTGGTTTAACAAAAACTCCTAAATTAGTCCTTCTCGCGTTTAAAAGAAATGAAGAAAAAGACTGGATCACGGTCACGGATCCTAGTCAAGTTAGAAAGCTGATCATAGCAGACCAGACACGATCGCTGCTGTCTCGCACAGATCGAGCACGACAGTTGCTCTAGCACTGACAGCGGCAGCAACTCAGTCCGATCTAGCTGAGGATTGGGCACCGACCGCGTCAGGGGATCAGTATGATCTACCGGAGGATCGGGCATCGACACCGGCACCTGCTCCGACACCGGCACCAGCTCTACAAGGAGCACCATCTCCGGCAGCAGCAGCGGCTTCGGCACCTGCACCAACACTTGCGCTTGCATCTACTCCGGCCTGTGCAGTTGCACTGGTAACAGACTGGGCTGCATTTCACACTTCATATACCAAAGTCCTTACAAAAACCGACATGTCCACCTTCTTGGTAAGCATTGGCCGCCCAAGTGCTTCATTCTTTTTTCTTTCCATGTTGTTTCACACGATTCACTGTGTTGATCTAACTGTTTGGGTATGTCTTCTTGTTTGCAAACAGAGAATTCCTAGAGCAACGAGGGAGTCGTTCAACAATCCGGGCGACCGCGGCCAAGTTTCTCTTACCATGTGCAACCTTCGTGTGAATGAACCTGCTCAATATATCGTAAGTACAAAGGATGGTCGCATGATGATTGATGCTAAAGGATGGTCAAGGTTCAAATCTAAATCATATCTTGCGGTAGGGGATGATGTCAAAATCGAACTTTCTCGGCAAGGAGAGCTGGTCCAAATCAACTTTGAAATTCTTCAGTAGCAACACACAACTGCCTAACTGATCTATCCTCCGAGAGATTTTGATGTAATAATCTGGCATGGTGAAACAAGTGTCCTGTGTGTATAAGTAGTACGATAGTATTATTTATCACATGGTATATCGTTGATAGAATTGCAACTCTGATTGCTGGTTAGGAACTGTCGTTCGATTTCATTCCAACAGTTGCCGTGCTTTATTCAATTTTGTGTATTCACCTTGCGACAGCATCTAAAACCAGCGCCGTACCGATCACTTGCAAGATGAAAAGCGCTGAGGTAGAACACATGGGCCCCCAAACATGCAGGGTCGGCCTGCGGCCCAAAGTCCAGAACCTGGTTTCGAGAAGCACTAGCTCAGTGCAGAAGTGGCGTCCTCCTCCTGCTGTGGGTTGGGCGAAGATGAATGTTGATGCTTCGTTATCTCGCAATGGTGAAAGGGGAGCCCTGGCAGTTGTGAGTCGGGATCATACAGGCTTCTTCCTTGGAGCATCGGCACTGGTGTGTGAAAGTGTTACTGATCCAGAGATCCTAGAGGCAATGGCATGTTGCGAGGGGCTATCTCTGGCTCTTGACTTAAACCTGCAACAAGTTCAGATTAGCACCGATTGTTCAGCAACAGTCAAGCATATCGGAGAGGCATACTTGGGGCCCAGCAAAGTTATTATGGACGAGATCAAGATGAAGAAGAATATGTTCCAAACCATGGAGATCATACATGAAAAACGCAAGTGTAATATTGAAGCGCATGTGCTTGCAAAAGCTGCTACTTCTTTGCCCTGTGGACGCCATCTTTGGCTCACAGGAACCCCCGAAATTATTTGTATACCATGACTGTTAATCTTCAATAAAGCAGCTTTTATCCCTCAAAAAAACATCTGAGTATTATATTCTCAGCTGAACCCCCATAATGCCCGTGCGTTGCAGAGGGAGTATTTTTCTCGGCAAGGTGAGCCTGTGATATAAAAGATTTGTATATTTCTTTACAGAGGGAGTATCTCTCTGTCATATATTTATGTGTAACTAGTTACTCCTATCTTTCTACTTCCTTTCGCTGATATGTGGGGCAGCCGGCAACGGGGTCCACGTGCCATATGCACAAATTAGAGTGCACAACTTCACGGTAGACACACCCCGGTCGTAGCGCGGCAGTAATGCCCAAGGAGCTGTCAAATCACAACCCCCCCTTACCAGCTTTAGCAGTAAGCTAGACGGACGAAGCGGCAATATTTCACTGGGCCTGAATCCCTTTCTCCCTCGTCTGCTTGTTCGGAGAAAACCCCCTCTCGGCGATTGCATAGGGTTTTCTCATGGAGAACCAGTTACGAATTCTTCATCCATCCCCGATAAACCCAAGTCCCTTGGTCGCAGGTAATCCTAGGATGGCAGCCGCCGCCATTGATGCATTTTTCTTCCTACTGAATCTAGTGTGTTTCATTTGTAGTGCCCAAAGTGCGAGTACCCTACAGGTTTCTGCGCCCTCGGCGAGACGCCACACTTGTTCCTTCTCATCCTAACACAGCATTTTGAAACGCGCACAGTATGTTCCTAGAATCCGTTTTTCTATCCAGGAGGGTGGGTTTTTTTAACATGTTGTGTTCTCATATTATTTTTCCTGCAGTGTAATATTTGCTCTGCCAGAACACATGTACTCAAGATGCTCGGCCTTGCCATAACTAAATACACTAATTTAATGGTCACAGTGAAGACAAGCCATGGATATAAGTTCCGAGTTGGGTTCATGAACCAAGAAGATCACTGCTTTTTTTATGGCCGAACTTGGATAAACTTTCTCAAGTGTTACAAACTGAAAGTTGGCGCACGAATGTTGATGGAAATAGCAGAACCTGGTCTCATCTTCACTGCGATCTTCCACCCCGACGTCGTTCCAATTGTTCATCCATGTTAGTTTTGTATCTGGTTCTTGCTTGTTGCCTCGATTACTTCTTAATCCACCTATTCTGTCTAACTAATCACAATTTAATTTTAGAAGTAGCAATGAATCTCTCATGAAGATGCTACTTCTAACTAATATTTTCTTATAATTGGTGGCACGTGTAGGTTTTTTCAGAGTAAAGCAGTCTACTCGTTTGTTACTCTGTAATAACTCGGATGTTAGTAATGGCACTAAAGTTGACTGGATCGACATCCACAAGTTCCTACACTTTATTGATCGTCTTGAGGTCCTTGTGGGGCGTTTCAATGGTGGAAGGCCACGTGGGATATGTGTGCCACTGCTGCACTCGTTGAACAGGTCCAACTGTGTCGAGAAACTTATGGTATGAGCTGTTTTCTGTTATATATGTTGTTCATAAACTATTGCTTATACACAGTTTTACAGCTGTGATCTTCTTGAAACAGGAACTGCCTAGTTCTATTGTTCCTATACAGATGCCTAACCATGGCCGGGTCAGACTTGCGCTTGGTCACAACATGATGTTTATGTCAACCTACTCAATTCCCCTTGGAGGTGAAAAGATACTTATTCATGGGTGGTCTCAAATAATGAAGGCCCGTCCATCTTGGAGAATAGGACAGAAGATTATGTTCATGCTTTTCCATGGCTCTAAAGCGAATATCCTGTTTATTGACCATGTTGCGAGATGAAGCCGCTTTCAGAAGGTTGTGGATGCGCAGGGTGGCGCCTGGGCCTTGTCCTGGGGCTTGGCGGCCTCACGCTTGGTTAACTGTAGGCGAAGTAGCACTGTTCGAGGCGTGCTTTGTACGGTTGAACCTGTATAAGTACTCATACTGCTTTTAGCTTTGGTTGTTAAGTGCCCCTGTTGGTTTCAGTTAAGGTTGTTAAGTACTACAGTCTGTCGTGTTTCTTCAGTCCTGTCTTCCTCCAGCCGCCAAAACCAAACCAGCGCCGGCGGGGCCGCCTGCTTCCGCCTCCCACGGCTGGCTGCGCCTCAGCGCATGCATCGCCGCCCCACCGTCTCCTAAATCGTTAACGCCGACGTCCTCCACGTGCTTTGGTGCGCTCGCCGCAGCGCCGCCCTCTCGCTTTGTCAACATGGTCAACAAATGACATGAATCGGCAGAAGTACGTGGAGAGGATGACAGTAGGGGCCCACCAGTCAGCGTATGGAAAAATAAAATGCTTCCTCCTAGTGTTTTCCTGACACTGGGACCCACGACATTGGGAGCGTATATAGTCAATAGACAAGAGAACAGCACAAGATCGGCTGACACCTGGGATGTAGCTACTCAAGCAGTATATTTTTTGTTTGGTATTGTTGAGACGGAGCAGGGTTTGAACTGGGCTGTGGCCCGTCTAGCCCAGGCTTATATTTTATGTTCACCATGTGACCAGCCCAGCTATTTTTTCTTTATGAAAATGAGCTCAGTTTATTTTTTCTGAGGAATACCCAATCTAGGCCTACTTATTTTTCTACGCCCTGATGGGCTGCAACTCTTTCAAGACGCCTGCAAATCTTGAAAGTAATATGAAATGGGTTGTAAATATAAAAAGAGATGACAAATTGGCAATTACTTTATAATTTCTGAATTTTATTACATTTTTAGATTCCTATTTCACTGGGCATTAACCTAATTTAAATATATCTTCAAAGTACTTTAAATCTTGCTGGACATTTTGGTATTAAAAATAGTTTGGAACCCACAGAAATATGCGAAATTGGCCCTGGCCAACCAAAAAAACGACTGCAATAAATTGCATAAGAAGTTGCCATGAGCTATATATAAATTATTAAAAAAAGAGGGAGTGGTCTGACTTGTGGGCCTGTTTAGTTGACGCGTATGCAAGATTTTTTTAGTTATTATATACATCAACAAACGATTCTAGCAGACGTAACCGTTGGATGTCAATCCAACATCCATCGTGTTTCTTCAACCTCTGATCTTCTTGATCCAGCCGCCAAAGCAGCGCCGGCGGGACCGCCTACTCCCGCCTCCCGTGGCCGGCTGTGCTGCCGCGCAGGCCTCAGCGCCCCCTAGTACTCCCACTGCTGGCCAGGGCATCCCTCTACTCACCCACACCCCCTATTATTCTGCGGCGACGGCAACCTCACACCGCAGCCGAACCGGTGAACGCTCGTACTCCTCTCCGCGTGGGCATCCACTGCTGCGTCTTCCCCAGCTCCGCGTCGTCCCCTTCCTATGCCACGCTATCGTCCACCGCCGTGGTGCTCTCGGTGCGGCGTGGTCAATGTGGTCAATGACCGACTTCCATCGGAACAGTACTGTACGTGGAGAGGCTGACAGCTGGGTCCACGACAGCCGCAAGGAAGTGCCTCCTTATTACGCGCAAAATAATTATTCCTCCACCTGACAGCGGGGACCCACCGGACGGGCCACCAGTATTTTGCAAAAAAAATCGTTTCCCCCTGACTGCTGGGACCCATCGGACGGGCCACCATATTTCGCAAAAAAAACGTTCCCCCCACTGTCAGCTCGGACCCACCGGAAGTGCCTCCTTATTACGCACAAAAAAATGAATACCCCCTGGCTAGCTGGGACCCACCTTGGATGGAGGCTGACTTGTGGGCCTACTAAGTTGACAAGGATGAAGGGCTTTGTCAACTTAGTCAATATGAATGATTCTAGCTCCAGTGACCGTACGATGTCCATCCAACGGCCGTAGTGCTTCTTCAACCTCTGGTCTTCTTGCTCCAGCCGCCCAAAGTAGCGCCGGTCGTGCCGCATGCTCCTGCCTCCCGTGGCCGGCTGTGCTGCCACAGAGGCCTCACCGCCCCCTAGCATTCCCACCGCTGGCCAGGCCCTGCGGCGACGGCAACATCACACCGCAGCCGAACCAGTGAACCCTCGTACTCCTCTCCGCGCGTGCTTCCACTGCCGCGTCTTCCCCGGCTCCGCGTCGTCCCCTTCCTAGGCCTCGCCGTCATCCACCGCTGTGGTGCTCTAGGTGCGGCGTGGTCAATGTGGTCAACGACCGACTTCCATCGGAAGAGTACCGTGCGTGGAGACACTGACAGCTGGGTCCACGGCCGCAGCAAGGAAGTGCCTCCTTATTACGCGCAAAATAATTATTCCTCCACCTGACAGCGGGGACCCACCGGAAGGGCCACCGTATTTCGTGAAAAAAATGTTTGCCCCTGACTGCTAGGACCCACCAGCTACATCTTCGCACGCAAGGAAGTGCCTGGCAGTCGGGACCCACTTGGTTGAAGCGTACGTAGCGTTGTCATTCTGGTCGCGAACGTGTACGTACATATATACTGGTCGATGTAGAGGCGTGCACATAGCATGTACACGTACGTACAGCGGCCAGGGTGCAAGAAAGAAAATACGACCACGTATGTGTACATACGGGCGGGGTCTCAAACGCCTACTCATGCATACGTACGGCCAGGGCTCGTGTACATGGCTGGGTCGGAACGGAGAAACATCATCGTCATCGTGTTCATGGGGAGGCGACGGAATGCGTCGTGTTCATGGGGAGGCAACAGAATGCGTCGTGTTCATCGGGAGGGCCTGGACGGAACAGGCGATGGAAACGAGGCCTGGCGTACCGCAGAACGGAGGAAACGGCCTTGTGTTCGATCGGCCACGTTCGAAACAGGATCCTATTGATCGGGAGGGGTCTGGCGTACCACAAAACGGAGGAAACGGACCTCCTACGGTTGAAACGGGGGTCCTGTTCATCGGGAGGGGTGTGGCGTACCGCAGAACGGACAAAACGGACCTCCTACGGTCGAAATGGGGGTCCTGTTCATCGGGAGGGGTGTAGCGTACCGCAAAATGGGACTCCACGGGATACTGTTCATCTCCACCGTCGACCCCCTCCAGCCTCCACGAGCTACTGTTTATCCACCGTCGACCTCCTCCAGCCTCCACCTGCGACTGTTCATCCAGCCTCCACCGCGTGCTACTCCACCGGCTACTGTTCAACCATCCCTCTCCACGGGCTCCTGTTCAACCACCCCTCCATGGGCTACTGTTCATCCTACCCTCCATCGTCTATTGTTCATCCTTCCCTCCACGGGGTGGTCCTGTTCATCCAGCCCCAACTAGCTCGATCGATCGGGGTCCTGTTCATCCACCCCCACCGGGAACTGTTCCATCCACCCCCCCCCCCGCGCAACGCTCACTGTTCATCCAAAGGCAGCATCGATCAGCTTCAGTTAGCAGCAGTAGCGAAGGAATCACTCGATCGGGTTCAGTTAACAGCCATCGATCGATCGCTCAGGTTCAGTTACGCGTAGCCTGCAGTGCAATTGCTCGGGTTCAGTTAGAGCCCAACGCCTCGCTCGGGTTCAGTTAGAGCCAATGCCTCACACACACGCGCGTACGTGTACGAGAGAAACGCGCATCGCTCGGCCCCCGACCTCCCACCGTAACCGGGAACTCCCCGAAATTTTCCTCCCCCTCGCTTCTACCATGGTTTTTTCTGTCATGGACGACCCAAAGAATGTCAAGCAGCTGCGTCTCCGGCCCGCCCAGGACGAAAAGCCCATTTTCTGTCATGATTTTTTGTCATAGAAGTAGGAGCCCACCACATCTATGATGATACCGGGTTTTGTCACAATTATCGTCATAGAAGTGTCATATGTATGACAGAAAAAAAATTCGTTCGGCCCAAAATGTCACAGATGTGTCTTTTTTTGTAGTGATACAATGTTCGCCCCCTCTCTTGTGGAGATCTATTCAATGTAATCTTCTTTTTGCGGTGTGTTTGTTGAGACCGATGAATTGTGGGTTTATGATCAAGTCTATCTATGAATAATATTTGAATCTTCTCTGAATTCTTTTATGTATGATTGGCTATCTTTGCAAGTCTCTTCGAATTATCAGTTTGGTTTGGCCTACTAGATTGATCTTTCTTGCAATGGGAGAAGTGCTTAGCTTTGGGTTCAATCTTGCGGTGTCCTTTCCCAGTGACAGTAGGGGCAGCAAGGCACGTATTGTATTGTTGCCATCGAGGATAACAAGATGGGGTTTTCATCATATTGCATGAGTTTATCCCTCTACATCATGTCATGTTGCTTAAGGCATTACTCTGTTTTCATTAACTTAATACTCTAGATGCATGCTGGATAGCGGTCGATGAGTGGAGTAATAGTAGTAGATGCAGGCAGGAGTCGGTCTACTTGTCTCAGACGTGATGCCTATATACATGATCATACCTAGATATTCTCATAACTATGCTCAATTCTGTCAATTGCTCAACAGTAATTTGTTCACCCACCATAGAATACTTATGCTCTCGAGAGAAGCCACTAGTCAAACCTATGGCCCCCAGGTCTATCTTCATCATATTAATCTCCCAATACTTAGTTATTTCCTTTTCCTTTTACTTTGCTTTTATTTTACTTTGCATCTTTATCACAAAAATACCAAAAATATTATCTTATCATATGTATCAGATCTCACTCTTGTAAGTGGCCGTGTAGGGATTGATAACCCCTTATCGCGTTGGTTGCGAGGATTTATTTGTTTTGTGCAGGTACGAGGGACTGGCGCGTAGCCTCCTACTGGATTGATACCTTGGTTCTCAAAAACTGAGGGAAATACTTACGCTACTTTGCTGCATCATCCCTTCATCTTTGGGGAAAACCAACGCAGTGCTCAAGAGGTAGCAAGAAGGATTTCTGGCGCCGTTGCCGGGGAGGTCTACGCAAAAGTCAATATACCAAGTACCCATCACATACCCTTATCTCCCGCATTACATTATTTCCCATTTGCCTCTCGTTTTCCTCTCCCCCACTTCACCCTTGCCGTTTTATTCGCCCTCTCTCTCTATCCTCCTTCTCTTTCCCGTTTGCCTCTTTTTGCCTGCTTGCTTTTTTTGCTTGTGTGTTAGTTTCCTTGCTTGTCACGATGGCTCAAGATAATACTAAATCGTGTGACTTCACCAATACCAACAATAATGATTTTATTAGCACTCCGATTGCTCCTCTTACCGATGTTGAATCTTGTGAAATTAATACTGCTTTGCTAAATCTTGTCATGAAAGATCCGTTTTACGGCCTTCCTAGTGAAGATGCCGCTACCCATCTAAATAGCTTCGTTGATTTGTGTGATATGCAAAAGAAGAAAGATGTGGCTAATGATATTGTTAAATTGAAGCTATTTCCTTTTTCACTTAGAGATCGTGCTAAAGCTTGGTTTCGTCTTTGCCTAAAAATAGTATTGATTCATGGAATAAGTGCAAAGATGCTTTTATCTCTAAGTATTTTCCTCCCGCTAAGATCATCTCCCTTGGAAACGATATTATGAATTTTAAGCAACTTGATCATGAACATGTTGCACAAGCTTAGGAGAGAATGAAATTAATGATGCGTAATTGCCCTACTCATGGTTTGAATTTGTGGATGATTATACAAAATTTTTATGCCGGGTTGAATTTTGCTTCTAGAAGTCTTTTAGATTCGGCGCGGGAGGCACTTTTATGGAAATCACTTTAGGAGAATCTACTAAACTCCTAGATAATATTATGGTTAATTATTCTCAATGGCATACTGAAAGATCTAGTAATAAAAAGGAGCATGCGATGGAAGAAATTAATGTTTTGTGTGGAAGGATGGATGAACTTATGAAATTATTTGCTAGTAAGAGTGTTTCTTCCGATCCTAATGATATGCCCTTGTCTACTTTGATTGAGAATAATAATGAATCTATGGATGTGAATTTTGTTGGTAGGAACAATTTTGGTAACAACGCGTATAGAGGAAATTTCAATCCTAGGCCTTATCCTAGTAATCCCTCTAATAATTATGGTAATTCCTGCAACAATTCTTATGGAAATTATAATAAGATGCTCTCTGATTTTGAATCTAATACTAAATAATTTATTACCTCACAACAGAATTTCAATGCTTTGATGGAAGAAAAATTGCTTAAGATTGATGAGTTGGCTAGGAACGTTGATAGAATTTCTCTTGATGTTGATTCTTTGAAACTTAGATCTATTCCACCTAATCATGATATCAATGAGTCTCTCAAAGCCATGCGAATTTCCATTGATGAGTGCAAAGAAAGAACCGCTAGGATGCGTGCTAAGAAAGATGCCTTTATAAGAGCGTGTTCCTCTAGTTCCTATGAAAATAAAGATGAAGATCTAAAAGTTATTGATGTGTCCCCTATTAAATCTTTGTTTTGCAATATGAATCTTGATAATGATGGGACTGAATATGATCCACCTTTACCTATAAGGCATTCCAAGAATTCGGAATTTTTTGATCTTGATGCTAAAATTGATAAAAGTGGGATTGAAGAAATTAAAACCCTAGATGTTGCTAAACCCACTATTATGGTTTCAAGGAATTTAACTATGAAAATTTCTCTTTGATTGATTGTATTTCCTTGTTGCAATCCATGCTAAATTCTCCTCACGCTTATAGTTAAAATAAAGCGTTTATTAAACATATCGTTGATGCCTTGATGCAATCTTATGAAGAAAAACTTGAATTGGAAGTTTCTATCCCTAGAAAACTTTATGATGAGTGGGAACCAACTATTAAAATTAAAATTAAAGATCATGAATGCTATGCTTTATGTGATATGGGTGCTAGTGTTTCCATGATTCCAGAGACTTTGTGTGATTTGTTAGGTTTCCGTTATTTTGATGATTGCTCTCTAAACTTGCACCTTGCAGATTCCACTATTAAGAAACCTATGGGAAGAATTAATGATGTTCTGATTGTTGCAAATAGGAATTATGTGCCCGTAGATTTTATTGTTCTTGACATAGATCGCAATCCTTCATGTCCTATTATTCTTGGTAGACCTTTCCTTAGAATAATTGGTGTAATTATTGATATGAAGGAAATATTAGGTTCCAATTTCCATTAAGGAAAGGCATGGAACACTTTCCTAGAAAGAAAATTAAATTACCTTATGAATCTATTATGAGAGCCACTTATGGATTGCCTACCAAAGATGGCAATACCTAGATCTATCCTTGCTTTTTGTGCCTAGCTAGGGGCGTTAAACGATAGCGCTTGTTGGGAGGAAACCCAATTTTATTTTTATTCCTTGCCTTTTGCTCCTGTTTAGTAATAAATATTTTATCTAGCCTCTGTTTTGGTTGTGCTTTTTGTGTTTAATTAGTGTTTGTGCCAAGTAAAACCGTTGGGAAGACTTGGGGAAAGTCTTGTTAAACTTGCTGTAAAAAACAGAAACTTTAGCACTCACAAGAACTGCTGCCATTTTTATTTGGAAAGTGATATTTAGTTAATTATTTTTGAAGATGATTAATAGATAAATTCCTCACGTCTAGCAATTTATTTTAGAATTTTTCGGGTTCCAGATCTTGCGCTAGCTACAGATTACTACAGACTGTTCTGTTTTTGACATATTCTGTTTTTCGTGTGTTGTTTGCTTATTTTGATGAATCTATGGCTAGTAAAATAGTTTATAAACCATAGATAAGTTGGAATACAGTAGGTTTAACACCAATATAAATAAAGAATGAGTTCATTACAGTACCTTGAAGTGGTCTTTTGTTTGCTTTCGCTAACGGAGCTCACGAGATTTTCTACTTTGAGTTTTGTGTTGTGAAGTTTTCAAGTTTTGGGTAAAGATTTGATGGATTATGGAACAAGGAGTGGCAAGAGCCAAAGCTTGGGGATGACCAAGGCACCCCAAAGATAATCTAAGGACACCTAAAAGCCAAAGCTTGGGGATGCCCCGGAAGGCATCCCCTCTTTCGTCTACTTCTATCGGTAACTTTACTTGGAGCTATATTTTTATTCACCACATAATATTGTAGGATCGAAAGTATGTCTAGAGGGGGGGGGTTATTAGACTACTTGACCAATTAAAAATCTATCATTTTCCCAATTTTAGTTCTTGGCAGATTTTAGCAACTTTGGACAAGCCAAGCAATCTTAACACAATTCAAGCAAGCATGCAAAGAGTCTATGAGCAGCGGAAAGTAAAGCATGCAACTTGCAAGAATGTAAAGGGAAGGGTTTGGAGAATTCAAACGCAATTGGAGACATGGATGTTTTTGTCGTGGTTCCGATAGGTGGTGCTATCGTACATCCACGTTGATGGAGACTTCAACCCACGAAGGGTAACGGTTGCGCGAGTCCATGGAGGGCTCCACCCACGAAGGGTCCACGAAGAAGCAACCTTGTCTATCCCATCATGGCCATCGCCCACGAAGGACTTGCCTCACTAGCAGTAGATCTTCATGAAGTAGGCGATCTCCTTGCCCTTACAAACTCCTTGGTTCAACTCCACAATCTTGTCGGAGGCTCCCAAGTGACACCTAGCCAATCTAGGAGACACCACTCTCCAAGAAGTAACAAATGGTGTGTTGATGATGAACTCCTTGCTCTTGTGCTTCAAATGATAGTCTCCCCAACACTCAACTCTCTCTCATAGGATATGGATTTGGTGGAAAGAAGATTTGAGTGGAAAGCAACTTGGGAAAGGCTAGAGATCAAGATTCATATGGTGGGAATGGAATATCTTGGCCTCAACACATGAGTAGGTGGTTCTTTCTCAGAAAATGTGTATTGGAAGTGTAGGTATGTTCTGATGGCTCTCTCCACGAATGAAGAGTGGTTGGAGGGGTATATATAGCCTCCACACAACAACTAACCGTTACACACAATTTACCAACCTCGGTGAGACCGAATTAAGAAACTCGGTCGGACCGATTTAGCAAACCTAGTGACCGTTAGGATTTTCGGTGGGACTGAGATGCAACTCGGTAGGACCGATATGGTTAGGGTTAGGGCATAACGTAATCTCAGTGTGACCAATTACACAAACTCGGTTGGACCGATTTTGGTAATAAGCTAACCAGAGAGTTGGTCAGGTAAACTCGGTGGGACCAATTTGCTCATTTCTATGGGACCGAAATGTTACAAAAGGGAAACAGAGAGTTTACATTGCAATCTCGGTGGGACCGATCGCTCATCTCGGTAGGACCAAAACGTTATGAAGGGAAACAGAGAGATTACAACCCCATCTCGGTGTGACCGAGATCTCTATTGGTGAGACCGATTTGCCTAGGGTTTGTGGCAGTGGCTATGACATCTGAACTCGGTGGCGCTGGATAGAAAGAATCGGTGGGGCCGAGTTTTACTTTTGGTTTAGGTCATATGTGGATGTGGGAAGGTAGTTGAGGGTTTTGGAGCATATCACTAAGCACTATGAAGCAAGAACCTCATCAAGCAACACCTCATCCCTCCTTGATAGTATTGGCTTTTCCTATAGACTCAATGTGATCTTGGATCACTAAAATATAAAATGTAGAGTCTTGAGCTTTGAGCTTGAGCCAATCTTTTTTTCCTTAGTATTTTGAGGGATCCACTTTCCTCATCCATGCCATGCCATTCATTGAGCTTTTCCTGAAATATTAATCTTGGAATAGCATTAGCTCAATGAGCTATATATTGTTAGGAATTAACAAAACCACCTAGGGATAGTTGCACTTTCAATCTCCCCCTTTTTGGTAATTGATGACAACATATAGATCAAAGCTTCGACGAATGATAGTAAGAGTGAAAAACATTGTCGCTTTGAGAAGTATGTGAAAAGCAAGATCTCCCCGTAAATTTATGCATAGTTTATGATTTGCTTTGGACTGCAAATGCACAGATAATTAGGCTCATGGGTTACTCTTCCATGTCACATACATCTTGGTGGAGCGCTCAAAATGGTAATAATTAAATACATGCACTCATCACCAAGAAAAGTGAATGATCATATAGGGATAAAATGATAATGTCATCCAACAAGCATTAATGTAGCATATGATCAAACACACATGATCATCCAAGTATCACACAGACGTAAAGTATTTCAATCAAGCAAATAAATTTCAACCACCAAAGCAAGAGAGAATAGAAATAGCAACGCTCTCTCTCGAAGCCTATGATCTATAAATTTTTCTCCCCCTTTAGCAACAAGTTACCAAAAAAGTTCCTAGAAAATGCATAGCACTAAATCGTCTCTCAGGCTTGGTCTTCAGGTGGTGGTGTCCGGATAACTCCAAGAACGAAGGCTTCAATCGATGTAGATGGAGCTGATGGAGTAGGTGCTGGAGCTGGTGGCACTGAAGCTGTAGCTGGTGCAGATGAAGTGGCTCTGGTGTCTATTACTGGCACTGCAGCTGACCTTTGAGCTCTAGGCACTCTGGCAAATGCATCAGTGGTTGTCTTGCCCTTCCTCTCATGCATATCATCCTGAAGTTGCTCCACAACAGACTGGATCTCAGTTACCTTCACATCCATGTCATAGAATTTCTGCTCTATGATCCTTTCCAAGCTCTCCTGGTTTTGAGTCAGGGTGGCCATCCCTTTCTCAATCCTTAGAGTGGATGCAATCAAGTAGCCGAGCTGATCTTGCTTGCTCTTCAGAAGATACTGAGATGCCTCTTCCATGGTTGGCATCTTTGCAGCTTTCTCAGCCTTTGCCTTCTCCCTCTTTGCTTGAACGTGCACAGAAGATGGTTCATCCTCATTCATGACCACTTGGTTGTCCTCAAAGTCTGGATAGATGGGCAGGTGCTCCTTGTCCAGCAGATATGTGCCAGTGCCCATCTTGGAGTTAATCATCTCCTGAATCTGTGGGGCATATCCACAACTCCTCTTATGATCTGCAGTTGTCCTCTTTATGGTTTCCACTATTAGGCTCATGACTTTGAACTTCTGTGGGACATCAAAGATGTGAAGCAAGTTAATTGCATGGCCTCTGATCATCTTGTGATCACCTGACTTTGGCAAGAGAGTGTGCCTGAGGATCCAGTTGATAGTTGGCAAGCCTGACAGAAGGTAATGTACAGATCCAAACTTGGGTGTCTCAAGAGCAGCATCTGGGATCTCCTTGTACATGTGTGCCATGGTGTTGTGATCCTTCTTCTTGTTGGCATAGACATACAAGTCATCTTCACTCTCTTCTGGGGCATTGATCAACTTAGCCCATTCCGCAACTATGGACTGGTATCTCGTGCCTTCAGACATCCAGACTATCTTGCCATCTGGGTAGAAGTGAGCTGTGGAGTAGAACTGCATGATAAGCTCATCATTCCACTTTGTGAGCTTCTGAGCCACAAACTCATCAACTCCACAAGACTTGAAACTGTCATACACTCTTGGATAATGTTCTTCATTCTCCTTGATGTACTCCCAGTTGACCCATCTCATGTCACATACTATTGGTTTCTTGTCAAGCAACACTATCTCATAAAAATCCTGATGTTCTTTGGTATGGAACCTGTAGTCCACAACAGTTCTCCTTCTGGTGGCATATGGATCTGACTCTCTCCATATCCTCAATCCTGAGTCCTTCCTGATCTTCATGTTTTCTGCTACAGGATGAGCATCATTATGATCTGGAATTTTTGGCTTTAGCTTCGTCAAAACATGTGTCTCATCATCATCTTCTTCAGCAACAGTTTCAGGCACTGGGGCCTTGTTTTTCTCAGCAGCTGGAATGTTCCTGGTACTCCTTTTTGGTGCAGTTTTGGGTTTTGGAGCAGCTGGCTTGGAAGTTCCTTTGGGCTTAGATTGAGCAGCCCCGGATCTTATGGCATCTCCCATAAGATTTTGTGCCTTAGGTGCTGGTGCAACATCCTCTTCCTCTTCCTCTTCTTCAGAGTCTTTCATGATTGAAGATCTCCCAAGCACTCTGGCAGTGGTCTTCTTGACCCTCTCTTTCCTCTTCTTCCCTTCTGCAGCACCCTCTTTGGGTTCAGATTCCAAAGGTACTTGTGTAGAGGCTCTGGCTTTAGACATGGGGATTCTCTTTCCAGGTAATTTGGTCTTCATACCAGGCTTAGTTGCAGCAGCAGTGCTATATTCCTTTTTAACCACTTTCTTCTTGGAAGTGGCCTCATCCTCAACTGCCACATAGTCTTCATCCTCAGATTCAGAAGTTTTCTTCTTTCTGGCCCTGGTGGTAGCCTTTGGCAGATTGCTTGGTGTGCTCCTGCTGCCATCATCTGAGTTGCTAGAGGGACTAGTGCCCTCACCCAAGTGAACCTGCTCCTCTGACTTGTTCTGGCTGTCACTTTGATCAGACATAATGCAATCTCTGACAACTAACCCTGTGAATAGATTATAGATGAGGTAGAGTGGATGAGCATCACAAAATACAGAGGTTTTTGCAAAAGAATGAATCAAAAACTTAGTTTTAGTTTTCCTCAGAAAGCATTTCGGATCAACCGATTTGTAAACTCGGTGATACCGAAGCAGCTTTTGGAACCTAAACTAGTGAACTTGGTCAGACCGAGTCACAGTTCGGTGGCACCGAGACAGCTAGGGTTTCACAAAGTCCTGAACTCGGTCAGACCGAGAATCACATGTGCAATGGCCTGGGCCGAATCGTGATACCGAGTTCCACAACTCGGTTGGTCCGAGATGGTTTTGGCAGAAACCTAACCCTAATTTTTCAAATCATCTCTAATCTACGGAGTGTTTTGACTGGATAAGATAGTTTCAATCATGGCAAGATTCATGGCGAACACAATGTGCTAGGAATCAGATAAGGACAGCACAGTGATCAAGTTCATACCCTAGTTCGGCGATGAACTCTCTACGGTGGCAACGGCGGGGATGATTCCCGTTGACGGCGGCGGAGACCAGCGACAGGAGGCGGCTGGCGACGAGGAGGACGATCCGGAGACCCTGGAGGCAGAGCGGGCTAAGCGCGGGCGAAAGTGTTCGGAGAAAATTTCCAGAATTTTTCCCGTGGGTATATATAACCCGACCCTATCGGTGTGACCGAGTGGAACAACTCGGTGGCACCGAGATGCATAACTGCAAGCAGTTGCTGCAACTCGGTGTGACCGAAAAGTTCAAGTCGGTTGCAACGAGATTGAAAACCTAGATCGACTTAGTGATCTGGGTATGACCGAAATGGGTGAATCAGTCAGACCGAAACGCACAAAGAAGTTTTGGAAGTTTAAGTCTATGACGAATTGGGGACTCCGAGTGCTCCTCACACAGAGTGGTTCAAATCTGACTTGATCAAATTTTGTGATGTAGCATGAGTAGAGTTTGAGACGAGAAAAGCATAGATAGCTAGAGAAGGTTCTTAGGCATTCTTGTCCATCCACTTGGCAAAAAGAAAAGGAAACCAATCAATCAAAACAACAAGTGGATGTCCTCGAATGAGTAAATTATGCAACCAACATGCTCACACAATAAAATGGCAAATGAAATATGTGGCAAAGCATGCACAAACAATTCTAGCATCTATCAAGCAATTGGTGATGACTAGGTCATCTATATATGAGTATATTGACTTAGGAGTCAAATGAGAACATTTGACCATAGGCCATACTCATTGTTTAAGCACAAGTGGGGTTACCACTTTTACATAAAGCGTTGTTGTGTTCACACCATTAGAGTTGCTTTAACTCAATTGTTAGAGTAAAGCTCCCCCTAGATGTGAGATCCCCCCTAAGAGGGATGAACTAACCTTGGGTTTTGTCAATGATGAATTCATGTAGATGTTGAAGATGTGGATGCTCAATGTTGATGTAGATCATTCGGAGCTATCCTTTGGAGTGAGTTGCACTTTCAATACCTACACGGGTTAGTCCCACAAGGAACAAACAAGGATATCCATAGACATAGAGTGATGCACACACAAGATGATGTCTATGAAAGCTTTAGGTTACCTTGTCCCTTGTCTTACCAACAAGAGGGTTTGTGACTCCTTGAACTAGTGCAAGATGTGGAAGTTGATTGCACTTGTTCTTGCCAAAATGATAAGAGTGAAGTATGTTGGCAGAGTCACCCTCAAGAACTCTCTAGTTCTTCTTCTTCGGGATCCACACCATCTTGATGGGAATCCTCGGAGTTGTAGTTGTACTTGATGAAGTGGAACTTGATGTAGTCTTGGGAACCCACTTGACCAAGGCCTTAGGAGCTTCTTCAAATGCATCAATTTCCTCTTGAAGCTTGTCCTTGCCTTTTTGCTTGTGGTCTTGTGGTGGAAGATCATCTTGATCTTGTGTCCCTTTGGAAGAAGTAGGATCATACTTCTCTTGTTGAGGAACAAACTTCGTCTTGGGGTATTGATCTTCTTCCCACTCAACTCCATTGGCATTGAACTTTCGTTCAAAACCAATACCTTGATTCTTCCGGTGCCTTCCTTGCTTGCGTACAATTTCCTCGAATTGCTTACTCCTGGAAAGGCTCTTGTAAATACCTTTCTCTATAATTCCCTTCAATAAGCTATTTTCTTGCTCAAGTGTAACTTGGCTAAGAGAATCATTAGTGGAATCAAGAGAACTACTAGAAGCAACAACATTGGATTTAGCATGATTATTGTTACTACTAGAAGAAGAATCCTTCTTGTTCTTGTTACTAGACTTGACTTGAGGCATGTAAGTGGATAAGAGTAAACGCTTGGCAATGTAAGAAGAACTTTTCTTGCGAAGATCATCATTGATTGCCTTTAAGAACTCATGCTCTTGCTCAAGGTTGAGCTTTTCAAAACGTAATTTCTCATGAGTCCTTAAAAGTTCTCGATGATCTCCTAAGATAGTTTCATGAGCTAACTTAAGAGTGTTTAGTTCTTTAGTTAGAGACTCAATGTTCTCCTTATCATTGTCATCCGTTTCATCATAGTATTCATCACTATAGTTGTCAACAAGTAAATCATCATCACCTAACAAGTCATCTTTGAAAGTGCGTTATATCGACTAGAGGTGGGGTGAATAGGAGATTTTTATGAAATTCTTCACTGAGGAATTTGCTGGTGAGGAAATTCCTTAGGGAAGAACTACTAGCAGCGGAATAAGTACTCAAAAGTAAACATAACATAATACAAGCATAGTCATCATGATGAAATGAAGATAGGCACAGAGTACAGGAAGCGTACTCACAGGATATCACAGGATGAAGACAAAAAGACTGAAGAAATTGAACTGAGGAAATTGAGAAAGTCTTCAGTCAAAGTCTTCAAACATAGATATGAACAAACACACAACACAGTTATGAGGAAATGAAAGAGTTGAGGAAATAGAACCAGTAAGCTTGGTGAAGACAATGATTTGGTAGACCAGTTCCAACTACTGTCTCAGTTGTATGTCTGGTTGGAGCGGCTGAGTATTTAAACTCGAGGACACACAGTCCCCGACACCCAGTCCTGAACACGCAGCTCAGGACACCCATTCCTCACCGTATTATCCTTGAAGTAAGGTCACACAGACCTCGTCCAATCACTCGTGGTAAGTCTTCAGGCGACTTCCAAACCTTCACAAACTTGGTCACTCGGCGATCCACAATTCCTCTTGGATGCTCTAGACCATGATGCCTAACCGTCTGGAAGAAGCACAGTCTTCAAGGGTAACAAGCGTCGGATCCACTCAGGATCAATCTCTTCAGTGATGCTCAATCACTTGGGGTTTGTAGGTGTTTGGGTTTTGGGTTTTTGGTTTTTCCTCACTTGATGATTTTTGCTCAAAGTCCTTAGAGGATGGGTTGCTCTCAAATGACAAGTGTCAGTTTCTCTCGGAGCAGCCAACCAGCTAGTGGTTGTAGGGGGCGGCTATTTATAGCCTAGGGAGCAGCCCGACAAGATAAGACATAAATGCCCTTCAGTGATATGACCGTTAGGTGGATAGATATTTTGGGACAGCTGGCACATAGCACAACAACGATCGGAATTTTGAGTAGAAAAATCCTCAGGGCTATCATGTTCGCACTGTGTAGGCAATCCGCACTGGCGAATTCCTAACTCCTCAGTCAGGACAAATTCCTCAGAGACCAGAAGAACTTCGTCTCTGTCACTGAAGAAATTGACTAAACTGTATGAGATTTCCAGTGGCTTCACTCGAAGGGATTGGTAGGTGCAGGATTTTGAGTTGAGCATCACATGGAGATTTTTCCTTAGTATTTCCTCGACCCCCTTTAACAGTACGGTGTTTCCTATGACTCAAGAAAGAGAAAATGAAACTACGAAAACAAAAGTCTTCATGCTTCATATTCCTCGAATGAATACCAAGTCTTCACGGTCACACCATTTTCTTCACTTTCAAAGTCTTCATGAAAGTCTTCAGAAATACCAAAATCTTCAGTCGAAGATATTCATTTTTAGGGGTCGACTTTTCCTGTAAATATCAAACTCCTCATAGACTTATAGACCTATGTACACTCACAAATGCATTAGTCCCTTAACCTATAAGTCTTTAATACACCAAAATCACTAAGGGGCACTAGATGCACTTACAATCTCCCCCTTTTTGGTGATTGATGACAATATAGGTTAAGTTTTCAACGGGGATAAACATATGAAGTGTAAATACTGATATTGAGGAATTTGATTGCAAGATATAGAAGAACTCCCCCTCAAGATGTGCATAGTGAGGAATTTTCTTTTAAAGCAATGCACACTTGAAGAGTTGAATCATGGAGATCTCCCCCTATATCTTGTAATTCATACACGCATTTAACATATAATATGAAGAATTTGAAATGCATGATGAAATATGGTGCCTGATTAAATTCAGCATGCGTGCAATAATATTAACGAGGAATAAGCATGCAGAATAGTGCATCAAAAGTATCAAAGCACAGTGCATCAAAAAGTATCAGAGCACCATCGGGTTTAAGATTACAACTCGATCCAATAAAGTTTCAGAAGAACGAGAGTTGTAACTTAGCAAAAAAATGCCCATATAGTAGACCCGTTTGAAGACTAACTCATATTTCTCCCCCTTTGTCATCGAATGACCAAAAGGATCGAAAATGAGGACTAACGCCCCGGAAGATAATCATGTTGAAGAAGGAGCGCCAGCATTGTTGGGGTCGTTTGTTGATGTACGGCCTACCGCAGTGTCGTCCAAATCTTCATGTTCATCAGTGTCGCGTGATGAAGAATAGGAGCTGGCCACCAGAGAAGGAACCTGGACCTTCTTGAATTTCTTCGGTGGAGGTGCAGACCAGTCAAAATCTTCTTTGAGACCCATGTTCTTCAGATGTTCTTCACCATACATACGTGACAGGATTGCCCAGGTGCGACCGAAGACTTGATGGAGGTAGTAGTGGTTTTTCTTCACTGCATTGTGTGTGGCAGTCATGTTGTGAAGAAGTGAACCAAACTGACGCTTAACTCATTTGTGATTTCGATCCACCTTCTGGTGAAGACTAAGCAAAAGTTCACGGTCAGTCATCACGCGTGGAGCAGTGGCTTGAGGAGTGGACTTGGGTGCATTGGCAGAGTCATCTGTGGTAGAGTCATCATTGGTGGAATAAGATGCAGCTTTGCGAAACTGACCATCCAATGGATGAATGCCTTCATCTATTACAGCTGGTGCCTTGCCCTTTCCTTCAACTGAGGAATATGTCTGCTTGAGGACTTCAATTGGGGGCAAGTAGCTGAGGTGATTCTGGAAATCAGTTTTGTAGTTGAGTGAAGACCTTGTCGTGAGGAATCTCATAATCCAAGGTGCATAAGGCTTCAGCTCAAACGGTGACAGTGCAACATTGGCTATAGTCCTCATGAAGAAATCGTGATAATTGACAGGAATGCCATGAACGATGTTGAATACCAGATTCTTCATGATGCCAACAATTTCCTCATCATATGAGTCGTGGCCTTTGATGGGACTGATTGTCCTCGTAAGAATATGATAGACAGTTCTGGGCACATACAACAATTCCTTCACGAGGAATTTGGTTCTTGGTGCCTGACCTGGTTTCAAAGGTTTCATCAGCACCTTCATGTAATGATGTGTGAGCTCAGGTTCACTGTAGATGCAGCGAGCTTCTTCAAGGGGAGGACTGAGTGGTAGAGCACGAAGCAATTCAGAGGCTGGTGCAGTGTAGTGAGTGTTTTCAGACATCCAGTCCAGCACCCATGAATTCACATCTTCAGCATCTCCGCTGATGTGCAGCGTTGCATAGAATTGAAGAATCAGTTCTTCATTCCAGTCGCAGATGTCAGAGCAAAAGTTTAGCAGTCTAGCGTCGTGAAGAACACTGAGGACTGGTGTGAAGCACGGCAGAGATTCCATATCCACGTGAGGAATATGCTCATGGTAGAAGATCTTCTCCTTGTTGAACAGCACTGAGGAATAGAAATTGGCTTGACTAGCTGTCCAGAAACGCCTCTTCCTAATGCGAGCAGAGTCATATGGGTTGTAATCTTCGAAGAATACGTGCTCGCCGAAGAAATCATCAGCCTTGAACTTTTGCTTGTGTGAGAATGGATCCTTTGGCTTCGGCAGAGCAGTGTCAGTGAGTTGCATCACGACCTCAGGAATCTCAATCACAGGTTCTTCAGGCTGAGGAATTTCTGGTTCCTCCTCAGTGGCAGTCTGCGTCGTTGGTTGTTCAGCAGCAGCAGTTTCTTCAGCGCTAGTGGCTGGAATTTCCTCATGGACAGATGCATTGGGATGAGTTTCTTCAGAGCCCATGTGTACAGTTTGTGTGGGGGACTGAGGAATTTGCTGTAGAGGGGTGAACATTGGTGAGTTTGGATGCTGACTTTCCCAGAATTCATCACTGATTACGGGTGTGGAGCAGCCAATGTCCACATCTTCATCTTCCATTTCTTCAACGCCAGCCTCTTCAGATGTGAACTGAGGCATAGGTGAGGATATGATAGGTGTTGAAGGGATCGCATCCACTTCAATTTCTTCATCCAATGATTCAGACAAAGCAGCAGAAGGAGTTTCTTCATCAGATCCGCTGGGGATCATATATTCTTCATCAAAAGGAACAAGGTCCTTTGATTGCCTGGTTGAGATGGGAACATCATCAATCGGATTTGCAAATGAGCTTGTCATAGGCTTCATTTTCTTCGGAGCTGAAGAATCTGAAGCAGCTGATGCTTTCCTTTTCTTCACTGCAGCACGCTCTGCAGCCTTGGTCTTCTTCACATCTGATGCAGATGGAAGGATTGGAGTTGAAGTTGGTGCAGGAGCAGCTGAGGAATCTGGTTGATTTTCTTCAGGCACAACTATGCAGTTGCCCTGAGTTCTTCCGTTTCTTCAGGCACACCACTAGTGGGTGCCCTGGCAATTTCTTCAGCGGCTGGAATGCAGTCATCAGCCCTGGAACTCACATTATCTTCAGCAGCCTGATTGTCATCAGCGGTGCTGGCATTTTCTTCAGTAGGGTGAGCAGATGCTTCAGCCTGAGGAATTTCCTGTTGCGTTGGGGCTGCAACATTGGAAGTGAAGTTATCCGCAAGTTTTACAAAACGAACCTTGGCTCCAAGCCAATCAGCACGATATGCGTCAAAGTCATCACTGAGTTTCTTAATCTCAGTCTAAATAGTGACAAGTTCTTCAGTTGTCATAGAGACAACGTTTTTCTTCAGATAGCGCTCCTTCTTGTACTACGCTTTCTTGATTTGCCTGGCCTTCTCAAATTTCCACTTTTCTTCTTGAATGAAGTGGGTCAGCGTGTGACTCTGGCCAGGAGTCAACTTGAAGTCAGGCAAGGGAGTGTTAGGGTCCTTGTGTCAATCATCAATGTAGTCGAGGATCAGCTTGGGATCCAAAAGCAGTGGCACCTCTGATCCTTTGGCTCTAGCGGCCCTGACTTGCCTGTCTCTGATGATTTCTGCAAGTTCATCATCATCAGCTTCGTCTTCATCAGACGACACTTGGAAAGTGACTTGCTTCTTTTGAGGACTTGGGCGAGGACCTCTTCCAGCAGTGGCCTTTGTCTTCAGCAGTGAGGGGCCAGCTGAGGAACTTGGTGCAGCTGAGGAACGAGCTGAGACACCTAAGGCAATGGAGATGCCGGCAGTCCTTTGGCACGAGGCGAGATGCACATGTGCTGAGGATTTAGGCGGAACAGTTGAAGGCTTTGGCGGAGGAGCTGAGGACTTTGGAGGAACAGGAGCAGCATGAGGAATTGGCCGTGAGGGCTTTGATGATTCTGGCCGTGAGGGCATTGCTGAGGAACTTGGCCTGCGAGCAGGCTTCTTAGACATAGCCTTCTTTGGCTTGACAGCAGAGGCCTCAGCAGAGGCAGCAGCAGAAACAAAGTCTTCATTGAATTTCCTCACTGCTTCCCTGGCTTGCTTAGCCAGCTTGGCTTGGCGCTTGGCCCATTCATCAGGATAGTCCTCACCGCGCTTGAGGCTGGTGGGATCTGCTATTTGGCTAGGTGCCAATGGAGCTCTTGGGCATGGAGGATTGAGTGCGAATTTCTTCATGTACTTAGGAGTGACATATCTGTACTCCCTCCATTCGCTTGCCCATCTCCTCTCTATCCTCTGTTTGCACACTTTGTGCTCATTCTTGGTTTCCTCAGTAGGTGTGCAGTACCCAGCATATATGTCATCAGGGATCTCAAACGTTGTATTTACCTCAGGCCTCTTTCCTCCCTTCTGTGGCTTCTTACCATCAGCCATTTTCCTCAGTTGAGGAATTTGAACAATTGAATTCTCTGAAGAAGTATGCAACTTTTCTTCGAGGAATGCTGCAAATGAGTTAAGTTGATGAGAACCTAGTGATTCAGCAGCTGACATGTGTACCTGTGAACAGAGTATAGTTGCGAGGAATTTGGAGAGGTCATATGCGTTCTCGGAAGGTTTTTCAAAAAGAACAAGTTTGAGAAATTTGACCAGATGAGTCTTGAAGATTTTCACTAAGCGTTCTTTGTCTTAGGTTCCAGAGTTGTATAGATCGAGGATCCACACAATTGAGGAATCTTGAAGAAAAATGATGCTTAGAGAAACGAATCAAGAATAGATGACTTGTGAGGTGTTCAGTGTGTGAAGATATGAAAAAAAACACTTTTGAAGATTTTGTAGATAATCATACAAATCAACGAGGGCAGTAAAAGTAACTTTTAATTACCCTGGACGAAGAACATGACGAACTGGAGTGAGGAGATGTGAAGTTCGTCTGTGTAGATCTTCCACGCCCTAACTTGGCGGAGGAAGACAGCTACGGCGACGGTGGAGTGAAGATTTCCGCGGTCGGTGCGAGTACGTCGGCGACGAGGTCAAGGCAATGAAGCTCTTCCTCACCGGTGGCGATGAAGTAGCGGCGGCGCTAGGTTTTGAGAAGCTCGAGCTGGAGAGAGAGGTTGAGCGGAGTAAAAAAAGTGAGGAAGGGAAGGAGGGGTATTTATAGCCACGGTGAAAAAACTGCTCGCCCAAAGAAATTGGACGAACGTGCCCCTGACCCTTCTCATTCGCATGACATGTGTCACCCACGCAGTGAGAGGTGGAGATCGTGTTAGATCGTGGGTGAGTGGATAAGTGTATCGTGGGATGCAGAACGGTTTGAGCGGCAAAACCGAAATTTTTGATAAGATAGGTTTTAAAGTTCTGTTCGCAATTTCTTCAGCTGACAAGGACACAGTGAAGATTTTGAATGAGTTTCAAATAGAACGCACATGAATAATTTGTGAACAGATTGGGTTGAGTATAGCATAGAGGGGAAGGGTCCGATCACATTCACTTAGCAGAAAACCAACTTGAAGAAATAGCAATAAGTGAATGCTGTAGAGGACATAAACTCATATATATATATATATATAGCCAATGAAGAAAAACGACGGGACAAGTGAAGACAATGCAAAGTTGAAGAATATGAATAATTGAAGAATTTCAACTTTTGGTGGTGGCGTGACCCACCGTATAAGAATGATGATTTCAGACACCGCGTACAATTATCGTAGGGTTCTGAGAATCAAATTCTTCGTTAATTTCTTCACACTAAGAGTGTTATTCTTCATTGATTGAAGAAAAACGTTTCTTCATGTATTGCACATCCAAGTCATCAATTTTGCATAAGTGTTAGGATGAGTGTCCTTTTCAAAGAACATTCGAAGATTCTAGGATATTTAGCTCACACCGCAACTTGCTAAATCTCTTCTCATCCAAGGGCTTTGTGAAGATATCGGCTAGCTGTTCTTCAGTCTTCACATGCTCAATAGAAATGTCGCCCTTCAACACATGATCACAAAGAAAATGATGACGAATCTGAATGTGCTTTGTCTTCGAGTGCTGAACTGGGTTGTGAGCAATCTTGATGGCACTCTCATTGTCACAGAAGAGAGGCACATTCTTCATGTTGACGCCGTAGTCCTTGAGAGTTTGCTTCATCCATAGCAATTGGGCACAGCAAGAACCAGCGGCAATGTACTCAGCTTCAGCAGTAGATAGTGATACGCAGTTCTGTTTCTTCGAGGACCAACAGACCAAAGATCGTCCGAGGAAATGACATGTACCAGATGTTGACTTGCGATCCACACGATCACCAGCATAGTCAGAGTCAGAATATCCAACAAGATCAAAAGCCGAGCCCTTGGGGTACCATAATCCAAGTGTTGGTGTGTGAGCTAGATATCGAAGAATATGCTTCACAACCTTATGTGTGATTCCTTCGGTGTAGCTTGAAATCGGGCACACATGCAAACACTAAGCATTATATCTGGCCTAGATGCACATAAGTACAATAAGGAGCCTATCATGGAGCGGTATACCTTATGATCGAAGTCAATACCATTTTCATCAGTGCCTAGATGGCCATTTGTGGGCATAGGAATTTTGACACCTTTGCAATCTTGCATGCTGAATTTCCTCAGTACATCCTTGAGGTATTTCTCCTGAGAGATGAATATGCCATTGTGTTGTTGACGAATTTGAAGACCTAAGAAGAATTTCAACTCTCCCATCCTAGACATTTGATATTCTTCACTCATCATATAGGCAAATTCATCACTATAATGTTGGTCAGTACAGCCAAAGATAATATTATCAACATATACTTGGCACACAAACAATTCACCATCATAAGATTTAGTGAAAAGAGTAGGGTCGAGTGAACCGGGTTTGAAGCCTTTCTTCATGAAGAGTTCCTTCAAGGTATCATACCAAGCCCGTGGGGCCTGCTTGAGGCCATAGAGGGCCTTGTTGAGTCTGAAGACTTTGTCAGGATTCTTTGGATCTTCAAAACCTGGGGGTTGAGCAACATATACTTCTTCCTCAAGCTTACCATTGAGGAATGCACTTTTCACATCCATTTGATATAAAGTAATATCATGATGGTTAGCATAAGCAAGTAATATGCGAATAGCCTCAAGTCTAGCAACAGGTGCAAAAGTTCCATCGAAATCAATTCCTTCAACCTGTGTGTAGCCTTGAGCTACAAGCCATGCCTTATTCCTCACCACAAGGCCATTTTCATCTTGCTTATTGCGGTAGATCCACTTTGTGCCGATGATATTTTGCTTGCGAGGATCTGGACGTTTGACCAGTTCCCAGACATTGTTGAGCTCGAACTGATGTAATTCCTCTTGCATGGCCTGAATCCACTCAGCCTCCAGAAATGCTTCATCTACCTTAGTGGGCTCTGTAATAAATACAAAAGGATACTGCCCACAAAAGTTAGACAAATGTGAAGCTTTTGAGCGTGTGAGGGGACCTGGCGCTTTGATGTCATTGATGATCTTTTCAACTTGCACTTATTTTGCAATGCGAGGATGAGCTGGTTGTCATTGAAGAGTTTGATCAGCGTTTTCTTCAGCACCATTTTCTTTAGCATTTTCTTCAGGTGCATTATCTCGATGTTCTTCATGTTCTGGAATGAATTCTTCAGCAGATTCTTCAGTAGGAATGACATCCTCAGTAGCCTTGAACTTGATAGTTTCCTCAGGTGCTGGTTCATCTATCACAGTAGGTAGGTGCTCTCTTTGCAAGCCATTAGTTTCATCGAATCGCACATCTACAGTTTCAACAACTTTGTGAAGAACGTTGTTGAAGACTCTGTAGGTGTGAGAGTCCTTTCCATAACCAAGCATAAAACCTTCATGTGCTTTCGGTGCAAATTTTGAGTTGTGATGAGGATCTCTAATCCAACATTTAGCACCGAAGACTTTGAAATAACTTACATTGGGTTTCTTATCAGTGAGGAGTTCATAGGCAGTCTTTTTGAAGAATTTGTGAAGATATACTCTGTTGATGATGTGGCACGCAGTATCAATTGCCTCAGTCCAGAAACGACGAGGTGTTTTGTATTCATCAAGCATAGTGCAAGCCATCTCAACAAGAGTCATGTTCTTGCGCTCCACGACACCATTCTGCTGAGGAGTGTAAGGAGCAGATAACTCATGAGTAATACCAAGTTCATCAAGATAGTCATCGAGACCAGAATTCTTGAACTCAGTGCCATTTTCACTTCTGATGTGCTTGATCTTCACACCAAAGTTGGTTGAAGCCCTCGAGGAAAATCGTTTGAAGACTTCCTACACTTCATGTTTGTAAGTAACAAGGTGTACCGATGTGTAGCGAGAATAATCATCAACAATAACAAAGCCATATTGAGATGCTTCATTTGAAATAGCAGAATAATGATTAGGACCAAAGAGATCCATGTGAAGTAATTCAAACGGGCGAGTGGTGGTCATGATAGTCTTCGCTGGATGCTTGGCCTTCGTCATCTTCCCAGCTTCACAGGCTCCGCATAGGTGATCCTTGAGGAATTTGACATTCTCGATGCCAATGACATGCTTCTTCTTCGCAAGCGTGTGCAAATTCCTCATGCCTGCATGACCAAGTCGTCAATGCCAGAGCCAGCCTTCTGAAGCTTTTGCAAGTAAGCACACGGCTGGTTGTGGTCCTGTAGAGAAATCAACAATATACAGGTCTCCCCTCCTAAAGCCTTCGAAGACTTTGGAATTGTCAGCTTCCATAACCACAACACAACGGTACTTGCCAAAGACAACAACCATATCAAGATCACAAAGCATTGAGACAGACATAAGGTTGTATCCTAAGGACTCAACAAGCATGACTTTGTCCATGTGTCGATCCTTTGTAATCGCAACCTTACCTAGACCCAATACCTGACTTTTGCCTTTGTCAGCAAAGATGATATGCTTTAGATGCGACGGAGATAACGGAGCATCCATCAATAGATTCTTGTCACCAGTCATGTGGTTTGTACATCCACTATCGAGGACCCACTCAGTGGCTTTGGGTTGATCATCCTGTAGATGAATTAGTGCAGCTTACAAACTCATATACTTCATCAGTGAAGAATATGACATCAATTCATCAGATCAATTTCATCAAGTAAAAGAACTAATAAAGCAATATGAGGACGTGAGAAATGAAACTTCATTTCTTCATGGTTAGCCTGCGTCCTTTCAGGCATTGCTCAGGTCTCCAGCAAATTCTTCAGACGATTACGCGCGTCTGGAGACCTGACCCTGCAGAAGAGATTAGTTCTTTTTCTTCACCACCCACATCTAAAGGGGTGGCAAAGAGTTCATCATTCTACGAGCTCCATACGAGAAGGGTGGCATAGAAGCCAGTCCATTTCGTTTCTAAGAGGGGTTAGAGTAAGCATAAGAGTAAGCAGAGAAATTCTTCGAGGACTTATGGACATAATGATTTGAAGAATAATGCACATATCCATAATCCTTAGATCTTCCCTGCGAAACAGACGGGTTAGCATGATGATGTTCATATGAGGACTTTGATCCATATGAGGAATTTGATCTGGGGTTCCTATTCTTCACAGGTGGCGTCATGATGACATTCACCTGAAGATTTTCAAGGCATCTTTTGGGAACCCAGATTTTCTTCATAGGGGAGCCGTTCCTGCAGTTAGTGCCAACATATCTAGCAAATACTTCACCATTCTGATTTTTGAACAGTTTATAGTTGGAGTCAATTGACTCATCATCAGAATGAGGAGATTCACATGCAAATCCAGATAAGTCAGATGGATCAACTGGAGGTCCCTTTGCAGCAACCCATTTAGTTTTGGGGTACTGCTCAGGCTTCCAATATGTACCATCAGCATTGAGTTTCCTCTCAAAGGCGATACCCTCTTTCCTAGGGTTCCTGTTGAGGATCTGCTTTTTAAGCACATCACAAAGAGCCTGATGCCCTTTGAGGCTTTTGTACATGCCTATCGTGTACAATTCCTTTAGCCCTGCATCGTCAGTGATACTAGCAATGTCCTCAGATGAGGAATTAGTGATAGCAGAGGCATGTGAAGAATTTGAAACATTAGCAGCATTTGAACATTTAGGTGAAGAATTAGCAGATTCACATTCAATGCACTTCAAGCATGGAGGAACAAATTCTTCCTAAGAATCGCTGATTTGTTGAGCAAGTAATGAATCGCGCTCCTTCTGAAGATCTTCATAACTCACTCTTAGCTTTTCAAGATCTTGCTTTCTTTTAAGAAATTCATAAGAAAGCTTCTCATGATCCGATAAGAGAGTGTTATGATGACTTTGAAGTTTGTCAAGCTTGGACTGAAGTCTCTGAAGATTTTCAGTCAAAGTTTCAGTGCGATCCATTTCTTCACCCAACATATCATCACTTTTATTTAGCATGTTTTGAACCTTTTCTAAAGCCCTTTGTTGTTTTATAGAAATCTTAGCAAGTTTAGAATAGTTGGGCTTAAGGTTTTCATCAGATTCACTCTCACTTGATTCAGAGGAGGTATATTTGAGTACCTTGGCACCCTTTGCCATGAAGCAATAGGTGGGAGTGTAGTCATCATCGCTTTCATCAGCCTTGTTGGTGAGGTCATTTTCTTCAGTGTTGAAGATAGACTTGCTGACGAATGCAGTAGCGAGAGCTAGGCTCGCCACTCCGGATTCGGACTCCTCAGATGTCTCCTCTTCCTCATTTTCTTCAGATTCAGCCTCAGAGTCCATTTCCTTGCCAATGAATGCCCTATCCTTCTTGGAGCTGCTCTTCTTGTGATATGAAGACTTTGAGGGTTTTGATGATGAAGATTTTGTGGATTTCTTCTTTTTCTTCGCATCATCAGAACTGTAATCCTTGTATTTCTTCTTCTTTGATTCCTTTTCCCACTGAGGACAATCTTGAATGAAATGTCCAGGTTTCTTGCACTTGTGACAGAGCCTCTTCTTGTAGTCACTGGGTGAGGAATCATTGCTCCTTGAGGATCTTCCAAGGCGACCACGTCTTGAGAACTTTTGAAACTTCTTCACGAGCAGAGCCAGATCATGGCTCACTTCTTCAGGATCACCAAGGCTGCTACCAGAGTCTTCATCTTCGGACTCAGATACTGCCTTGGCCTTCAGTGCACGTGTTCTGCCATAGCTTGAACCATAGAGATCTCTCTTTTCAGCAAGTTGGAACTCATGAGTATTTAGCCTCTCGAGAATATCAGCGGGATCAAGTGACTTGTAATCAGCACGTTCTTGTATCATCAATGCGAGAGTGTCAAATGAGAAATCAAGCGATCTCAGCAATTTCTTCACCACCTCATGGTCGGTGATGTCAGTGGCACCATGTGCTTGAAGCTCATTTGAGATGTCAGTGAGGCGATCGAAGGTTTGTTGAACATTTTTATTGTCGAGTCTTTTGAAGCGGTTGAAGAGATTGCAAAGAACATCAACTCGAGAGTCACGCTGAGTTGAGACTCCTTCATTCACTTTGGACAACCTGTCCTAGATAAGCTTTGTTGTCTCCAAAGCACTCACTCTGCCATACCTTTGTTCAGATGGCCACATATGATATTCTTTGCTTGAGAGTCGAGTTGCTTGAATCTCTTCACATCAGCAGCATTCAGAGAAGGTGTGACTGAGGGAACACCATTTTCCACAACATACCAGAGATCGTTATCAATTGCTTCAAGATGCATTCGCATCTTATTCTTCCTGTAGGGGTAGTCCGTCCCATCGAAGGTAGGACACCCAGCAGAGACCTTGATCATACCTGCGGTCGACATAACTAAAACTCCAGGTGGTTAAACCAAAATCACACAGAACAAGAGAGTACCTTGCTTTGATACCAATTGAAAGTGCGTTATATCGACTAGAGGGGGGTGAATAGGCGATTTTTATGAAATTCTTCACTGAGGAATTTGCCGGTGAGGAAATTCCTTAGCGAAGAACTACTAGCAGCGGAATAAGTACTCAAAAGTAAACATAACAGAATACAAGCATAGTCATCATGATGAAATGAAGACAGGCACAGAGTACAGGAAGCGTACTCACATGATATCACAGGATGAAGACAAACAGACTGAAGAAATTGAAATGAGGAAATTGAGAAAGTCTTCAGTCAAAGTCTTCAAACACAGATATGAACAAACACACAACACAGTTATGAGGAAATGAAAGAGTTGAGGAAATAGAACCAGTAAGCTTGGTGAAGACAATGATTTGCTAGACCAGTTCCAACTGCTATCTCGGTTGTACGTCTGGTTGGAGCGACTGAGTATTTAAACTCGAGGACACACAGTCACGGACACCCAGTCCTGAACACGCAGCTCAGGACACCCATTCCTCACCGTATTCTCCTTGAACTAAGGTCACATAGACCTCATCCAATCACTCGTGGTAAGTCTTCAGGCGACTTCCAAACCTTCACAAACTTGGTCACTCGGCGATCCACAATTCCTCTTGGATGCTCTAGACCATGACGCCTAACCATCTGGAAGAAGCACAGTCTTCAAGGGTAACAAGCGTCGGATCCACTCAGGATCAATCTCTTCAGTGATGCTCAATCACTTGGGGTTTGTAGGTGTTTGGGTTTTGGGTTTTTGGTTTTTCCTCACTTGATGATTTTCGCTCAAAGTCCTCAGAGGATGGGTTGCTCTCAAATGACAAGTGTCAGTTTCTCTCGGAGCAGCCAACCAGCTAGTGGCTGTAGGGGGCGGCTATTTATAGCCTAGGGAGCAGCCCGACATGATAAGACATAAATGCCCTTCAATGATATGACCGTTAGGTGAATAGATATTTTGGGACAGCTGGCACATAGCACAACAACGGTCGGAATTTTGAGTAGCAAAATCCTCAGGGCTATCATGTTCCTCACTGTGTAGGCAATCCGCACTGGCGAATTCCTAACTCCTCAGTCAGGACAAATTCCTCAGAGACCAGAAGAACTTCATCTCTGTCACTGAAGAAATTGACTGAACTGTATGAGATTTCCAATGGCTTCACTAGAAGGGATTGGTAGGTGTAGGATTTTGAGTTGAGCATCACATGGAAATTTTTCCTTAGTATTTCCTCGACCCCCTTTAACAGTACGGTGTTTCCTTTGACTCAAGAAAGAGAAAATGAAACTACGAAAACAAAAGTATTCACGCTTCATATTCCTCGAATGAATACCAAGTCTTCACGGTCACACCATTTTCTTCACTTTCAAAGTCTTCATGAAAGTCTTCAGAAATACCAAAATCTTCAGTCGAAGATATTCATTTTTAGGGGTCGACTTTTCCTGTAAATATCAAACTCCTCATAGACTTATAGACATGTGTACACTCACAAACGCATTAGTCCCTTAACCTATAAGTCTTCAATACACCAAAATCACTAAGGGGCACCAGATGCACTTACAATCTTCATCACTATTGAAATCAACATACTCGGGGTGTGATACCTTTGGACCTTTGGCCATGAAGCATCTTCCAATTCCTTCATTTGGTGAATCAAATATGTCGTAGGAGTTGGTTGACACAAGTGCTAGACCGACAACACCTTCATCTTGAGTATATTCGGAGTCGGAGTGATAGCTTCTCTCAGAGTCATTGTCGGAGTCAGAGCCGGATACCCATTCACCAACATGAGATTGATGTCTTTGTTTTGTGTAGCTCCTTGATGACTTGTCCTTCCTTTCTGAATCCTTGCTTCTCTGAGAGGGTCTTCATTCATATCGATCATCCCTACTCCTTCTCTCCCTTGATGGTGATTCTTCTCTTCTACTTCTTCTTTTGGGAGAATCTTCTCTTCTCTTGTGGGGAGCCGTACACTCATTGGAGTAGTGTCCGGGTCTTCCACAATTGTAGCAGTTTTGCTCTCGACTAGAAGATCTTTTGTCATTGTAGGACCTTGACTTGGAACTTCTCTCTTTGCTTCTATTCTTGTAGAACTTGTTGAAGTTCTTCACCATTAAGCTCAATTCTTCATTGAAGGTTTGTTTCTCACTTGATGATGTGGGGGCTTCACATGAGGCTTTGTAAGCACCACTTGACTTGTTATGGAGCTCCTCCTTATCCTTGAGTGACATCTCATGAGCAACAATTCTTCCAATGACTTCTGTTGGCTTGAGATCTTTGTAATTTGGCATCATTTGGATCAATGTGCATACGGTATCGTATTTTCCATCCAAGGCTCTTAGGATCTTCTTGATGATGAATTTTTCGGTCATCTCTTCACTTCCTAAGCCGGCAATCTCATTTGTGATAAGAGCAAGCCTAGAGTACATTTCAGCGACACCTTCACCATCCTTCATTTTGAACTTGTCAAGTTGACTTTGAAGCACATCCAACTTGGATTCCTTGACGGAGTCGGTACCTTCGTGCATATCAATCAAAGTATCCCAAATTTCCTTTGCATTCTCAAGACGGCTGATTTTGTTGAATTCTTCGGGGCACAATCCGTTGAAGAAGATATCACAAGCTTGAGCATTGTATTGTAGCATCTTCAACTCTTCCGCGGTAGCTTCATGATTCGGTTCTCTCCCATCAAAGAATTCACCTTGCAAGCCAACACACACAATAGCCCAAACGGCGGGGTGATGTCCAAGAATATGCATTTTCATCTTATGCTTCCAACTAGCAAAATTAGTACCATCAAAGTAAGGACCTCTATGGTGGTAATTTCCCTTGCTAGACGCCATACTCTCCTAGGTTGTGAAACCAAGGCTATGACCACCAAAAGCTATGAAAATCAAGGCAAATGGAGACCAAAGCTTTGATGCCACTTGTAGGATCGAAAGTATGTCTAGAGGGGGGGGTGATTAGACTACTTGACCAATTAAAAATCTATCCTTTTCCCAATTTTAGTTCTTGGCAGATTTTAGCAACTTTGGACAAGTCAAGCAATCTTAACACAATTCAAGAAAGCATGCAAAGAATATATGAGCAGCGGAAAGTAAAGCATGCAACTTGCAAGATTATAAAGGGAAGGGTTTGGAGAATTCAAACGCAATTGGAGACACGGATGTTTTTGTCGTGGTTCCGATAGGTGGTGCTATCGTACATCCATGTTGATGGAGACTTCAACCCACGAAGGGTAACGGTTGCGCGAGTGCACGGAGGGCTCCACCCACGAAGGGTCCACGAAGAAGCAACCTTGTCTATCCCATCATGGCCATCGCCCACGAAGGACTTGCCTCACTAGCGGTAGATCTTCATGAATTAGGCGATCTCCTTGCCCTTACAAACTCCTTGGTTCAACTCCACAATCCTGTCGGAGGCTCCCAAGTGACACCTAGCCAATCTAGGAGACACCACTCTCCAAGAAGTAACAAATGGTGTGTTGATGATGAACTCCTTGCTCTTGTGCTTCAAATGATAGTCTCCCCAACACTCAATATGAACTTTTGTCTTGAATCTTTCGGATCTGAATATTCATACCACAATTAAGAAGAATTAAATTTAAATTATGCCAAGTAGCACTCCACATTAAAAATTCTGTTTTTATCATTTACCTACTCAACGACGAGCGGGAATTAAGCTTGGGGATGTTTGATACGTCTCCAACGTATCTATAATTTTTGATTCCTCCATGCTATATTATCTACTGTTTTGGACATTATTGGGCTTTATTATCCACTTTTATATTATTTTTGGGACTAACCTATTAACCGGAGGCCCAACCCAGAATTGTTGTTTTTTGCCTGTTTTAGGGTTTCGAAGAAAAGGAATATCAAACCAGAGTCCAAACGGAATGAAACCTTCAGGAACGTGATTTTCTCAACAAATAAGACCCAAGGGACTTGGACCCTACGTCAAGAAACAAAAGAGGAGGCCATGAGGTAGGGGGGCACGCCTACCCCCCCAGGCGCGCCCTCCACCCTCGTGGGCCCCCTGTTGCTCCACCGACATACTCCTTCCTCCTATATATACCTACGTACCCCCAAACGATCAGATACGGAGCCAAAACCCTAATTCCACCGCCGCAACTTTCTGTATCCACGAGATCCCATCTTGGGGCCTGTTCCGGAGCTCCGCCGGAGGGGGCATCGATCACGGAGGGCTTCTACATCAACACCATAGCCCCTCCGATGAAGTGTGAGTAGTTCACTTCAGACCTACGGGTCCATAGTTACTAGCTAGATGGCTTCTTCTCTCTTTTTGGATCTCAATACAATGTTCCCCCCCTCTCTTGTGGAGATCTATTCGATGTAATCTTATTTTTGCGGTGTGTTTGTTGAGACCGATGAATTGTGGGTTTATGATCAAGTCTATCTATGAATAATATTTGAATCTTCTCTAAATTCTATGTATGATTGGTTATCTTCGCAAGTCTCTTCAAATTATCAGTTTGGTTTGGCCTACTAGATTGATCTTTCTTGCAATGGGAGAAGTGCTTAGCTTTGGGTTCAATCTTGCGGTGTCCTTTCCCAGTGACAGTAGGGGCAGCAAGGCACATATTGTATTGTTGCCATCGAGGATAACAAGATGGGGTTTTCATCATATTGCATGAGTTTATCCCTCTACATCATGTCATCTTGCTTAAGGCGTTACTCTGTTTTCATTAACTTAATACTCTAGATGCATGCTGGATAGCGGTCGATGAGTGGAGTAATAGTAGTAGATGCAGGCAGGAGTCGGTCTACTTGTCTCGGACGTGATGCCTATATACATGATCATACCTAGATATTCTCATAACTATGCTCAATTCTGTCAATTGCTCAACAGTAATTTGTTCACCCATCGTAGAATACGTATGCTCTCGAGAGAAGCCACTAGTGAAACCTATGGCCCCCGGGTCTATCTTCATCATATTAATCTCCCAATACTTAGTTATTTCCTTTGCTTTTTTACTTTGCTTTTATTTTACATTGCATCTTTATCACAAAAATACCAAAAATATTATCTTATCATATGTATCAGATCTCACTCTCGTAAGTGGCCGTGTAGGGATTGGCAACCCCTTATCGCGTTGGTTGCGAGGATTTATTTGTTTTGTGCAGATACGAGGGACTGGCGCGTAGCCTCCTATTGGATTGATACCTTGGTTCTCAAAAACTGAGGGAAATACTTACGCCACTTTGCTGCATCATCCCTTCCTCTTCGGGGAAAACCAACACAGTGCTCAAGAGGTAGCAGAGAACACAGAGAAGGACATGGTCCGGAGGCTGATAGGCTCAAGCCTCCCGCGGAGCCATGATTTTCCTAGTTGATGGATCTTTCCTGTGTATGTATCGCTTCGCTAGAGCCTGTATCTATCTCTGAACTGATTGATTCATGGCTGAAAGGAAAATGAGTGTATGCTTGCACCAACATTATTAGAATCAGGTGTGGGCATGTATCATTTTTTAGCTCTGCTATATTTTCCCAAGTCTTTATTATCTTTCCTAGCCCTGTACTGATATGTATTGTTTGATGCTAATTACCCAAGTTAGTGCATGATGTTAAGGATAACCAGAGAACACTTTCCTAAGTTTATAAGATATGACATGTGACAGTCCAAGCCTGCTAGCCTCACAGTCGTAGCTTCGCAAGCAACCCAGCATCCTCTCATCTTTCCTCAAGCTATACATCTTTTATTCTTCAGATTTTTCTTCCATTAAGCTACCGGTCTGATTGATGGTGCTTGCTGGCTTGCTGCTCTTTGAATGCTTGTGCTGCTGTACTGTGCTACTCTAGTTGTTTGAATGCTTTTGCTGCTAGCCTGCTGGGCTGCTACTAGCTTGAATAAGTGTGCACTTGTGCTACTGGTGGTGGTGGTGCTGTTGATTTAATGCTTATGCTCACGCTGCTATTGATTAATTGAAGAGAACCAACACCAACAAGTGATAAGTACATGTTAATTATTATTAGCTTCAAAATCTGATCGATCCTTTCTTGCAACAACAATAAGCATGAGAATTTTTTGGTAGTTTCTATGCCACTTTCTACTATGATATTTTCTTGTGTGCTATACCATAATTTATAATTTCCTGAGCAATGCACAAGGACGATATCTAGAGCGGTCAAGAGGATGAGCTGATTTTTGAAAAAAAAAGTTTGAAGAGGTATCTGCTGCCGTTTTGTTTTGGTGTTCATTCTTTTTAAACTGATGATGCTTGAAGTGGTATTAGTGTTGTTGAACTGATACCTTGCTATGAGCTGTGGATGTGAACCTGCAATGCAGGATGTACTACAGGTGCATGTCCTTGTGGTACTATGAGATTTATTGGCTGTTTGGAGATGTATTGATATTGTGCCATGCATTTTATTATCTATATGATTACACATCAGTTTCAGTATCAAAATATGAACTGTAGCAGTCACTATATTGGGTCGCTCCTCGGGTCACTTCTAGATGGTCTTGGTTAGAGTCTCGTTTAGAGTCTTGGTTGGCAAACATGAATAGTTTTACTTATTCTATCTTCTATGAAAACAACCTATCGTATGTCTCAGAGACAAACTTGTAAATCATGCTTTCGATAGCATCATGCTAACACCTTGCTCTTTTGAGCTTTTCCTGAGATGTGTACGTATGTGTCCTGCATAGTAAGTGCTTGTTCATGTTTGGTTTTCTCTAAACTTTGTATGATTGAGGGCAAATTTACTTGGTTCTTTTCTCTAAACTGTGCTTGGAACATTCGTTTTTATGATCTAAAATTGTCTTCCTATGATGATGCAGGTGCCTAGTTTGTGCTCGCTACCCAAGGAGCTCCGTGTTGAAGAAGATTTAAGACACTTGTAGAGCTTGTATATTCTCTAGTTATTACACATAGAGCTTGTAAGACTGTGATTGAAAATATATTATGTGTTATTTATAGAGTAGCAGCTCAATACTGATTTTGGCTGTTGTTATTCGAAGTACTACTTGTATTTTTTGTCTGTCCAATTTAAATATTGGCTATTTATTTACTATGAAATTGAAATCTGAAGAATATGACCTTAACAATTGGGACCACTTACTAAAACCTGACAACTGGGACCAATTACTAGAACTTACAATCGGGACCCATCTGACTAATTGACCCATCATAAAAAAAGAAAACAAAAATGTAATTATAAAAAAAATATGGAATTGTTGTGCCAAAAGGGCCATGGCCCAGAAAATAAAAAGGCTGAATTGCTGGGCTAGGCCCATGTAGCTAGCGAAAATTGACAGGATATATATATATATAAATGGGTTGAATTAATGGGCTCGGTCCATATAGACACCTAATCAGACCGGGCTGATTCTTATCCACGTCAGCTTGCCACGCTTGATCCTACGTGGCTTGGGGAGACTGCTAGTGACCAAAAATTTGGTCAAAGAACCAACGACCTTTTACATATCACAAAGAAGGTCGTGAATTTCAGTTTATGACCGTCGGCTTTTGACCATCTATTTTTGGTCACAAAAAGGTCGCACATGAAAAACAATGACCTTTCAGCGACCAATAGTGATGGTCGCAAGTTGACATATTTCTTATAGTGTCTAGTTACTGTAACATTACATGTCCCAATGCAATATGAGTCTATAACCTAATAAATGAAGCTTTGCATGACATCACACTTATGTTACTACCCACTACACGAAGGTAGTAACATAATCCAGGGATATGTGTGGAGGGGAACTTTTGGTCTATGGGGACATATACACCCTATATGGAAAAATAATTTAGTAATTCAACAAAAGGTCAAAAAATTCTGAAAATATTTTTGAAATAAACTTGATCTTACATTGTACTTGTGAGAAAATTTTCAGAAAAAGAAAAAACCCCCTTTGACTTCTTTTCAAAAAAGACAAATTTTTGACCAAAATAGTGTGAATAGTGACCTATAATAGCAAATAATTTTTGTCTTTTTCGTTGTGAAGTCAATGTTGATTTCGTGGAAATTTACATACTAGTGCAAAAGTAAGTCAAGTTTATTCTAAAAAACTTCTGAACTATTTTGACTTTTGTTTAATTATTAAAAAAAATTCTTCATATAGGGTGTATATACAACCAGGAACCAAAGTGTATTTCCCAAATATGTATATGTTACTGGTGTATGTTACTCTCCATTGTGGCTAGTCTTACGTGTCAAACCATTTTGTTCACTTCTCAAAGATTTGCAATGAAGTCTTGTACATGTATCAGGTACCAGTATCGATGTGCCAAACCAACCAACATGTGTTTAACTGCAGCACTAGCATTTCCCTCAAAAATAAAAATGCAGCACCAGCATAATAACCCTTTTTCTTATTTTAAAAAGCACATGTTGCATGCATCTTTTGCCTCCCTTCTTTTTTAGAGAAAAACACCTGCATGCATGCATGCATATCAAGCAGAACTCAACCCAGGAGCGGAATGGGAACATAATCATACCTCCTTTTTGATTTACTAGCCCCCCTCATATTTTGCTCATAATTTTAACTAATAAAATGTAAGTTACATGTAATAAAACTAATATCAACAAAAACTACATTCAAACACGATCCTAATAATATAATTTTGTATGATATACATTAACATTTTTCTAGTCAAATATGTAGTCAAACTTTGATACAAACTAGCGAGAAGAGACCAGCATGAGACCGCGGGAAACAACCGGGTTCCACTATCATGAAGATGAAGATTAGTGAAAGATCATGGAACAGAGCAGTAGCACCAAGCATCCAAATGCACACAACGGATCAACATGACACTTCCCTAGCCTAGCTAGCTACTAGTACTATGTGCTCCTGACTGCAGGGGGCCGTCCGCAGAACTTCTCTCATGTGCCTGCAGGCTGCAGCTGACTTGCTTTTAACTGGCCTTCCTTGCGCTACTGCATTCCGGACCTATATGCCAAGCCTACATGTCGGAGACGTAAGCTACCACCATGGTGACAGCCATGACCAGGACGAAGATGATGGCAATGCAAACCGTGAGGGCAATGTTATCCTTCACCGTCCTCCCTGCGGCTAAATTTCGTGTTTTGACCCTTTTCTAAAACCTATTCGAGATTTGACCCTAGTTTGAATTTTTTTTCGAAATCTGACCCTTTTGCTACCGCCGGGGACCATGGCGATGTCCTCTGGTTTATATAGACACCGGAGGGGGCTAGGGTTACATAGAGTCAGTTACAAGGGAGGAGATCTACATATACATATTGCCTAGCTTGCCTTCCACGCCAAGGAGAGTCCCATCCGGACACGGGACGAAGTCTTCAATCTTGTATCTTCATGGTCCAACAGTCCAGCCAAAGGATATAGTCCGGCTGTCCGGAGACCCCCTAATCCAGGACTCCCTCAGTAGCCCTGCCTCCTGTTACCATCCGCCTTAGACGCACAGTTCGGGACCCCCTACCCGAGATCCACCGGTTTTGGCACCAACATTGGTGCTTTCATTGAGAGTTCCATTGTGTCGTCATCATAAGGAGGGATGGCTCGTCTCGTTGTCGAGGACAACATCACCTCTGGGGGAGCCCTGGTTGTAGGCCAAACTCTCCGACTAGGCGGCTTCGTCATGACCGCCCGCTCGGCCGCTGCGTCGACAATGACTTCTCGGGTCATCGAAAATAGCCTCCACATCGGCTCGAAATTCGCCGAGCAGATGGATCCAATGGATATCTCCTCTTTGAATGAGCTCTTGGATCGCATCGCCGCTCTGGGAGTCGCTACGGACTACGATCGGATCGGGCTTAAACCCGACCAAAGGGAGATTAACTCTTCGCCGGTCACCCATCAGATAGCGGAGGTGGAGGAGCAATGCGGCGATTCTCCCTCTATCCTGAGGATGAACTATGTCCGGATTCCCGAGCTCTTCGAGCCGGATACCCGCTCACAGGAGGACATCGCCCTAACCCTGAACCTAGAATCAGGCTGCATACCGAACCTACGGGGCAACATCCTGGAGCCCAAACTTCCAAGATCGGAAACTCCCCTGCCCCGGGGTCTCAGATTGGGTCAAGGTCCGGACTTAAATCCACCCACCCACCCAGATACAAACGATCTTTCCCACATTAGGCAAGCACCCCAAGAGACAGTACATCACTATTGGGCCAGATTCCTCCTTGTAATGAACAAGGTCAAGGACTGTCACGAGGAAGATGCAATTTCATTATTTTGCAACAATTGCACGGACAAGGGAATCCTCAATGCCATAAGTCGCCGTGACATAGCACACTTCGCTGACTTGGCGGCCATAGTACGGAAGTACTGTGCGATGGAAAGCGCCTGGAAAACCCAAACACAATTTTGGGACAATCCGACTCTGACAAAACCCCCAGTCTGAACTAAAAGGGTGCACTCCCATAAGTCGCCCGACTCAATTACAAGGAAGCAAAAGCCCACTACAGGGCATGTAACCGTATTGGAGGGATGGCTTAACGGGCCCTGCAAAATTCATAGTACAGTGAATACCATATCAACACACAACCTTAGAGCATGTTGGGTACTCCGGCAGGTGGCCAAGAGCGGTGAGGATATCCTCATCCAAAATACCTCAGAACACCTTCCTGTGGATAACAATATGGTATTGACGGTCTTTGAGACCTTCGCCTCAAATAATAGGCGTAATCAAGCACTCCGTAGCCTTGCCGAAGTCTGCCACGTGGCAGCAATAAATCCATGGAGCGACACGGCTATCACCTTCAATGCTAGTGATGAACCTAAATTCCGAACAGCCTGAGCACCAGTCGCTTTGGTCCTCAATCCAATTGTGGACGTCTTTCGGCTCACTAAAGTGCTCATGGACGGCGGCAGCGGATTAAACCTCATTTATGAGGAGACTTCAAAAAATGGAAATAGACAGCAACCGTATTGAGCAAAGCAGCACGACCTTCCGAGGAATCATCCCCAGTCGGGAGGCACGTTGCGCTGGGAAAATCACACTAGATGTGGTATTCGGCACTCCGGAGAATTACAGGTCCGAAGAAATCACATTCCAAGTGGCCCCGTTCAGTAGCGGATACCACGCCCTTCTAGGGCGGGAGGCATTCATGATTTTTCAAGCCATACCCATTACGGGTACATGAAGCTCAAAATGCCCGGACCCAATGGAATCATCACTCTAGCTAGTGATCCGGACATAGCACTCCACACCGAGAACAAAATAGTCGCACTGGCCCTCGAGGCATTATCCGAAGCCCTTGTGGCGGAGGAGTTAACCGCGCTGCGCTCCACAGTGGACAGGGACGACGTGATACTAGACAAAAGATCCAAGTCCACCTCCTTTAAACCAGCGGATGAAATAGTCAAATTCCAAGTCCATCCAACGGACCCCACAAAAACAGCATCCATTGGGGCACAATTAAACCCCGCCGTAGATGCCGCACTACGGGAGTTCCTGCGCGAGAATTGGAACATATTCGCCTGGCATCCTTCAGACATGCCAGGAATCCCACGCAGGCTGGCCGAGCATAGCCTTAACATTCTAAAAGGATTCAAGCCGGTCAAGCAAACTCTTCGACATTTCTCCAAACCTAAGCGAAAAGCCATGGGAGAGGAGCTAGCCAAATTACTGGAGGCCGGATTCATTAGAGAAATAAAGCATCCGGACTGGCTAGCAAACCTGGTGATGGTGCCAAAGAAGGACAAATCCTGGCGCCTATGCGTCGACTTCAAGGACCTTAATAAGGCTTGCCCAAAGGATCGCTTCTCCCTCCCTCACATCGATCAAATTATCGACGCTACCGCAGGACACGACTCATTGTGCTTCCTCGACGCATACTCCGGTTACCACCAAATTAAGATGGCGGAGTCCGACCAAGCCGCAACGACATTTATCACTCCATACGGCCCCTTCTGTTTTAACACAATGCCCTTCGGGCTCAAAAACGCCGGCACTACGTATCAGCGCATGATCCAGACATGTCTGGAAAAGCAGACCGGCAAAACAGTGGAGGCATACGTAGACGATGTGGTCATTAAAACCAGACACTTCGACTCCTTAATAGACGACTTGAGGCTCACGTTCGACAATCTCTGAACATACGACATTAAGCTCAATCCGGAAAAATGTGTTTTTGGCGTACCCGCCGGAAAGCTCCTGGGGTTTACGTTTCCAATAGAGGAATTGAAGCAAATCTGGCCAAAATCTGGTCTCTGTCGCAGTTGGCTATCCCAACTGACCTCAAACAAATCCAGAAGTTAACTGGATGAGTGGCGGCTTTAAGCCGCTTTATCTCCCGATTAGGGGAAAAGGCACTCCCCCTTTATCGCCTTCTTCGGCGCACAGAACACTTCGAGTGGACGGACGCAGCCACGGCCGGATTGGAAGAAATAAAAGTCATCCTGGCCACCAACCCAATGTTGGCCACGCCAAATGTCGGCGAACCAATGCTATTATATATAGCGGCAACTCACCAAGTTATAAGCGCAGTGCTTGTCGTCGAACGAGAGACGGATGGACATAAATTCCCACTTTAAAAGCCGGTATATTATGTATCCACCGTCCTCACTCCATGCAAATCACGGTACCCACATTATCAAAAGATAGCATACGCGGTATTCATGGCATCCCGGAAATTACGACACTACTTTCAAGAGTGTTCAATTATGGTGGCCTCCGAAGTACCACTCAACGACATAATAAACAACCGCGATGCGACGGACCGGATTGCCAAATGGGCTATCGAGCTCCTCCCATTTGACATAACATATAAACCGCAGCGAGCCATTAAGTCGCAAGTACTGGCTGATTTCGTAGCTGAATGGACAGAAGCCGAAGTCCCTAAAGAGTACGGCGCATGCTCCAATTGGATCATGCACTTCGACGGCTCTAAAATGTTGGTTGGTCTGGGGGCTGGCGTCGTCCTGACGTCCCCCACCGGAGATACAGTGCAATACATACTCCAAATACTATATACAGACTCCAATAATGCAGCTGAATACGAGGCCCTATTACACGGTCTCCGGATGGCAGTTTCCATGGGCATTCAACGCCTAGAGGTGCGTGGGGACTCAAACCTCGCAATATCCCAAATAAATGGAGACTTCGATGCCAATGATCTGAAAATGGCGGCATATCGCAACGCCGTCCTCAAAATGTCAGCTCGGTTCGAGGGGCTTGAATTCCACCATGTGGCTCGGGAAAACAACCAGGCGGCGGACATCCTCGCCCGTATCGGCGCTAAACGCGACCCTATCGCACCTAACATCTTCCTGGAAAAACTTTTTAAGCCATCCGTGGTATGGGAAGGGAACACCGGCAACAATAGTCCGGACCCGGCCACAACACCAGATACCGAACACTCTGACACAATCGGAGGCTCTGCCATCGAAATAACACATTCAGCCCACGTAATAATGGTCGTCATCGCCCCGTGGACAGAACCATTCCTGGCCTACCTAACCAGGCAGGAACTACCCGAGGACCAAAATGAGGCACGCTGCATAGTGCGGCGATCTAAAGCCTACAAGGTTCATGAGGGAGAGCTTTATAAGAAAAGCACTACCGGAGTCCTTCAAAGGTGCATCTCCGAAGAGGAAGGGCGGAAGTTTTTGGAAAAAATCCATGCCGGACTCGGCGGCCATCACGCCGCAGCCCGATCCCTTGTAAGCAAGGCCTTCCGTATAGGTTTCTATTGGCCGACGGCCTAGGCAAATGCGCAACATCTGGTCCAACATTGCGTCGGTTGCCAGCTTTTTACAAACCAAAGCCATATGCTGCCTACCACTCTCCAAAAAATCCCCATTACTTGGCCCTTTGCGGTCTGGGGGCTTGATATGGTCGGACCCCTTAAAGGGGGAACCCATAAGAAAAAAATACCTACTGGTCATGGTGGATAAATTCACCAAATGGATAGAAGCCAAACCTGTCAAAACGGCTGAATCCGGACCAATGATAGACTTCATATCTAGGGTCGTACACCGTTACGGCGTCCCCCACAGCATCATCACTGACAATGGCACGAACTTTACAGCCGACGAAGTGAAACTTTGGTGCAGAAACATGGGCTTCAAGCTCGATTATGCTTCTGTCTATCACCCACAAACTAACGGTCAAGTCGAGCGAGCGAATGGTCTTATCATGAGCGGCATTAAACCCAGATTAGTGCGGTCCTTAAAGGAATCAAACACGCACTGGGTAGAGGAGCTCGACTCCGTACTATGGGGGCTGCGGACCACGCCGAATCGCACTACCGGATACACACCATTTTTCATGGTGTACGGCGCAGAGGCGGTTCTGCCTTGCGATATAATTCATGACTCACCTCGAGTGTGCATGTACGAAGAAAAAGAGGCCGAGCTCGATCGGCAGGACAGTTTGGATGCCCTGGAGGAGGAGCGCGACGTGGGAAAAGCCCGTTCTGCTTTCTATCAGCAACAAGCTCAAAGGTATCAAAGCAGAGAAGTACGGGCCAAAACCTATAACGTTGGCGAACTAGTCCTATGCCTGCCGGAGAAGAAAAAGAACAAACTCAAGCCCAAATGGGAAGGTCCCTTCATTATTGACCAGGTTCTGACCGGCGGAGCGTACCGTCTGCGGGATGCATCGGATAATCGACTCAAGCCAAACCCATGGAACGCAGCCAGACTCCGAAGATTCTACGCCTAGCGCCGGACTCTATGTTCGTCTCCTCACCTCTGTCAATTTTTCGCATATCTGTCTTTTCTCTCTTTCTCTCTTTTTTTATTCTCTTCAAGACCCTAAAGGGCTAAACTTGTGTCTTGGTTACACAATCTTGATGCGCTAGCCGCGCTCATTATACCTGGGGGCTTCTTATACAGAAGCTTAATCTAATTATTTTTCCGGGCTTTATGCCCCGCACATGTGTTATTCTTCCACATGTACCTTTTTTCACCATTATATGCATCGATATGACTTAAGTTTTGGCCAAGCTGGGTTGCCTGGCTCTTGTATTTATGCCCTAAGTTCCCCTTAATTCGGCTAGGGCATAAGGGGAGCACCTTTGCGATTGTTACTGCCGGGTCAGCCGGATGTGTACCTCAGACTGGGTGAAGCCGAAAGCTAGCGTTCTTAAGAGAATATTCGGTCAGTGAATAAAATATAAATTTTATTTAAATTTGACACATGCCCCCAGATGTTTATAGCATGCGTCTCTTTTCGCAGTTCGGACATGCACATTAGGGCATGCATACCCAGGGAAAGGAACCCCTAACGGAACTATTCTCCCTGGAAGATGTTTCTTACTACCCATGTAATATAACATAGCTAGTTGGGTACTTGTCTGTTCAAGCACTTATGACCCCTATGCCTGGTCTCCATGCATACCCCGGTTTCTACATAACCGAGCGGGTATTCGGATACACTTCGGACTATCGGGTCCTGAGGTCGAAGCGAAAAGGTCTGCCATGACAAATGATTTACAATCTGGCTAGGGACATTACATATGTCATTTGAAGTACACAGTCACTGAGACTGATTAAATTCTTCTTCTATACCATCCAACAGGCTGTCTAGCCTACAATCCTGTTGGGAATACTTTGCGGCTAATTCTACTTGATCATACACTAAACTGATCGCGATCTCTTTCCCATCGGGCCCCACGGGTCCGACCTCGGCCATGCGGTTTGGGTCCGTTTTGGTATATCGCGTGTTCACCATAGCCCAGGCTTCCCTTGCACCTTGTCGGCAGTATGATATCTTCCATAATCGGAAGCGCCGCCAGAAGGCTTGGGCAATACCCTGCATCACTTGCCGAACTTGCTCGTGCAGTTGTGAGAGCTCTAGTAGAAGATCACCGGAAGACCTGGGCATCTCCTCCGCGGGACGACCCGTCATCATACCTGCAGACATAACTCTATTAGCCGGCTTCTTCGCCGAACTCCTTTAAAAGTTTGTTCAAGCACTTACTAAAAATGCCGCGCCGAAGCCGCTTATTCTCCTTCACGGAGTCCGCAAGCTGGGCTCGGACATCTTTCAGTTCCACGCCCAGCCAGATATTGGCGTCTTGGAGATTATTTTTCTCCTTCCTGACTCGCGTAAGCACGCGCTCGCCTGCATTTAGCTATCAATCAGCCGTGCCGCATTCGCCGCCACGGCCTCCGGATTCACTCCGGGGTCATCTGCAACATCTATTGTTAGATTTGCATGCATGCCGTATACTACCGGGTACCTGTATTCTTTGCAATGGAAACAAGTATTACCAGAGGGGCCCTTCTTGGACTCCTTCAACGCGGCAACAGCGGCCCCTAGCTGGGCCTTGCACTCTTCCAGCTCTTGAGACAGCCGGGAATTCTTCTCTGTAAGAACCTGCACAAATAATGATCCTTAAATCAGGTGCATCAAATGTTTCAAGTCTCAGGGGCTACTGATATACATAATCGTCAGATTTTCCTACCCGTATATCCTTTACATATTGGTCCGTGGCTCTGGCAAGACCATTTTGAGTGGCACGGATGTACGCATCTCTTGAGTTGAAGGCATCGAACGCCTCTTGGGAGAAACAAGCGTCACGGAGTACGACCCGGCAGCGCATGTGATTCATGGCGCTCTCCACTTTGGAATTTGTAGCAGATAATCTGTTCGCATCCTCTGTAGGAGGAACATCCCGCGTCTGCCCCGCGTTAGCTTCCGCCTCTATGTCCGGCCCTGGAGCCCGACTGGTCGAGGCGTGATCGGCAACCTCTCCGGATATAGTCCGGCGAGTGTTTTTTCTGCTAGGAAACATGGACGTCATTATATTTTAAGAAAGACGACAACCATGGAGCGAGGTTTTGTGTCATACCTCTGCGCCGGCGTCTCCGTCCTGACCACCTTCCTTTTTGGCCTACCCGGCTTCGGTGCCCCTTGTTGGCGAGTTGCTGTGGGTTCGGCACGGCGTCCCGAAGGCCTTCCCTGTAAAACACCGTATGTGTACGGTAGGTGAAGTGCATAAAAGGGGATCCTTTTGGGAGTTGGGACTTTGGTTTTTTCTTACATGCGATGCAGGGAGTAGTCCAGGATAGTCGGCTGTTATGGCCACCATGGCATCATCACAGCTCAATTGATAGAATTGCCTGTCTATCAGCTCCACAAATATGTCTGGATCCTCTTCGAGTCCGGGATCGAGGGCTCGGCCAAGGTCCTCCGGTTGTGGAGGTGGGCTGTTGACCTCCCTTACAGCTTTTCGTAATTCCTGCCATGAAATGGCGAGGTGAGTATCTACGCCAAAGAATGTGGGAAGGTTGGGAGTGAAGAGTGACAACTCACCCAGTTTGGAGGGTTGTACATGGAGAATCCATCCCGTGGCTTAATACGGATGAACTCCTCTTCCTCTCCCTTGAACAACTCGGACAGAATTTTTGCTAAGGTAGCAGCGGAGTTCAGTCCCTTACGCCCGCAGCGGGTGGCATCATCTTCCCCGTTAAAACACCACAGGGGGTGCCCTCGATATTGAAGCGGCTGCACCCCCCGCATTATGCATATTGACATAACCTCGATTATCGTCAATCCTGATTGAGCCAGCACTTTAATCCAGTCCATCAGGTAAAGGACTTCTCCGTTGTCTTCCACCCGGGGGCTCCGTGGGCGCCAACTTCAGCGTTTCTTCAGAGGAGCATTGTTGAACTCGGGAAGACCCCGCCGAATAGGGTCTGGAAGGGGGACGTCCTCCATGTAAAACCACTCCGAAGGCCAGTCTTTGGACGTCTTCTTTGGAGTACCGGACAAGTATCCGGTCTCGGCGATGCGCCATATTTCGGCTCCGCCCACTTGATAAAGTGACCCCTCTTGTGTACGGGGCACAAGGCAGAATAGCCTCTTCCACAGCTCGAAATGAGCCTCGTAGCCCAGAAACAGCTCACAAAGGGCAACATAACCGGCGATGTGTATTATGGAAGCAGGGGTGAAATTATGCAACTAGAGGCCGTAAAACTCCAGGAGTCCGTGGAGGAACGGATGGATTGGAAATCCAAGTCCCCTTAGTAAGTAAGGGACAACGCATACCCGCTCCCCCTTGGAGGGATTGGGGAAGCTCTCCGCTTGCTCCCCGCCATTATAGGTGGCGAGCCCGGCTCGGACGGGGACCATATACGCTAAAGGGAGAAATCCCTGGGTCTGCAACTCTACTAATCGGCTGTGCGGGACGGAACACTTCTCCCAATCACCTGGCTTAGGGCTACGGGAGCGAGAGGAGGAGCTGCAATGGTCGTCCATAATGGAATGGATTTTTCCGAGCGCGCTCCGATGGATTCTCTCCGTGGGAGGATGGTGTGGATTGGATCCAAGAATCCCCATCCCTTTAATAGACGATTTATTTACCTGGCTAGGGGGGCGAATGTAAAAATTCCCTGGCTCCTCGCATTCGCTCGACACGTGGAAGATAGCCCTTATTGCGCGTAGAAGCCAAGAAGTCCAACATTTATGGGAGCCAGACACTACTTGGCAGATATTCAGGATTTGGAGAAGAACCCGCCTTACAATGCCGAAGACAATATTGCGCGCCAGACTCATCGTCATTGAAGCCTGGTTCAGGGGCTACTGAGGGAGTCCTGGATTAGGGGGTCTCCGGACAGCCGGACTATATCCTTTGGCCAGACTGTTGGACCATGAAGATACAAGATTGAAGACTTCATCCCATGTCCGGATGGGACTCTCCTTGGCGTGGAAGGCAAGCTAGGCAATATGGATATGTAGATCTCCTCCCTTGTAACCGACTCTGTGTAACCCTAGCCCCCTCCGGTGTCTATATAAACTGGAGGGTTTAGTCTGTAGGATAATATACAATCATACCATAGGCTAGCTTCTAGGGTTTAGCCTCTACGATCTCATGGTAGATCAACTCTTGTAATACTCATATCATGAAGAACAATCAAGCAGGACGTAGGGTATTACCTCCATCAAGAGGGCCCGAACCTGGGTAAACATCGTGTCCCCTGCCTCCTGTTACCATCCGCTTTAGACGCACAGTTCGGGACCCCCTACCCGAGATCCGCCGGTTTTGACACCGACATTGACCGTCCTACCATTTGCACATATTAGTTTGAGCCAATGATGAGCATGCAATGGAGGAAGTCGTGCACAAGCGAGCACCCACGCCACCCGCAAGGGAAGCATGGAAGCGAAGTAGGAACTGTGAAGATGAAGGCAAGGTTCCACAAGCATCAAGGGGAATCCACGTGAAGGTGTAACGCCCTCGATGCGGCTATATCTCCCACGTGTCGAAGCATGACTTAGAGGCATAACCGCATTGAAAGCAATGTCGCAAGTGAGGTAATCTTCACAACAACCCGTGTAATACATAAGGGAAAGAGATACATAGTTAGCTTACACTCACCACGTCACACAAATAGCATAAATATCATTACATTCATCCAGATAAACTCAAGGTCCGATGACGGAACCAAAATAAAGAACAACCCCAAAAGTGACAAAGTCCCCGATCGCCCCAACTGGGCACCACTACTGATCGTTTGGAAAAGAAACGTAGTATCGTCCTGAGTCCTCATCGAACTCCCACTTGAGCTCAGTCGAATCACCTGGAGTGGTATCATCGGTCCCTGCATCTGGTTTTGAAGTAATTTGTGAGTCACGGGGACTCAGCAATCTCACACCCTCGCGATCAATACTATCTAAGATTATAGGAAGGGTAAAAGTATGAGGTGGAGTTGCAGCAAGTGACTAGCATATATGGTGGCTAACATACGCAAATGAGAGCGAGAAGAGAAGGCAAAGGCACGATCGAGCAACTATGATCAAGAAGTGATCCTAGAACAACCTACGTTCAAGCATAACTCGAGACCGTGTTCTCTTCCCAGACTCTGTCGAAAAGAGACCATCACGGCCACACACTCAGTTGATTCATTTTAATTAAGTTAAGCTTTAGGTTTTCTAAAACCGGACATTAACAAATTCCCATCTGCCCATAACCGCGGGCACGACTTTCGAAAGATCAAATCCCTGCAGGGGTGTCCCAACTTAGCCCATCACAAGCTCACACGGTCAATGAAGGATATTCCTTCTCCCAAGACAATCCGATCAGACTCGGCATCCCGGTTACAAGACATCTTGACAATGGTAAAACTAAACCAGCAAAGCCGCCCGAATGTGCCGACAAATCCCGATAGGAGCTGCACATATCTCCTTCTCAGGGCACACTCGGATAGGTCAAGCTACAAGTAAAACCAACCCTTGAGTTACCCCGAGGTGGCCCCGCAGGCTGCCCATTTCAGACCAACACTTAGAGGATCACTGACCCGGGGGTTAAAATAAAGATGACCCTCGGGCTTCGGAAACCCAAGGGAAAAAGAGGCTAGGTGGCGAATGGTAAAACCAAGGTTGGGCATTGCTGGAGGAGTTTTATTTAAGGCGAACTGTCAAGGGGTTCCCATTATAACCCAACCGTGTAAGGAACGCAAAATCAAGGAACATAACACCGGTATGACGGAAACTAGGGCGGCAAGAGTGGAACAAAACACCAGGCAGGTCGAGCCTTCCACCCTTTACCAAGTATATAGGTGCATTAAAGTAGACAAGGCATAATAATGATATCCCAACAATAAACATGTTCCAACAAGGAACAAACTCCAATCTTCAACTGCAACTAGCAATGCTATAAGAGGGGCTGAGCAAAGCGGTAACATAGCCAAACAACGGTTTGCTAGGAAAAGCTGGGTTAGAGGTTTGACATGGCAATATGGGAGGCATGATAAGCAAGTGGTAGGTATCGTAGCGTAGGCATAGCAAAAGAGCGAGCATCTAGCAAGCAAAGATAGAAGTGATTTCGAGGGTATGGTCATCTTGCCTGCAAAGTTCTCCGAGTTGACGTTAGCTTGATCCTCGTAAGCGTACTCAACGGGCTCCTCGATCACGTACTCGTCTCCCGGATCTACCCAAGCAAGAACAATAAGCAAAGGGAGACGCAATCAACCACATGCAATGCACAAACAACATGATGCAAAACATGGCATGACATGCGGGATGCGATATGTGATGCATATGCATGATTTGGAAAGGAAAGATTGAACCTGACCTCAACTTGGAAAACCAAGAGTACCACTGGAAAGAGGAGTTGATTTCGGTCGAAATCGATATAAAGATCACCGGATTCGGATGCACGGTTTGGAAATGGCAAGCAAAACAAATATGGCACCGGTCTGCGATTAACAGCACGAGACCGTCTAAATGCATCAAGAACAACATGCTACAGCACTCTAACATAGCAACAAAATACATGGCAGGGATCCACTCATGATTCTTGACAAAAGATGAACACTGAGCTACGGCTAATTCACTCAATAGCATGGTTCAAACAAGCATGGAAAAAGTGCAAAAGATAACAGGTTTCATACTTAGTGAAATTAACAGCATGTCAGGAATTTAACATCAGGAAGCAATGTTTAGAACAAGGTAACAACATGCTACAGGAACATATCAAGGCAAAGCAAGGCATGGCATGAAGCTACTCAAAGCACACAACAAAAGTCCCTTACTGACCATAAGCCAAAAGGGATCAGGAAATACAATTGCAACCACGTGAACATAGCAATTAACGTTAACAGATTCAGACTTAGTGAAAAACTGGAACATGTCAAAACAGATATTAAGTAGGCATGTTTACAAGCTCGATGCACTCACCACAAGGCATGACATGAAAAACTAAGCATACACCCAGCAAGTAGACGTGGCATGGAAGCTATACATGGCAAGAACAACAACATAGCATGCACGGATCAACTACAACAAGCTCGGCAAAATTGCTAAACATGTTAACAATCTGCTAGGAACATTTTATAGCAAAAGTAGAGCTCGATTGACTCAAGCTAGGGTGCTCCATAAATGCAAACAAAGACATGGATGGATAGAGCACCACAATATCTACAAAACATCCTTACTAATCATGCTCAAAATAGGTACGGATCACTCGGTAGCAACATGAACACATGGCATAAAAATATAAACAGGGCAATGACTTAGAATATTTCTAAGTCCCTGAAATCAGCAATATTGAGAGGTCTACTTTGCATGCTTGTGCTAGTCACCACAGAGATCACAAAAATACATGGCATACACCCCTGTAAATATGGCATGGCATACTTCAAAAATCATGTAGAGCTCAAGATCATAGGAGGCACACATTAATCATGGCAAAAATGACAAAAGTGCATATGCTGGTAAGAATCTGAAACTAACATCATATTGCCCTCTTTGAACAGCATTTAGGGCATCAATATGAGCTCAAAACAACATGATGCAATGAGATGAAATGAAGTACTCGTCGAGACGAACATTATGTTATGCTACACGCACAAATCGGGGCAACGGTTGCAGAGTTATGACCATGATGAAAAATGCCAAAAATTATGGGGATTAGGGCAAAAGTCAATCGAATCTCAGATCTGGATCGACCAGTGCGGAGAACGAGGTTCGCCGGCTCTCTCGCCGGATCTTGCAGTTCCAGGCGCTGGCGAGGATGGAGAGGGAGGCGCGGCGTCGCGGGGTCGGCCAGCTCAATGGAGACGGACATATAGGCGACAGATGCAAGGACGAGCGAGAACGGCGGATGGCTTTGGCCAGCGGCAGGGCGCGGGCTGCCGGCGCGAGGCGGAGCCACCGGAGCTCGCGGCGGAGAACGAAGGCGGCGGCGAGAGGACACCTCGCGCGCCAGCGGGCGGTGAACAGCGCTGGGCGACCGGCGCGCGGATGCGGCGACCGGGGGCGGCGGGCGGCGGTGGGGCGGGCGGGAGGGGGGGGGCGTCGTTGGGGGGGGGGGGGGGGGGGGGGGGGCGAATCGGGCGACGACACGTGGCGGCGGCGGGCGGTCCGGACACGTCCGACCGGCGATTTTCGTCCGGCGGCGCGAGGAGATGAAGAGGGTTAGGGGGGAGGAGACCCGGGATTTCGTGGAGGGATCTATTTATAGAGGTAGGAGGAGCTAGGAGGCTCCAAATTGAGCACGGTTTGCGGCCACGCGATCGTGATCGAACGGCCTAGGTGATAGAACGGGTTTTGGTTGGTTTGGGGCCACTTTGAAGGGGTGTTGGGCTGCAACACACACAAGGCCTTTTCGGTCCCTCGGTTAACCGTTGGAGTATCAAATGAAGTCCAAATGGCACGAAACTTGACAGGCGGTCTACCGGTAGTAAACCAAGACCGCTTGGCAAGTCTCGGTCCAATCCGAGAACATTTAATACCTGCACACGAAAAGAGGTAGAAAGGGACACCGGAGGTCATAGGAGCGCCGGAATGCAAAACGGACAACGGGGAAAATGCTCGGATGCATGAGACGAACACGTATGCAAATGCAATGCACATGATAACATGAAATGAGATGCATGGCAACGACAAAACAACACGAAGGTAAAAACCCGACAACAAGTTAATAACATAACTTAGTGCCGGAAACGGCAAGAGTTGGAATACAAATATGGCAAGTTACATATGGGGTGTTACAACACTCCACCACTACGAAAGGATCTCGTCCCAAGATCTAGGACTGGAAAAACTCCGGGTACTCAGAACGGAGGTGATCCTCGCGTTCCCAAGTGGCTTCACGGTCGTAATGATGTGACCACTTGACTTTCAGGAATTTGATAGACTTGTTGCGAGTCTTGCGCTCAGTTTCTTCAAGAATAGCAACGGGGTGCTCATGATAAGATAGGTCTTCTTGGAGATCAATGTCTTCGAAGTTGATGGTGCGGTCAGGAGTATTGAAACACTTGCGGAGTTAAGATACGTGAAACACGTCATGCACGTTTGCAAAGTTGGAGGGAAGCTCAAGTTGATAGGCGAGGTCACCTCTCTTGCTGATGATCTTGAAAGGACCCACGTATCTAGGGGCAAGCTTCCCTTTGATACCGAAGCGACGAGTACCTTTCATTGGAGAGATGCGGAGGTAGACATGGTCTCCGATCTCGAAAGCCAAGTCACGATGCTTGCTATCATAGTAACTCTTCTGGCGTGATTGCGCGGCTTTGAGATTATCACGAATGACTTTGCACATCTCTTCTGCCTCTGTGATCAAGTCATTGCCAAGAAGTTGACGTTCACCAGTCTCTGACTAGTTAAGAGGAGTACGACACTTCCTGCCATAGAGAATTTCGAATGGGGCCTTGCCCGAACTCGCTTGAAAACTGTTGTTGTAGGAGAACTCGGCATATGGAAGACAATCTTCCCACTTCATACTGAAAGAGATGACGCAAGCCCTGAGCATATCTTTAAGAATCTGATTGACTCGCTCGACTTGGCCACTAGTTTGAGGATGAAAAGTTGTGCTTAAGCGAATGTTGGTGCCCATGGACTTCTAAAAAGAATCCCAAAACTTGGAGGTAAAGATGCTGCCACGATCTAAAGATATCAACTGCGGAATGCCGTGCAGAGAGACAATCCTAGAAGTATATAGCTCTGCCAACTGAGCTGCTGTGATAGATTCTTTGATAGGAAGAAAATGAGCCACTTTGGTGAGCTTGTCGACGACAATGAAGATTGCATCATTGCCACCCTTGGACTTTGGAAACCGAGTCACGAAGTCCATCTCAATATGGTCAAACTTCCATTATGGAATGGCAAGAGGTTGGAGGAGACTAGCTGGTCGTTGGTGTTCTTCTTTCACTCTTCTGCAGACATCACATTCATTCACGAACTGTGCAATCTGGCGCTTCATTCGAGTCCACCAATACGATTGCTTGAGGTCATGGTATATCTTTGTACTTCCAGGGTGGATAGAGAGGAGTGAATTGTGAGGCTCGTTCATAATGACTTTACGAAGGTCACCTTTAGGCACAACAATGCGATCCTCGAAGAATAGAGTATCCTTGTCATCAAGGCAATAGCACTTGTACTTGGGTTGACTCTTGGCAATCCCAATCTTCACCTTCTTCACCATAGCATCAAGAAGTTGAGCCTCGCGAATCTGATCTTCCAAAGTAGGAGAGACTTGAAGGTTGGCAAGAAATCCTTGAGGAACAACTTGTAGATTGAGTTTTTGGAAAGCTTCACAAAGCTCCGGTTGGTAAGGCTTGAGAATCAAACTGTTGCAGTAAGCCTTCCTACTCAATGCGTCAGCAATTACATTGGCCTTGCCTGGAGTATATTCGATACTCAGATTATACTCTTGAATCATCTCGACCCAACGAGTCTGCCTGAGGTTGAGGTTGGGCTGAGTGAAGATGTACTTGAGACTCTTGTGATCAGTGAAGATGTCCACTTTCCTTCCCAACAAGAGATGTCTCCAAGTTAAAAGAGCATGGACAACTGCCGCCAACTCGAGGTCATGAGTGGGGTAGTTCTTTTCGTTGGGCTTCAACTGGCAAGAGGTATAAGCCACAACTTTCTCCTCTTGCATCAACACTGCACCAAGACCTTGAAGGGAAGCATCACAGAAGACCTCGAACGGTTTGGATTCATCAGGAGGAGTCAGAACTGGAGCAGTGACTAACTTCTCTTTCAGGGTGTTGAAAGCGATGTCACATTCAGGAGACCAGACGTACTTCACATGCTTCTGCAGGAGGTTGGAAAGAGGCTTCGCGATCTTAGAGAAGTTCTCAACAAACCTTCGACAATAGCTTGCGAGCCCAAGGGAGCTGCGGAGTTGCTTCATGTTCTGAGGCGGTTCCCAATTCACAATTGCAGACACCTTTTCAGGATTAATAGATATGCCCTTGGCGGAGATGATATGTCCAAGGTAGAGAACCTCATCGAGCCAAAACTCGCACTTTGAAAACTTCGCATAGAAGTGATGTTCTCTGAGTACATCCAGCACCAATCTCAAATGCTTGGCATGATCCTCCTCGTTCTTGGAAAAGACCAAAATGTCATCGAGGTAGACCAAGACGAAGTCATTTGTGTAGGCGTTGAAGATGAAGTTCATCATGCGAGAGAATGTTGGAGGAGCGTTGACGAGGCCGAAAGACATGACAGTGTATTCATATGAACCATAGCTTGTTCTGAATGCTGTCTTGGGGATATATTCTTCATGAATGCGAATCTGATGATAGCCCATATGGAGATCAAGCTTGGAGAATACTTGAGCACCTTTGAGTTGTTCAAACAGCTCGTTGATGTTGGGAAGTGGGTACTTGTTCTTTATAGTCTTCTTGTTCAATGGACGGTAGTCGACAGAAAGTCAGTCCGTTCCATCCTTCTTCTTGACGAAAAGAACACCACAACCCCATGGAGAAGAACTTGGTCGGATGAGACCCATACGCTCTTGAATATCGAGTTGTTTCTTCATCTCCTTCAACTCTTCAGGTCCAAGCTTGTAAGGACGTTTGCAAACAGGTTCCGTGCCAGGCTCAAGATCGATGACGAATTCAACTGGTCGGTGCGGAGGCATTCCTGGAAGCTCTTCTGGAAAGACGTCTTGATATTCGCAAACGACTGGAATCTGAGAGATGGCATCCAACTCACCCTTCTCATTGAGAGAAAACAGCCGGATGGTATCATCCCGAGCGGCAAAAACGATTACATCCTCAGACGAATGTGTCAATTGAATCTGCCTGGCCGCACAATCAAGCTGAGCCTTGTGCTTAGAAAGCCAATCCATTCCGAGAATAAGATCAATATCTAAGTTACCAAGGACCATTGGAGAAGAAAGAAACTTATAGTCGCCCAACGTGATAGTAACATCTGGAACCACCAAACTGGCACTCAAGCGTTTACCCGGAGAAACGATATCCATTGATTTGCCCAAATGAGAAGAAGCGAATTCATTATTGGCAAAAAAATGGCTTTGACATGAAACAATGCGATGCACCAGTGTCAAAAAGAACTTTTGCAGAAATATCGTTAACAGGAAGGTTACCCATTATCACATCTGACGAGTCATCTGCCTGAGCTGCGCTCAACAAGTTGACCTTGGCGTTCTTGGGATTATGCTTGACCACTGCGGTGCTGGCAGATCTCACAAGAGGAGGAGGAGGAAGACGCCTCTGATTGAAGCATTTGTTGGCATAGTGACCCTTCTGCTGACACTTGTTGCACGTGACCTCCGAGAGCGGACGGTGATACGGAACACTTGGCCTTGGAGCTTGAGACGAAGTCTTGTTCTGAAAGTCTGGGTTGGGTGGGTGGGAAGATCCATTGCCACCTTTTCTCTTCTGCTGATAAGGCTGACGGAACGGAGGAGGATGAGGCAACCAATACTTTTGCTGCTTAGTTGCCACTTGAGTTGAGGAAGAAGGAGTCGCATCTCTGACTCGCTTCTTGGAAGCATCGCACTTGAGTTGAGCAGTCTCTTGTTTCAGTGCCATGTTGTAAAACTCATCGTACTTCTGTGGCTCAAAAAGCACGAGAGCTAGTTGGAGATCTTCTCTGAGGCCACCCCTGAACTGGTAAATCATGCTCTTCTCGTCGGGGACGTCCTGCTTGGCGAAACGAGCGAGCTTCTGGACCATGATGTTATACTGGTAAACAGACAAGCTGCCTTGCTTCAGGTTG